>NC_083624.1:15914125-16223625 GCF_963584025.1 Labrus mixtus
TGCCAAAAGAGGTAAATTCCACAAGACTCGACCAGTTCCGGGAGATTTCCCTGCTGGACGTAGAGGGGAAAATCTTCTGGTCCATCATCGCCAAAAGGCTAACAACATACCTGTTTGCCAATGAGTTCATCGATCCCAGTGTCCAAAAAGGAGGAGCACCAGGATATTCCAGCTGCCTGGAGCATACAGCAGTGAGTAGCCAGCTCATCAACGAAACCAAGAGTAACAACAACACACTCTCTGTCGTTTGGCTGGACCTCGCCAAAGCCTACCCAAGCGTCCCACACCAGCTGATCCGAAAGGCATTGGATCACTACAGAGTTCCATCAGAGGTAGTTGTGCTGGTAATGGCACACATGGATGCACTGCGGATGAGGTTCACAGTGGGAAGCGTCACCACCAAATGGCAAAGGTTCGAGAAGGGCATCATGGCAGGATGAACGGTTTCCGTGGCCCTGTTCTTAGCGGCTATGAATCTGTTGCTAAAGGCAGGAGGAATGCAGTGCAGAGGCCCGAAAGCGGACGACGACACGAGACACCCCGCTTGTCGAGCTTTCATGGACGACGTGACGGTGATGACTCCATCTATGCAGGGGACACAGTGGATCCTGAGCGCACTGGAAAAGATGGCAACATGGTCATGCCTGCAGTTTAAACCGGAAAAGTCAAGGAGCCTCAGAATCTTGAAGGGGAAGCTAACAGGAAACATCTTCAGCATCCAAGGCTCTGTGATCCCAACAATCCAAGATCAAGGGATCTCGGAAAGCAGTACGACAGTTCCTTAAAGGACAGCGGCAATCTCACTAACACCAGAGCCCAGCTGAACACATGGCTCAAGGAAATCGAGCACAGCCAACTGCTCGGGAGGTTTAAAGTCTTGTGCTTTCAGTATGGCATCATACCCCAGCTGCAGTGGCCCTTCCTACGTTACGACTTCCCCATGTCCCAAGTGGAAGGAATGGAAAGACTATGCAACAAGTTCTTGCGGAAATGGCTGGGCGTCCCCCCCATCCTTCAGCGCAATCAACCTGTACAGCAAGACCTCAAAGCTTCCCCTGCCAGTCTCATCGGTGGTTGAGGAGTTTAAAAGCCACCAAGGCAAGGGCAGTCAGTACACTCCTGTAGTCTGAAGATGGGAAAGTAAGACACGCAGGTAAGACCATCAAATGCGGCAGAAAGTGGAAGCCCCAGCAAGCCGTGACAGAAGCAGAATCCCACTGGAAAGAACAGGAAATTGTGGGCGTGGTATGCCAGGGATGCTTGGGCCCACTACAGCGAGAAGAGGTGGAGCAGGGCTGATGCCAGGGCCAGAAGAGGCCTCATGGTGCAAAGAGTCAGTGGGAAAGCAGAAGAGGAGTGCCAGGTGAAAGCGATCGGACTTGCCTCTCAGGGTTGATGGACGCAGTGGGACCAGGCACAGGGGCGACCGTTGTCTTGAAAGGAACTGTGGCAGACCGACCAAGGGAAGTTGAGCTTTCTCCTGCGCTCTGTGGCTGACCTGCTGCCAACCCCAAGAAACCTGAAGATCTGGGACAGAGAGGAAGACCCATCTTGCAACCAATGTGGAGCAGCGTCCTGTACACTGAACCACATCCTCACCGGTTGTCCAAAGGCATTGGCATAAGGGCGTTACAGATAGAGGCACGACAAGGTCCTCCATCAAGGAAATCGCCAAATGGGTGGAACAGCAGCAAGTCAAAGCCAACAACAAGCAGGCCCAACTGCCCAAAGCCATAACCTTTGAGGAAAGGCCAAGACCAGCATGGTGGCCAAGAACCCACCCTCTACCTTGCAACGAGCCTCCGACTGGGAGTTGAGAGTGGACCTGAAGAGGAAGCTCGTCTTCCCACAGGACATGGCAGTGACCTCCCTCCGACCAGATATGGTCCTGCTATCCAGGAGAACGAAAACCGTCATAGTTGCTGCCTGACGAGGCTAGCCAGGTCCCACCACCTGAAAAAAGCCAAATACCAAGACCTGGTCGACAAAGTTGTTTTAAAGGGGTGGCATGCAACCAGCTACCCCATTGAAGTTGGCTGCCGCGGGTTCCCAGCAAAATCGGTGCGCTACTTCCTCCAGAGGGTGGGCCTGGAGCCCAAACAGCTGAAGAAAGCCACCAGGGACATAGCTGCAGCAGCCGAGTCCAGCTCAAGATGGCTGTGGCTGAAGACAGCCCACAGTTGGAACCCTTCTGCAGGTGAAGGCTAGTCAGTCTTCGCTGCCCCACTCAGGCAAGGTGTTCAGGTTAAGGGGCAAAACACCTGAGACCCCTGCTGACGGTGCGGAAGGGTTACAACAATGTGGATACTCCAAGAAATTCTTACTGTGCAAACAAAAATAGAACTTCCTCAGACCATGTGTACCAACAAATGATTGACCAGCTTTCTCAGAAAATGTTAACATACACTCTTTAACTAAATGCATGACATATTAAAAATACATTCTGTAAAAAAAAAAAAAATACAAGCTACATAAATATATATATTTAAAAAAAATGTTGAAAAGACAAGCATTCAAGCACATCATGGTATTAAATAACCATGAAATGTTCGCCTTATCATCATTTTAATTTAAAATATTAAATCTAATCGTCGACCACTCCCACTAATATTGCCATGAAAGATCGTATCTGTTACCAAAACCATCTGATTAATCTGAGAATATTTAAGAGCATGCAGGGAACATACATGATTATGATTTACGTCTAAGAAAGTGTAAAGATCAAGCCTTGCTGAAAGAAATAGCAGCCGGTGCCTTCAGAAGAGAGCGCATCAGACCGTCAAAACATGTTTGAAGAGTGTGACGAACATGACCGATCAGCTGATTGCGACTCCCAATGCACATACTGCTGCAACAGCATCTAAGCCCCCAGACACACCGCTCTTTTTAGCCTTTTGGGGCCATCTCCTAAAAACTTCTACGTGTCTCCACCTCACCGCTCTCGTCCTGATACACCAATCGAATGTCCTTATATGGAAAGATGGGGGCTTGGTAGTGTGCTGATTGCAGGCTGCGGCACGCGCCTGACGATTTAGAATGATTCTGATTCACTAACATACGCAAGTTAGTGAAAACAAAATTGGCTGGTACGAAAGTGTCATGAATCCGACGGTGATTTTGCGTATGCACTTATTTTACGTGCGGAGTAAGAACATTTCTATGCATTTATTAGTGTATGAGGCCCAATGTTGTTTGTTAGATGTCTACATATGTTTGAGTTTCTCCCTGTGATTCCTTGTGATTTTTTTTACCCTTTGTGTTTTTTTCAGTTAGACATTTTGTATTTGATTTTAATTCATTTTTTGTTTGCCTTTACTTTTAAAATAAATAGTTTTCTTTCCCTGCAATTGGGTCCAGCTTCCTGTATTCCATGCATGACAAACCCCTTTTCAGAACATTGTTGCACCTTACTTGTTCTTCTCAGTCTGTGTGTCTGTCTGTCTGTCTTCTTTTTCTCATGTTGGCGAGGTCCAAGACTGGCCGTGTAGCCCTGCAGGTGATCTCCCTGCTGAGACATGCTCCTGCTCCTGCTCCCTCACTAGCTCTCTCAGCTCTTTAATTTATCTCTGTAGATGTGTTTGCAGGAAAAGGTGAAGCCTTGAGAGATCACTTTGGGTGGGAGCTGCATGTTGGTGCCTGCTATTCTGAGAAATCTCCTCCTGAGGTGTTAATAGGAAGCCTGCCTCTGCCTTTATGATCTCAAAACAGTTCATGTTGAGATGTTACATTTTGTATTTTATGATTTCAACAATAATGAGACAGAAGTTATTACCCAAGCAAGCTAAGTACATTTACTAAGTTCAATACATGACTACAATTTGAAGTACTTGTACATTAAATCGACGTGCAAAATTGGATTTTAGCCACACTACTCAACAAGTAACATTTAAAAATATGTATTTAAAATTTAGAACCAACACAGTGTGGCTCAAATACTATAGTGTCCCTGGGCGAGACACTTAACCCCAAATTGATCCTGCTGCTTTGTCCGCGGCGTATGAATGGGATTAGTTAATACTGATGGTCACTTTACATAACAACCTCTGCCATCAGTGTGTGAATGTGTAGGAGTGACCTGTGGTGTAAAAGGGCTTTGAGTAGTCAGAAGACTGGGAAAGTGCTCTACAAGCTCATGTCCATTTACCATTACATATAGTAATCACAGTCAGAGAAAACACCAATTAAAACGAATCGAACTGGGAACTGAGTGTGCCTTAAGAAAAAAGCATGATGAATGAAAAGTATATTTTGGCAGACATCTCTGTAGGGAAACACTGATAATTCAAATATGTTCCATCTACTCCACATTGGTAATGCATTACTTTTACAGATTTACATTTACAATAAAAAACAGTCAATCGATTATAATACTCGGGTCAGTCAACCAACTTGTACTGTTACAACTTGGCACACATTGCAAACTTGTTATGAAGTTTTTATGAAGTCAGCTCAGTTGAAGTTAATTGCTAGAGCTAAATAGAAAAGAAAACTGAGGGAAAGGACTTTGTTGACTTGTTGCAGGTCAGATAAAGATGTAGTCATTTGTTATAGACTAGTCAAGGAATCACATACGAGAAGAAAAAAAACGTTATGATCACACAAAGAATAACGCAGACGTTTGTTTTCTGCACTACAACACCGGACGGCCACTTGAAATGATGTATCAGCGAGCATTGTGGTTATAGTGTTATAAGATCAAATTCAACTTGACCTTAAAGTGCACTATTGTTTTTTAAGTCTGACAAACAGTCTCAGAGCACCAATTGGAAACAGTTTTCTCTTTAAAGTACAAAGGCAGCGTCATTTGGTTAGGATGACACACTCGGCCACATGAAGCAGAGCAGCACCAAGAGTTGAAAGAGAGAACTAACCGTAAAAGGTTTGAAGAGGACCTCTGGCTACGCAAAACCTTCTTCATTATTCAATTCCTTTTTGTCCGTTTGCCAGCTGTAAAGTGTTTGAAGTGGCCGAGCCTTGAGAGGAACCATTTACAGTGACAATGGTTTTGAAGTACTGTTGGGCCACTCTGGCCTGTGGAGGCACACACAGCCTCACTGTATATGATAACAGGGCAAATATATGAACTCCAAGCAACTCTGGAAAGACATTACTCACTCTGTGCCATGAGAGAGTTGTGAAAGCATTGCTCAAAGGCAATACTCAAAGCCAACACTCCCAACAGCTCGAGACAGGTAGTTTCTATGGCACTGAAGACAGAATCAACAACACAGTATTTAGATGACAGCTGTTGGCTAACGATGTGTTGTTTTTTCTCCCTGGAACATACCGTCATGAGTTCCTATAAGTGTCTATAGAAACAAGTCCTTCACACAACTGTAGAAATAAATTAGAACATAAATAAAGGCATCTTTATACCTTTATAGCATGCCTATGGTTGCCACTCGGTTAACTTTCCTGCTGCATTTAGAAAATATACTGTTACCTCTCTCTTCAGTGTTACCTGTTGTCTCTATCAGTGTGTTTGCATGGACTATGGTATGCTGGTTATGAGCCTTAACCCGGTTTCAATATTATTTGGGATATCTTTTACATGCACGCAGACTAACCTGGTTATTCATATCCCTGTATACATGATAATTACTTGTATCCCCGTTTCCAATTTCTGCTTCTTATTTGGGCAGTAAGATTCTGTGTGTCTCCCTGTAGGCTCAGCATCTGTTGCACTTGAGAAGCCGACCACCATCCGCTGCGGTGTCCAGCGGACAGTGGCCAAGTATCAAGTCCAAGATTTTGTAAAATTTGAAAGTTGCCAGATCAGAGACACTTCTTTTGTTCGGATTTTTGACCATAGTCATGTTTCCTCAGTCCAGAAGTAAGATGCCCTTCGTGCCCCCGCCATGTTTGTTTTGTTCATAAGTCACTTGCCTGAGGCCGTGCCTGTGCAGGTAGTTGGCAACTGTCAGAAACTGGGGAAAGAAGTATAAATGCCACAGTGTACCGTTTTCTTTAGTGTTCTGCAGGTAGCAAAATCAGTTATCTCATAAGGACTCAACCCTGTTTCTGAAATCGGGATATGATGTTTACATGCACAAACACAATGAATGACTCTTCAAGGGATCCAAATGCTAAATAGTTGGTGCTAAAGCACCTAGCTTAGAGGCTCATTTGCCTTTAAAAAATCTCATTTTCATATTTTCCTTCATTATTTTTTTTTGTTCAAGGTATTTTTATTGGTATTTTAACATAAAAAAAAAACGCCCAATGGTTTTCTCCATTCTGTCATGAGTGGTGCGGCAAGCGAGGAGTCTTTGGATCAACCGTTGCCCAGCACACCACATATTTGCCTGTTGGAGACAAATCCATTCTCCCAGCTGGACTCACAAAGGGAGAATTTGGGTTAGCACACTTTCTTAAAGAAGAACTGGAAAAAACAAGCACACCAAGCTACAAGCACTGTATTGAATGTATGACTGTTACATCTTCATATGAACTGATGTTTGCCAAGCTGAAAGACTCTTTGTACAACTATAATGACATGTTTGGAGGCTTCCTTAGATCTGTGGTCGAGACCAGTGGATAGAAATGTACTTTTGAAAGTCTTACTTATCAAATGGTGTGCTGAGGGGAGGGACAGGTGATGTGTCCTGTTTCTGCCTTTTTGTTTTTTGTATTGTGTAGTTTGTTACTGGTAGACCAGCCAAAAAAATGCTTTCTATGTAACTGTACCAAAATGATAATGGAAAACAACAACACAAACACGTACATCACAAATTACAACTATGACCAATGGTCAAAATTCACATCATTTTATCAAAGTGCCAATGTTAAAGTTAATTTAAAAATGTAGTGTTGGCTGGTCACCCTAAGTACTCCAACATAATGTTTGCTTGGCTCACTTCTCATTCTTGAGGGCATGTTTGTTTTCTGCAAAATCTACAAACCAGGACTTTTCCCAATCTCTATTATGATCCAGTGTCCCCATGCACAACCCTAAATGGAAAAACAAGTGAAACAAGCTTATAGATAAGGACATCAACAAATCAAACTTTCTCAAATAATTGGTAAAAATGTACACCTGGCAAAGTATGCACAGAAATGCACACACACACACACACACACACACACACACACAGAAACATTTCAGACATGTGTAAGGAGCTCGCAGGATTCACAGGGGGGCCTTTCCCTCTCAGGTGTGATTTACAACCTCAGTGTAAGGCTGCTGTTTTTACAGCGCTAATTACAGACACACACACTCTCTCACTTAGAAACACACACACACACACACACACACACACATATACAAGCAGCCTCAGGCAGGCTGGTAAGCTACCAAAGAAAAGTCCTTACTCAGCATAAAAAGGCCTTATCAAGAAGAGCTTCACAAGTCTGGACTCAGCAGCAATGACTAGCTAGTCGAGCTCAGGTCTTTAATTCAGTCACTGTTTTTGTCTCAAACTGCTCCATGTAGTTGTGTTTCAGTCATTAATTGCACACAAGATTGTTTGCTTTTATTACTGACTTTCTGTATTAATTTGTTCTCATACTTTGTCGGTATCTGTTCTGAATTAACTGGTTAGCCTGTTTGTGTTTTGTCTCTCCTCTCTTGCACAAATGATGACCATACTTTTGGTGTAACAAGCAGCAGGAAGCACCCTCGGAGTGACCTCGCTGCTCAGAGGAGACCTGTGTGTAAACTGTGTGCTGAGCCCAGCATGACGGCTGGATGCAGCACTTACAGCTATTTCACAGAGAAAGATCTTAGCGGCTCTCTTCACACTGTCGCCGTGGTAATTACAGCCACTGCAACGGCTGACTGTCCAGCATAGAATTAGTGACATGAGGTAGGAGGGACAAAGGATGCCCCGAGGACCTAGCATGACTTGATCTTCTAATTCCAGGATTACGATGACTTGTACAAGAGCCTGTTATTAGACAAAATGTTGGCTTTTAATAGCAGCTTTGTGATTAAAGAATAGATAAATGTAGATGAACGTGTGTGTGATTATATTAGAAAGCAGCGGAGATGTTAGACAGTCTTGTGTGTGTGTGCGTGCGTGCGTGCAACATCTGTCCATTAACCACATACCTAAAAGACACGACACAGATTACTTTCAAGCTCAAAGAACTGACTCAAGCACTTCAGAGAACCTCCACAGTATTGAATGTTACACTTGTGATTAAAACCAGAGAGTATACCAAAAGGTTGAATGATCTTTGAGTAGGTTTCTTTGATCACTATGTCTGTTTTCAAGTAGATGAAGAGGCCACATTTAAAGCACAGATGCTGCAGATCAACAGTATTTCTAAGCAGGTTTGTGTGTTTGTGTTTTTTGGTTGTAGAGGTGCACGGGACCGAGAATCCGCTCACCAAAAGACCTGCCATAGATGCTTGGTTTTGGCAGGAGTCGGCCAGGAAACAACACCAGAACGAGCGCAACGCTAAGATGAAGATAAATCAACCCGAGGTTTTACGGATCCCGAAAGCGCCTCAGGTCAGAACTCAAGAAATCCAACTATTATTGAGTAACGATTGAAGACTTACTGCCATCCGATTACTTATTCTAACTACTAGCTATGACACTACACAAAGTTGTAAAACAGATGTTCTTTACGTTGTATTTATTGTCACTTCCTTGTGGCCTGTTGTTAAGCATTTCAAGAGTAAAAACAGAGATGTAAGCCAGTGAATATTTCTTTAATAAGAAATGACTTATTCTGAGAAATAAGTACCTGACCTGGTTTTCTTTGTATGGACCCAATACTGACCCAATACTGTCCCTCCTGAAATCATGTGTGTAACTGAGTCTACACTGGCATCGTTTCACCTGCATAAAATAAGCCACAATCTCCCGCTGTGAGGTGCTTGTGTAAACACCCAGATCAGGATGATTTTTAGGGGCAGTCCTCCTGTTATTATCAAAAAAATTTCAGGAGTGTGAAAAACGCTCTTACCCTCATTTAACCCTTAATGAACACTAATCCTGTTACCTACAGATGATGCGCACCCCATGTATGAAGGCTGTGGTTCTCCAAGCGGTCACCCGGGTTAGAATCCAACCTGTTGCTCCTTTCCTGCATGTCATTCCCCACTCTCTCTTCCCCCAGTTTCAATCAATCATTATCAATCAATCGTTTGTATTCATCCAATTCATAACAAGTGTTATGAGTTTCTAACTCTATCCACTGTCCTATCTCTAAATAAAGACATAAAAAGCCCAAAACTAGTTAGGGAGTTTTAAGCTCTGAAATATACTAAAATAATGATGTCTTTCTACTTTTAGGACATTCAAGCACTTTCTCTTAGATTTTTTGGTGCATATTAAATTATGAAAGTAGTCGTACAAACAGCTTGAGCTGCATTCACACTGAGTTATCTTAGCTACAATAATTGTACATAATGAGCGTCTTGATGATGTTTTGCAATTCACAGTGGAATGCGTGTTGGCAGTTTCAATGCAGTCTATAGATTGAAACCCTCCCACTTCCCATTCATTAACACTCACTTAACATTTCACAGATTCAAACATGAGATGTACAAAATAAAAACAGTTCCTAGTAAAGCCACAATGGGGTGACGTACAAACACAGATATTCCTTCTGTTTCATGCAAATGAGCTTGGGTCTTTGGGGGGGGGGGGGGCTTCACATGCAGAGGCCCACATACGACTCAACCTGGCAAACAATCCTATGTGCATTTGCTCATTTTCTCCCTCACTTAACTCGCTCGCTTGCAGCAAAACAAAACAAAAATAAAACAAAACCAAAACATAAGCGGGAAGGGAAAAAACAATAGTCAGGATCATTATAAGTAACAAAAGAAGGAATTCACTAAAAGGGAGTCATGCAGCTGCAGGGGGAGAACGTCAGACAGCTGGTGTCAAGCATGGATGCACCTCGTTGTGGGTGGTCGTGTGAGGTCAAAAACTGTACACAAAGTGTACATTTCTCTGTCACAGCTGACGTCATGTCACTTTGTTAACTACCTTGATTTTGCATATATTTAGTTTTTCTTAAATTACAAATGTCCACACGGTAATCTAGCTGAATGAAGACAATATGTCATCAACTAAATCTGTAGTAGAATAAAAGGAGGGGATTTTCATGACAACTGTTGTAGCAGGAAACCTTGAAGAAGATCCTCAGAGTTGAAACATCTCAGTCTGATTACTGGTCCCTGTTATTAGGTATAAAAAGAAATAATGAATCTTGAAACAACAAAGGAGTAACGTATTCAACATTGATTTTATGTAACTGCCCATCACCAGATATACATATAAATGTCAACCTTCAAACGTACCACTGTAGAATCCTTGTGGTTTCAGCGCAAAAAGAAATATGTAAGCCATATGAACTTTTATATAATATCTGCTTACTGAATCACTTCTGCTCTCCATATTCATGGTGAAGGAATCCTTTCCTTATGTTGCACACAGACCAACTATAAACCTCCATCAGGAACAGGACTACATGTACTTTTCCATCACCTTGAGGTTTGTCTAATTGGACTTTGGATTTTAGCTATTGAAACATTTTTGTTACCTCAGCTAAGAATATCCAAAGAGAGACAGTGAATGTTGGGAGGAGAGAGAGGGAGGTGACATGCAGCATAGGGCCGAGATCGGATTCGAATCAACGGGTTCTGTTAAGCCTCCGTACATGAGGCACGCCAAATAACCGTCTAGCTATCCGGAGCCACTACCTCAGCTTTTAAACTGATGCTTAGTTCACAAGAGACGTTTATACATTTGAAAAAGTTGAATGTTAAAAATATTACTAAAAGGAAACGGAGCATAGAAATACAAATATATTGCATTTTCACCTGAGACAATTAACAATGGCCGATTTAGTTAACCTTTTCTCCAGCTTAGTTACAAAATGAAGAAATCTCTTCAAAACAAGTATGAATAAAGAAAGAATCGATACAGCAACAAATAACTTTAATTTACATGTTCTGACAGAAACGATCCCGTACCTAAAATATGAGAGCAGGGAGACATCAGTTCAACTTAAGGTTGTTTGTACTTATGTGTAGGTTAATATGTTTGTTCGTTATAAAAGACTGTGTCAAAGAAATAAAGACGGAACCAGAAAGAAAAAAAGAACCAGAAAGAAAGAAAGAAAGGGTACTTTCATCCATATGTTCAGATGTCTGATAAGGTTCATGGCAGACTGCACCTCCTCCTGCCCTTCTCTCTCATCCTCATCCAACTAATCATAAGACTGGCCCCCTTTGATCCCACTGGCAGCCTGATACACTCTGTGTGTGTGTATTAGTGTTCGCTCATGTGAGCGTATACACCTGGATATATGGTCAGTGTTTGTTCACACAAAACCAGCAGGAACAATGTGCACAGTATTCAACTGTAACAACACGTATCTGCCCAGGTCTGTGTGTTGGTGTGGGTGTGGGTTTGCATGTGTGTGTGGCAACGGCCACCTGCTGAGTCCAGCAGTCTATCCACTCATGTTCCACTGCAGCCGACTCACATCAATAATATTGGCTTAACTTTCTGCTTGCCTAACCACACCTCATTAAAGGTTAGCTATAAATGTGTGTATTTGTGACAGTTTTACAAGTAAAACAGAAGTATTTTATTCCTCCATTCTTTTTCTTGGGCCGAGTTTAGATTTGCCTTCAAACACAAGTCACACTTTTTCATACTGTGTTTCCTGCCTCCTGATAATTTTGATAAGTTAATTGGAAAAACAGTTTTGTGGTTATGTATTTATACATCTGATTAGATAAGTTCAAATTGTCTCTTCTTTTATCGTACTGGTATAACGGTTGTTTCCCTTTCGTCCTTTCAGAGCACCTGTCAGCAGGAGCTGGACGAAGTCTTAGAGGAGATCTCCAAAATGACCTCAGAGGATAACAGAGGCCCGCTGGAGAACCTGTACGAGCTCAAATTTCCAAACTGTGACAAACATGGACTGTACAACCTCAAACAGGTGAGCCACAGATACTTGACTTACTCATTTTACCTTTCTACCATGAACACTTTGTGATGCTGTTGGGTCCGTTCTCGATCTCTAATCATTCAAATATGGCAGCTCGATCAGTGGTCATTCTCAGTAAAACATGACAATGAAGGTTTCCCAATGGGGACATTCCTGGATGCAATGCTGCTATTATTATTTTTAAGTAGCATTGAACTCAGGAGCTGTACAAAGGAGTGTTAGCTCCACACTAAAGGGGGAAAAGTCATATATTTACATAACAAGCTAATCTTGTCAGGTTTCCTGACCTGTTCTCACTTTCGGCTCAGTGTGTCATGGTTCCACCTAAATGGCCAAAAGCGGCTGGTGTTCAACACAGCACATCTTGGTATACCTTGTGGAGAAACCCATCGTCTATACTAAAGAAGAACTTTAAGGCATCCAAACCTTTTGACGCATTCAATTATGTACTCAGCAGTCATGTCTTTGGAAGATTTGTCAGATAGTTTTTTGTGTATGAAGGAGACATATGATGCCTAGCCAGCAGCAAGGACATCCAACGCAGCTACACAAGAAACGTTCTATCATTAACAAGTCAAACAACTACATACTTACAGCGAACTGCATGCCCAGACTAGTATTAACTCTTTGTTAATTATTGAATCAATTGTTTAATGTATGTAAAGAAATATCCTCAAAGGTACAGTTTCTCTGTGCTACTCTCCACTTCCTTATGTTGTGTTTTCTGTCACCAAAATGCGCACGCAACTGCTGTGATGTAATCGTGACGTCGACTCCAAATGGGTCCATACAGTGGGCATGTGTTATGTAACCTAAGTACATAAAGATTAAGCTAAATCTTTTGCCTAAACCTAATCAAGTACATGTGGGCCTTAAACTAATCAAACTGAGACCGCTTCTGGACGTAAACCACCTGTTAATGATTGGTGTTTGTAACGCTTTCCAACAAGTTTCAATGGCTCAAATGCACAACTGTTACTGGCATGCTTTATTCTCAATCTTACCACATGATTCTTGTTTTATATCAGTAGCTTGATTGAACCAATTTCATTAGAAAAGTAAATACAAGTAGGGGCACCAAATATAAAGAAATTACAGACAATTTACAAACTTTTGGAGGGATGACTTACAAGAGGAGAGGTTAAAATACATATGGAGACCACCAGGAGAAAATGTCTTGAGGAAATAAATCCACAAAAATTCATGTTGAAGAAGCCAGTTTGCACAGTTGTAACCAACCAACCCTCTTTATGTCAATCAGTGTTAATGCTCTGAGATTATGTTGTGCAATCTTACAATAAACACCAAACAAGACAGGACCTTGCCTTGCCTTGCCTTTAGCAATTTGTATGATGAAAAGTTGCATGAAGAAAGCTTTCCAAAGAACTCCAGTGGCCTCATTTATCAACAGTGTGTAGAAAGGGACATTTACATTCAGAAACGCCTCCACTAAACCATTTATGGTAACAACACACCTCTTGAAAAACCTCAACATATTTACCTCGGCGGAATAATACGAGAGCAAAGAAAAAAAGCTTTATAACAGTAAGGGCTTTTGAAAAGAGCGCACTGATCTGTTTGGTCCAGCCTGTCCTCTTGTGAGAGCGTCACTGTTTGATTTTTTCCCCAGAGAGAGCTGTGCCCCCGATGACGCTGTAAATGCACCGTTCTTGGGTGAAATTGTGAAGTATTCTGTTATCCTTCAGCTGCAAATGCCTCTCGCTTTTGTGCCGCGATGCGTTTTATTTTTTTTGCACTGAGCTTAATCTCAAACTTCATCTTAAGTCTTTTCTCCTCTGACCTGTCACCTTGTCTCATGCAGCATTTGTTCTTTTGTTGGTAGCTTCGACTAAGTGAAAAGACTAATCATTTAATTGGGTCACTTAGCGCGATAGTTACTAATCTTATTTTATTTATTTATTACCATTTTTTATTCAACCTCATCCACTTCCATTTCTGCAGAGCGCACGGTTCTCCAAATCATCTAATAAGGCAAAACGAGCCATAATGTAACATTTCTCCTAGTTTTAATTTCCCTCGGGATCAATAAAGTATCTATCTATCTATCTATCTATCTATCTATTTCAAACGCCTGTCACGTCGGTCTTTTTAAGGTTTTGGAACAAATTAAGGCAACACATCTGTTTCAAACTAGACAAAATCACTTATTTGGGGTTTTTAATTAAAGAAAACTCGGAACATGCATATACGTTGAGATTGATTCTGGCGTGCCGTGACACTCGTAGTTCTTTCAATGTTCTACCTCTAGATTCTGTGCGTAAGTATGCTCAGAGCTGTGCTTATATTTTCACACATTTCTAAGTAAAAGTTGATAAATCCCACTCTTTGCGAGGGAATGTTCTTATGCACACATTACGCACAGAACTGTGCTTATGCACTGTTGATAAATGAGCCCCCATGGGTCCTAACAGCTCCTCACTGATGTTTATGATCCTGTCCTGGGCCCCTGTCTTAAAGAGTCCCTGTGTTTAAATCTGTTTTTTTTTTCGGAGGAGGAGCCCGTGTCTAAAGATCCTGAGTAGCTCATGTGTGCCCCAGGCGCTTCCTTTGTTTAATCTTGACAGTTTTTATGTTTAAATCAATGTCTGTTTATGATTTATTATTCTTTATAAATCATGGTGAGAATGTGGCCAACATAACAATAAGATCCATAGTGCTTTGTGTAAAAGGGGGAGGGTTTTCTTTAAGCACTGCTCCTACTATATATTTTGTTTTGAAACAACTGGATACCATTTTAGAAAAAAGAACACTGGTCTTTTCTTTGGTCTTGTGTTTTGAGGATCTGTCCAAAATATAGGTTCAAGTTTGAGATGCAAGAAAGAAAAGGGGCCATTTTGGGGAGAGTAGTAGGGCCCGACCTATACGAGATTTTTGGGGCCGATACCAATATCGATGTTGGGGAGAGAAAAAAATTACACCGTGGAGAGTGATGATGCATGTTTTAATCCATATAGCGCCCTCTGCTGGTGAAAGAGAACTGTGTAATACAATGACACTTGAATGAAATGCTATTTGACTGGTGAATAAATCTAGTATTATCGACGTATATCTGCAATTTAAAGTCACTGGATATGCAGATATTATCGGCTGGCTGATAAATCGGTCGAGCTCTAGAAAATTTAATAATTTGGCAAGTTTCGCTTGCCATTAGCCAAAACAGATTAGCTTGGATTAGGTTGGCTTTTGATAATGTATTGTGTGCCACTGAAAACAATACATTGCTGTTTATTTATAAGTGGTCTCTATGGAAAAACAAATAGACTCTGACACTATTATATTGGCAATAACTTAATCAGTGATATCACTAATGTCTGCTGTCAGTGACAGAACACCCACTGTGACATCACTCATTAGGGTTATAGCCAACGTTTGGACACATAAGATGATCCAACCATAAAGAGTAATTCAGTGGAAGTTTTTTATGTTTAGAATAGAAGAGAGATACTGACCACATGACCAGAAATTTAAAATAAATACAATTTGAAAGAAGCCTATATTTAATCTAAAAGCTGACGCTATAAAATGATGGAACATGTCACAGTTTTGTCATTTAAATACCTGTGTGTGAAGGTACATTTTTAATGTTGGGAATAAGTGTTTTATTTAAAACAACAACAACACAATAACATGTCCTTTGCACTGACATGTTGGCACTCAAACGTGTGAAAGAGTACTCTGGAGTGTTTACACAGATAAGAAAACTTGAGTGCATGTCAGAATCTTCTTAAAGGCTGTGTAAGTGGGTTTTAAGAACAAATTTCATTATTTGGTGAATGACACCAATTGAGTACCTATTTCACACAGAACTGAAACACTGTTAGCCCTAACCCTGAATGAAGTTTCTGTTTGATTGGCCAATCAAATGCCTCCAAACACCATCCGAACTGTTCTTTCTTCATACGACCTTAGACCTTAGAGAAAAGATTCCAGAAATGATACAAGAGGGACACCATATTTTTAATCATCGGGCAACTGATGTAAATCATGTGTTTGACGAGCTGTGAGTGAGAACAGGGTGAATTTGTCTTTCACACACACTCATGCATAGTGTATCATTTTGTTCAATTCCCCTAGGATTTCCCCTCTCTTCTCTTTCACACAAACATGCGCACACACACACACACACACACACACACACACACACACAAACCTGTTGTATCAGCCTGGCAAAATCACCCTGAAAAAAAGATATAACCTCCCCCTCACTCCCACCTGCCACCCTTTCCACAAAACTACCCCTCCTCCTTTTTATAAACTCGCACACACCCTCCTTTCCCTTAACACTTTGCCTTAGACACACATACACACACACACACACACACACACACACAAACACACACAGTCAAGCACACGAGAACACACAAATGTGTGGGGAGATGTTGTCATCATGAATGAGGCAACAGCTTCTGAGCTCAAGGTTACAAGGCAATAAAACTGTTTGGCGTACTTCATGGGAAGACTTTTGTTAAGCCGAGGAACGAACCGTGGTTCCGACCGGGGGCTTGAATTTGAATCTCTGCTCATCCAAAGAAATCAGAAAGAGGAGGACAAACAAGGTCACATATCCAGTGTTTTCTTACGAGGATAGTAGAGCAGAAAAGAAGATTTGAATAGGCGCCACGGTTTCCTAAAGCAGGGCTCTCAACCACTCAGCCAATTTTCATCACTGGTCACAAACAACAGCATTGTTTCGGACTGGAGTCCTCAGTTCCCAGGGAGGAACACTGTACCTCCTCAACACTCGGCTCCCTTTTAGAGTTGTCCCTCCTTGTCGCGGGGTAATTACTGTAACTGTCACTTTTTTTGTTCTTTCTCATCGAAGGAAGAAAATGGAAAGTCTTTTCTTTCCCCCCAGCTCTTCATTCTTTTCGCTGTCCCCACCGCTGCTGCCCCGCGTGCGCGGCGTAAACTGTGTCCACTTCAATTACGACCTCATTTCTGAGTAGAGGGGGGGCTCTGCGGGGGGGCTGGTCTGCTGGCATGCCTCTGTTTGTGTATGTGTGTGTGAGTGTCTATGATGGCATGTGTGCTTGTGGGTTGTGAGTTGGGGGCATGACCTGAGGATTGGCTGTTATTGGGTGAGTGTTGTCCCACCCAAACCATGGCCCACGCTCTCATCCAATGGCCCCCCGCCACCAGAAGATCCAAAAGTACAAACACACACACACAGCTCAAGCTGTACGCCATGCTTCATTAATGCCCCCCCCCCCTCCCCCCATTTCCCACTGCATCTTTACCTCTCTGTCCTTTTCCAATGTTTTCCAACTTCTAGTTTGTGTTTTTCTTCCCTCTCCCTAGTGCAACATGTCCACCCATGGCCAGCGGGGCGAGTGCTGGTGTGTTAACCCTTTGACCGGGGTCCAGATTCCAGCAACGCCCAAAGTCAGAGGGGACCCCAACTGTAACCAGTTTCACGAGGAGCTCAGGGTGATGCCCACCACAGCAGCGTCAGAATAACACAGTCCAGCACATGTGACAGGATTGTGTTTCCCTCCAAACTCTGGGGAGGCTTTTCCCCTTTATATGTTTATTCTCGCAACATGAAAATAAGTCAGCGTTTTGTAAAGCATCATCTCTTTTGAATTTGCATGACTTTTAAGGTTAAAGCACAAACTAAAGTAACAAAAGAAAGATGTGGGCATTATTCACTTTTTCTTAGCTGTCAATAAATCCCATAAATAGACAAACAAAAGGGTACAAGTATGTCTCTTAAGGCTTCCCTTTCTTTTCTCCGGGACTCATAACAAAGCTAATTGTAAATCTTAGTCTTAACATATGTTGTTTTTTATTTGGCAAAATTGCAGTGTTGTTGTTTTTAAGCTACAATGACCATGTTTGGACAAAAAGGTTGAGCTTTAAAGAAGTCAGGGGAAAGTAAAAGCTAAAGTATCTGCTAAAGCTAGCATTAGCTTAGTGAGGCGCAATAAGTGTTTACCTTGATATAATTGGGATGCCAGTCTTAGCTGGGAAAAAGAAACTACATATATATAGCCTATATATATATATATATATATATACATATATATATATAAGTTGGAAAATAATAAGTGAACTCATTCAAATGTCTTTTCAATTACAACACACTGAAAAAGGCCCTCTTTAGTTAGCTTTGCAAATTGTTAAATACAAAGCTACATATACTGTACTAGCATTCCTGCTTTTTGGTTTATTTAGATTGAGCCCTGATGCTCTTAAGTAGTTTTCTTAAAGACTTCTATAAAATCTGATTATTTGGACCAGTTTATCCCTCCTGTTCCCACCATCAGAAAGAATGCAGGTTAACGGAAGTGTTGCTTTTACTTCACTTTTCGACCTTGGATAACCCTTTTTGCAAAACAAAAAGAACAATGATTCAACAACATGGGTCATTTTTTTTACTTTACTCAAACAACCGTCCCTGAGCACCACTGTGTGAATAAGTTGTACTACTTTTTCTTGTTTTGTTACACAGACACATAGGCTACTCAAGATTTAAATCCCCTTTTATTTTTATGGACTCTGTTGACAAAAATAAACAATACAACCTTGTGTCTCATTGAAAACCCACAATGATGGGACAAATTCAGCAAGATTAGCATTCCTTTATGTTTTTTATGTTCCTTTATGTTTAGACCCCCTGACTAAAAAGTGCAAAATCCTAAATTCACTTGACTGTTTTGATCTCCACCAGCTCCTGTAAAAAAATAAAATCAAGGCCTTTAACTGTGTATTGAAGGTTTTTCACCTTTGAATGACAAACAGTGTTCAATACTCAGTGTTGAATCAAATCTGGATACTCATCCCAGATTTGGTTCTATAAATGCCAACGTTAGGGTGGGGCAGAATCTCACTATGATTAAGTCAGACAGGTCTCTAGTTGTTTTAAGCTGAGTTGTAAACTCATAGGTGCTTCTTTATATCCTCTTTACATATCACATGTTTTTTCAATCTAAATCCAATGTCAGTGTCATACACATTGTGTCACCTTGTTTTTATAAGTCAAACATGACAAGCAGGTAATTAGAAGTTTAATCACTGTCATACTTTTGGTTGATTACATCTTGTAGAATTCCTTGTTGCTGCATCAACTCTGCTTCCTACATTGTGAATTAATTAAATTATATTTTGCTCTGACATTCACTGTAACAGGCTCTGGTGTTGTTTGCTGTTTTCTTTTTTGATCGACACTTTTATGACATGTCACAGTAAAAGCAAATCGTCAATTTAGCTTCAATCAGCTCCGTCAGCGCTGTTGGCTGTTGTTGTTGTTGTTTGTCAGCAGTTTTCCCATCAGCGCTTGTCAGCTCCAAATCAGTGTCGCCAAAGAAAAATGGCACTTACGGTAATAACGGTAGAAATTGCTGCGTGGATGACTTTTCCTATTACTGCTGTGTTTGCAGACATGCATGTGTATGCGTGAGAGTGGATGTGTGTGTTTGCGTGTTTGTGAGCGTATTGCTGGGGTAACTAATGAAGTGTTGACATAAGGAGGGATCGGTTGGGGGGCTGACTTTGACAAATGTGATACTAAGTGGGTAAATGTGTCTATGAATAAACCTTACCAAGTAAGCAAATGCACGCAATTGCACAGACACACCCACAAACACGTAATTGCATGCAGGTCGTGGTTTTTAAAGCGGTACCCCCACAGATGGATCTAGGTGTATTATTCATGACGATGAATTTCCACAATAAAAATGCATATTGGAAGTATTGTGGCAATGTGTTCAAGTTTGTGCTTTTATTAGCTTCGTTGGAGCAATTCTTCCATTCCTGGGCTGTAAGCAATTCGCTGTTATTGTCCCTTAGACAGGCAAGCCCATCAAAAAGAGTTATGGATGACATGGAATGTTTTTGTCATATTTGAAAAATGTATCTGTAATCCATTGCAGCCACTGTAAAAAAAAAAACACACACACACACACAGTGAGTTCATCATGCTGCAGATGCAGCCTAAACAAAGTTGTGTTGTATATATTTATTTTTGCTTCAGTTATTCAAATACTTTGAATGGCTCACATGTGACTGAGAAAAAATAAGTTTTGTAACCTGCTGGCAGGTTCCTCAGGTTCTTGATAAGTTCTCAGAAATCCAAGCGATTTGAATTGATTCTGGGAATTTCTTTGCATCATGATCCTTCTCTAACCCTCAAAGGGATTTTGACACGGTGCTTAGCTCGAGAAATAAGCTTTCATGGATATATTTTTTAATACTGGTTCTTGCATAAGTAGAGAAAGATCCCAAAAGGTGCACATTAGCATATGAAAGAAATACACAGGCATGAAAAAAAAATAACATCTGTCAAACTGAGCAACAAAGGTTAAAAGGTCTGATTTTTCTCAAAATGAATTAAGATGCTGTACTCTCATGTGACATGTTTGTCTAAAGAAGTATTGTTACCTCCTGTCTTTCTGCCTTTCTTGCAAAGCTAAAACAGTCGGTTTCATTAAAACATTTTCATAAATTCAAACTTATCTTAATTCAATTTATGTGGATGCTGATTGTTCTTAATGTACGGTCTTTTTAGAGCTATAGCCGCTCTGTGTTTCCATGGACTTCCTCAACAACTTTTTGTAGAGTGATGATATTATTTCAAAGTTTTAGCTGCTAAGAGGAGCACAAAAGAAGCCTGCATACCTGATGTTTGGACACACATGTTGCACATAATTGGATTCATCACACTGCTGAATTTGGCATGGATTGTTTCTCACAGGGAAAAACAAACCGTTCTTTAAACGTACATGTGGCATGTGAGCATCGTCAGACTTTAAATTAAAAAGTCAGATCATTCACTTAAACACTCCCAGTCAATAAAGTAAACAGTGTGTCTGCTAAATTTTTCCACTAACTAATAAAGACTTCTGATTCTTCAGGCGGCACATGTCATGTTGTTTTTTAATGTTATAAAGCCCGAGTATGTTAAATTCATGGCTGAAATTGCAAACACTCGCAAAAGTCACCATTCATTTGCAATCAAAATGATTCAAGACGAGGGTGTAAAGAAACACCTCTTTGAAGTTCTGGCCAGACGTGTATCATATGAGACCACTCCTGACTGACTTTGGCCTTGCAACATTATACATGTGCCAGTGAGCTGAGCACCAACCACAGCTCTCCAGCTTTATTCACTTTTTTGTGACACTCTGTTTTCTCTTTTAAACTCTTCTTATTTTGTCGTATTAATGCTGGGTTCTTGGCAGGGAGGTTACTTTTAAAAAATTTGACAGCTTGGCTTGGTGTCACACATGGATCTCAGGCGTCCCTGGGCACTTTTAATGCGAGTTTGATGCTGGCCTTTTCTGAAAACAAATCAAAACAAATGTCTTTTGTTTTGGGTTTGATAGATCAGGCACAATGGGCTGAGGAGGGTAGTTTCGCAGTGGGAATAAGAGTGGGGGTGAGTATGTGTGTGTTTGCGTGATTGTGTCTCTATGTGTGTGTATGTGCAAAAGCACATGTGCGTGTGCTGGCCTAAAGAGCCCAAGATCTGCCCTACTTTCAGGCAAGTATTTCTTTTGTTAGCATTCAACAACTTCCCTTGATATGTTGATGGTGGGTCTAAGACTCGCGGAAGCTGCACTGTGTTGAATGTTAACAAAATAATTGTTGTTTTATCTTTGTTCAAATGACAAGGTGCTCCAGTGTTAACAGGAAGTACACCAGCAGAGACATTTAACTTTGAATACGGACAAAGGAGCATAATATTACGTTTCAACATAGGAAGACTGATAAACAAAAAGTTCATGCAAAACATATTGTGTAACTCACTGGTTCCCAAACGTCATCTGCCGCGCCTCCTCTTGGCAGATTAAGTTTTTTTTCAAAGCCCCCCCCCCCCCCCCCCCCCCCCCCCCCCCCCCCCACACACACACACACACACACACACCTCATACCCCAAACCCCTCACCATACACATCAACAAAGAAATACATATTGATGTATACATACAAACCATCAGACGCACTCTTTGCTTACAAATTCTTATGATTTTAGAATTTATCTGAAAAATTGTCTGCAAAAAGTTAAAAAATAGCAATTTAAAATGACAACAGACAAGACTGACAACCACTTTTAAAGAGGAAGCATTTAAAAGTGAAACTGTAACAAAACTTCCACAGTCAGATTGTTTTCAAACCTGAATTGCTGAAGATGAACAACACCCTAAAAGTAGTGAAAAGCAGAAAATCTTCTCTCAGATTCACATTTTCAGTCCTGCAATAATTCCAATGACTCGTGTGGGCTTGTTTTGTGCTGCAAATCTTGCGGGCAGCTCAGAGACAATCACCCTTTTTTTTATTTTCAAATCCAGCTTTGAACTGTATTTTGTGTTGATTAAGACAACTGCTCACACAGGTAGCATGCAGCAAAAGAAAGGAGAGAGAACTAGCCTTACGTTTACCTGGAAGTCCTCCCACAGTCACTCATCACCTCTTTGCTGGCAGTGCAAAACGGGCCTCCTCAGGGCAATGCATGGACCCCACTATGGCAATCACTGGTGGAACTGGGGCTTGTGGAACACAAGGTAAGGCAAGACTTCGGCTCCTAAAGTCAAAGAGTAACATCTGAGATCTAATTATGTATGGCAAAATTGGCAAGAAAAGATAAGAAATTTGATTTTTTTTTTTAGAATATCGTTAAGCTAATAAACTGTTGATCCAACTGAGATTCATAACATACTATACTTGATTTTGAACCTAAAAACTTTACCTTCTTTTTTGCTTCTTGGGTAGTAACTTCGGTCTTCTTTTCTTGCAGTTTACCTAGCATTGTACTGAACAAATGACTTTCTGAGATCCCAGAAACACTGGAACATCCCTGAAACTGTGCTGGACAGTCAAACAATCGCAAGAGCTGAAAGGCAAAGCAGGAGTCGATCTCAAAGTTCCCCTACATCTATAATAATAGGTGTCATTTTTCCCATATGTCCAGCATTTCTTCTCACCTTCTCACATGGTCTACGAAAGCCATAAAAGGTCATACATCCATCCATTTTATTGCACTTATTTCATTTTATGGAAAAGGAAGGTAACTTTGGGTTAATTTCTCGAGATCATCGAGATTATGATCATTTAAATATCTCATTATCTTATAGCATATCAAAGCTGGTTTATTCATGTTAATAAGTTAAGTTCAGTTGTTTTCTTGCGATCTAGAGAAATGAAAGGAACTATGTGCTTATTGTTTTAGTTACAGATCAGTCATCATAATTGGGAAATGCGAATACTAAAATAAAATTCCATGAATAGCCCCCTCTTTTTGGAAAGGAAACAAGTAAACACTACGGATCGATACCACTCAGCTACTCCATGGGAACTTTGAAAGTAGATTCAGAAAGTTGAACTGGACAGTTTTCTTTCTTTCTAGACTCTATTGATTTGCTCTAAAAAGAGGTTTGTTTACAACTTCTTTGTGTGCTTCCATCATAGCAAGACTTCGTTGTGGTAATGTACTGAGGTTGCATTAAGAGATCGCAGCACTTACTTTTACGCTTACAAAGTTAGTGGCGCCAAAGGCCGGAACTACAAGCTAGCAAAAATGAGATAAGTGGTTTCAATCGCCCACATCTTTATTGACATGTTGTCCTCATGTCCTCTTTATAAAAAGCATTACCTCCATTTTCTTTTTCAGATCAGTGCAGTGGCGAAACACAGTGGTACAAAGTTTTTCATAAACGATTGCAACACTTGGTTTCCAAAACCGAAACATTATCTGTTCCTTCAACTGCTCTTTTTATTGTTTGTAGGATGTCAAATCATAATCTCAACGTTTGTTTACCTAACGTGCAGTTGTGGTTCTCACAGTCACATCCGATCCGCGCCGAAGAACCCTCCATTTGGGATTCCAGGTCTAAGTCCATGTTTGATGAAAGGGTTTGGATGAAAACTAGCAGACACTTGTCTGCTGTCTGCTACCACCGGCATCGGAGGATTCCGCCACTAAGTCAAGTGATTTACTCTCAACCGCTGTAAATTCTTTCAAATCTCCTTTCATCTTCATCCTGGTGATGAAAAGAACCACCATTACCTCTTTAAAAGATAGCATTATACACAGCCAGTGCAAGCAGTGATTTGCAAAGATCCCAATTATGCAGTGTAAACATCTGCATGCCATTTGTACACTAAATGCCCCATCATCGGTTCTAAAAGTCACATTTAATGATAAGAGCCACGGGCAAATCGATGCGCAAGCAAGTGAAAACATCTCCAAAGCTATTGCATAGGATTTTACCGAGCCACTTTATTGCATAAATGAAAATTAAGATGGGATGAGGAGGTAATCTTTTTAGAAGTCTGATTGGCTGATCAGAACAGCACTTTGACTGGGGTTGGGATGGATAGAGGTGCGTGAGTTGATGTCAGATGGAGCCATACAACGCTGTTGGCCTCATTATGTAATAAAAGGAGCATAAATGCTTTGATGTCCTAAGTGCAGTTGTCAGTTTCTTTGAAGGCAAATAGTAATTGTCATGTTCACTGCCTCACAAATCAAATCTTCTACACATGTTCCCTCCTCCCTTTTCCTCGATGTTAGTGCCCTCCCAACTACATGCGCGCACACACATGCACATACACACCACAACAATCTTTACGGCGGCCTTGATTTTCTCGCTATACAGGAACTGCAGGGCTCTCCACCCTTTCATGCCCTGCATCAGTCACCCACATCTGGAGTTGGTCAAAGTCCTGAAGTCCCCGGGGAAAGATTTTGGTGGCCCCCCAAAAAGAAAAGTCCCATTCTGTCACTTCCTGGAATCTGTGAAAGAATAAAAATGGCCAGACACCCCTCTGTGGCGATGCATGTCAGATCCTTAGATAGCTTCCATATTTTGTCCTTATGAGCCTCTGAGCCTGCTGCAGAAATGAAAGACAAACTGTTGATCCAAAGCTGATTTGTGTTTTTGTTAACCTGATTTAAGCATTGAAGCTTTGTTTAGCCAGGTTATGCTTCATTAATATGAGACAGATATGTGCCTGTGAGTATCAAAATTGCTGTACTATAGTCTTGTTATTGGGGTTAGGGTTGTTCCGATATCAATGATATTTCTTTAAGGAAGCATTGTAGGCAGTACTAGTGAATTGTGCAGCATTCTGATACAATGATTTGTTGGTGTCACCAAATATCAAATGGTTTTATTATTTGCCTAAACAGTTGACAACATAGCAATAATATAGTACAGCCACCACTAGCTACTATTACTATTACTATTACAGTGGCAATTAAAAACTGATTTCAGGGACATTTTCATGTGATAGTAAACAACAGCAGCTACTACTAGCCTGAGTCTGTAACTTTAGAAAAAGATAGAAAACTGTCATCAAGCATTTTCCTGTCAAACATGTTATTATTGTATTTAAACCTTTTTAAAAAATGAAATTATGTAAGATAATTTCTTGTTGAAAACCAGATATTTGGCAGAAACAAGACGTCAGGAGAGGTCACTAGCTGAACTGCTGCTAAAA
This sequence comes from Labrus mixtus, assembly GCF_963584025.1. Taxonomy (NCBI): domain Eukaryota; kingdom Metazoa; phylum Chordata; class Actinopteri; order Labriformes; family Labridae; genus Labrus; species Labrus mixtus. The sequence goes on from NC_083624.1 coordinate 15,939,508, forward strand.
ATTGGCCTTAGCCAAGTAAATTAAAAACAACATAAGCTAACATTTCTTCATTGAACTTAAGTTGTAAATATGCTAAAAATCCAATTCATATTGGGTCTGTAGAATACAGCTATTTAAAAATAACATGCAATCGTATCAGATGGGTTCTCCGTTTTGGAAATACTCAGACCTGGGAATAAGAATTGTTAATAGTAATGTATAAAACATATCTTCTCGCTGTAGCAACAATAGCAAGTTGTTGCTACATTGACTATACCATGTGAACCAATCGTAGCTCAATTTCGCCACAGCTTGTGTGTCTGTACACTGCAAAACTGAAATATTAGCAAGTGTTTATCTTATTGCTTGTCAACAATATCTCAATGCACTTTCTATAAGCTGGATATTTAAAGCAAAACACAAGGCCTAAGTTGCATGTAATAAGCAACAACAAAAAAATCTGCCAATGAGATAAGACAATTTAACTTGTTGAGTGTCTTAAAATATATATCTAAATTAAGATATATACAGCTTATTTCAAGACCCTCATCAAGTAAAATGGTCTTGTCCCATTGGCAGATTTTTTGCTAATCACAAACAATGTAGGTCTCATGTTTTGCTCTTACATCTTATCTTTGATGTAAGATGTTTGTTTGGACTTGTCAGATATAAATGTATTGAGATATTTTTGACTAGACATTAGACAACAACATTTGCTAAGATTCAAGGTTTTTGCAGTGTATGCACTTAGAATTAGCAGCCTGTGTATGTCTTTGTGATAAGTCATGTCTCAGGGGAGAAGATTCTGCCTTTAAGTACTAATAAAGGTAGGGTTTCCGTAACATGATGAAGCCTCCTCCAGGCTATAAATCTCTTCTTCCCAGTCATTTGAATAGTGAGCTGGTCCTGCTAGATGTTATCCCCCCCTTGAAGTTCAAACTCATGGTAAATGACTTCCTTGTTCCTGTGCAATCTTTTTTGACTATGGTGTTGAAAACCAGGTGACTTACCCTCGGGCGAGGCTTTATAAAGTCACATCCTGCATGCTGCATGAGATCCTTGTGGGCTAGCCTGGGTGTCTCAGACTTATGTCTAAGAGGTTTATCAGCTCGTGCCTCGGAGATTAGTCAGCGCTTACTATCAGGATGATTCCGCTTCAAACTGTTCTTTTCAAGCCAATTCAGTGGCTACTCACCTCCTTTTTCAAAATGCCATGCCAGAAATGAAAACCTTGCCAGAGTGCTTAAATGAATACATAACTTTATTTAAATAAATGCTTTGTCATAACAAAAAAAAAGACAAAGGTTAAAAGAGTACATAAATTACAAGTTGAATAAATATTACACAGTGATATTCACTTTAATAATTTGAGATTTTTTGTCTTTTTTCTTATTTGTTTTATGTTGTTCCAAATACTGACCATTTTGTTTCCCACTATCCTCCTGCCACCGATGGGTATATTTCACAAGCCAGTGAACACCAAATTATGCAAACCAATTGTATTGTCTCATTACATCCAGAAAGTGTTATGTACTCAGAAAGATAGCTGTACTGTCGTAACTGTGCTACTCTATTATGTAATGTGAATATGAGTTTTAAACCAAGTAGGAGATGTGAAACCTGAGGAAGACACTGCCTTTCAGTAGGTGTGGGGAACAGAAAGTCACTGAAATGACTTTGTTAGAGCCTGAACCTCAACCTGTTATCCAGACAAAAGAAACAAATACCTGGAACAGTGAAGTATTCACATATACTATGTATGAATGGTTCCGGATATTCCATGTTTCATTGCTTTTTGGCTCAAAAGAGTATCAAATCAAAGTGAAACTTGATACTCTGCTGCTGGTACTAGTGTTACATTCCCCAGATTTCCATGACTCCTGGTAACTGTCTTGCTAACTGTTTCTAATGTCATGCAATTGGTGACCCCGTTGAGGGGAAGTGGCTAGGCCCTGATTATGACCGCTGCCCATGGCGCTTGCGTTTCCTCTTTTCCTCTCTCCTCTATCCATTTTTTCCCCCTTACTACCTTTACTCTCATCTCTGTGCAATTGGCCATAAGAACTTCTCTAGCTGTGTTACTTTTGATCTATTTTTTTCCCTAAAAGATGTTGCTGTAAAGGAGGTCCCAGGCATGGGCTGCAAAGCCCCTGTCGACAAATATTACCTCAAAGCACCACCTTTGAATGGTAAGCACAAGATAACACAACATTTAGCTTTTGTGGCTGTTTTTTTTTTTTTTTTGTAATCTTTTTTGTTCCACTAACTTCATGATACCACATCGTAGGACGTCGTTGTGTGTCAATATCAAAAGTGAGTAACTGAAATAAGTGCAAGCTGCTTTTTTTTTTTTTTTCGAAAGTGGTAGTGGGGATTTCGGTGTTGGACGTGGGGCAAGGAGAATTGATAATATATATTCACAACTAGAGGCCATTTAGGATGTGATTTCTCTTTTGTTGCAGCAAAGGAAAATGCTTGATAAACCTCCAACCATCCGTTAGGCCTCCCCTCTCTGGCAATCATATACATTGGCATTCACATGAAAAAAGCAAGAGTCTTAGCTTATTGGTTGTCAAAGAAAAAAGAGGGAGTCCCTCACACACCATTCTTGTCCAGGAATTGCCCCGAGGTACAGGCAGAGATAATAAATGCTTTTGCAATTTGTTGCTGATACCATTTACAGGATCTACCACATTCAATGTTCTTCTTTCAATAAGAACTAAACCGACACCCCTTGATCGATGTATCAAGTATCAGCTCCAGCAAAGGGCTGTCTGAGAAAGGAAATCGCCCCATAGGATATCCATGTCACTTTCACGTCACTATTTAAATGTATTTGCATGTAGGAAGGCACTGTGACTTGCACACAGAGAGAACAACTCTAGTTAAATGACCCTGTTATAACCTGTAACCTTTTTGTTCTGATCATGCCCCCCTTTAGATGTAGGAAGATAACCTTTGCAATGGGGGCACGAAGCAAGAAGGGTTCAGAGGGTTAGCTTCTTTGACTGCCCTGACATCAAATGACTCAGGGTCATTCTCCCGACAGGCTACAAGGACCTATTCAAATTCTTTACAGGCTAAAATCTTCTTTTTTTTTATGTTCCAAGCACAATTACATTGTTGTCATACTATGTTTCTACAGGAAAACAACATTCAATAACTATATTTAAAAGTAATGTAATACACCATGGTTACACTGTAGTAGCAGTACTGAGGGGAAACCACTTGATCAAGGAACATGGCTCAAAAGTGGGCGGTCTTTACTTCACTGAAGGCAAAGAAAACAGCACAAACAAAACCATACAAAACTACACTTCACACAACTGAATCAGAGAAGCAACTGGCCTGACTGGCAAGTTTCGATTATGCACTCAACTCGAAAAAGATCGAAGTCCAACTTGAGTCCTGTCAGTTAAGCTGAAAACACTTTATTTCACCGGTAGAGTCAGCGCTCTCTAAGCTCTGTGTCGCCCTGCATGGCAGTGTCTGTTTAAATAGGCACAGTTGGCATATCAGGCTAGCTTCATTGTCGAAGAGCCACTTACATAGGTTCATCTGTGACGATCTGCTTACTCTTTTGTTTCCAAACACTCTGTGTCCCGAGACATACTTTACATCGGTTATAGAGAAGGCCAGCCCCAAGACCACTTCAAGCGCTGGCAATACTTGTTGTGACAAAATCAAACAAAAGAGAAAGAAAAAAAAAAAAGGACATTCTTTTTGTAATAGGCTCACTCCGTCGTACACCAACACCGGCTGATACATAACACACACAAACTGTATACATACACACATTCATGCACACGTCATTTTGTGAAGATACACATTTCTAAACAGGATCCCCTATTAATAAGTGCTCTGACAGAACCACATATCCAGATAGAGTCAACTGTTACAGCATTTCCCTATCGATTGTTTCTTTTTTTTTCTTTTGGAAAACAGACAAAAAACCAAATTACTCTGCCAATCGTCAGTTCCACAGTGGCATCATGTTCTGATCTGTTTTCAACCAATGTGCCTGATTCTTTTTTGTTTCCTCACAATGACTTTTTTTTTTCTTAATCTGACATCAAACAAAGTGTTGTGTTGAAACCCCCCGGCTTCTATAAAAATATATCCATTGTGTGCATATATTTTCATGGATCTGCAGCCAGCGGTCCCGCCTCATACAAGGGGTCCCATGAGCGACAGTCAAGGGATCTAGCAAAATCTTCTGGGACTTTTACCCTCATTCTGAGATGAGTGCTTGGTCAACAACAGAAAAGAAAAGAAGAAAAAGTTACAGGTGTCTTTTTTTCAGCCTGTCCTTTCGTTCGTATTTTTTTCGTCCTTTTTTTTCAATTTGAAAAAACAAAACTCTTGAAGTGTACAGAGGGCGGAGCATTCAGGTGTGGTTCAGAGAGGAGGCGTGGGCCCTGGGTCACGTGGTGATTTGGGGTGGGGGGGTAGGGGTCGATGGTGGTCCTCCCCCATTCACTCGTTGTTGTTGCTGCTGCTGCTCTCAAGGTCTTTACACTGAATGTCCCCTCCGCTGTAGTCCGTGCCAGGGAGCTGAACACCATACTTGTCCACACACCAGCAGATGCCTCGTTTGCGTCCGCGGGATGGCTTGCACTGTGGGCAAGAAACCAAGATATTAGCGTTCATGACAACAGCGACTACTGAAGTGGGGAGTTGTTAAACTGTAGTAACTGGCAAGCTAAAGTCCAATACATAAAGAAGAAACATGCTATCATTAGTTGGTCACAGTTGTGACAACAAATTAGTTAGCAAATTTATAGATCCTTTAGATAGCTAAATGGTTAGCTTGAGATTTGAAGTTAGCTCACTTTCGAGTCAACCTAGTAACAGACAAAGGTGGAGCTGAGCCGAGCCCTAAGCCTCCTGGCTACCTGTCAGTCAACTTAGCCCACACCCCTTACGCAAATGTATGAATAACTCTTGAGCTAACCCTAATACAATCAAAATGGATGAGTTATTTAAAAAATCTTCCTCTTTAAATGTGTACCAATAGAGAAATGAGCTATGCAGATCAAATTCGATTTTTGAACCAGGTTGTAAACATGCTTTATTTTGCATTACTGTAATGGTTTCATTTATGAGCAATGGAGGTTGCTACTTGCATCATAGTCAACAGTGATGCAAGCGGCTATGGGCCAATGATACACATTTACATGTCAGAGTCCACAAGTATGCTAACAGTTTTATTTTTCCACATTAAATAAATCCACTAGTCTTGTCAGTTCAATTGAAATTGAGTGATTTTGCCACAAACATTTCTCTCTTCAAATACTTGGTTGGCAGAACCTTGCAGTAACCATTTGAGAATCAAATCATCATTTCATCAGGTTCATCAGGGTCATGTTGGCCTTTTGAATCTACCTCACCTGCTTGCGCTTGAAGAATCCCTTCCTGTCACAGTTGGGAAGGTACAAAGACAGAGGCATGACACGAGAAGTATCCTTCATTCCCTGAATGATCCCATCCAGTTTCCTCCTGCATGGTCCCTATAGGGAAAGAGAGCACAGGGTCACGATCGAGCATCAGGTCATTAGAAGTCATCATGTGTTGTGTTCTAACATTTAATGAAACATCTATGAAGGTGTGGCTTCTTACGAACAGCATGTACTTACAAACTCAGGCTCATGCTTGTCGATGGGCAGGGGGGAATAGTCCATGGAGGAGCCCATAAGGCGCTGCTTGCTCAGCTTCCTCTTCTGCTCCTTGCGAAGGGCGTGGACTTTTTTACTGTTCACAATGTCTTTGGGAAGGAGTGGCACTTTGGCCGGCTGCAGCTCCTCTGTAATCTCTGTGGTTATGGTGTCCTCGTGTTCTCGAGACTCATGATCTGCAGCGGGGAAAATAAAACAGTTTATTAATGTCAAATGTGGAACCAATAATGCAGCACCTGCCTCCTATTAATGCTTTATCCACTAGTTGTGTATAGTTAATTATTGACAGATTGTTTATAATAGACTAATAGAAAATGTATTTTGGCGCTGGATGGAAAGTTGTCCCTGCCCTCTACTGGAAACGAAGAGAAGTGTGAGTAGATTATTTTATTTTAAGTTCTCACTGTATAACAAGCTGTTTACACAACGGTGACATATTTTCACGACATACAGTACTGTAGCAAAAAAATCCCTTTTGACAAACCTAAGAAACATTTGAATTTATTTGAGTTGTGATTCTTTCAATGCAGGAAATGTGAAGTAATTTTAACTATTTTTTTGTCTCCACTATTTGCTGAGAGAAACATCAGCCTCTTTTGCTGTTTAAGGGGTTAGGATATGTGAAGGCGGTTAGGGGTTAGGGATTTGGGGTTCTGTAAGGGGAAGGCATGGTTCTGGACAGAACGCTACGAGGGGCTCGGGCACTCGGGGGACAATGGGTATTAAAAAAATACTTAAAACCTCTTTAAAAAAGACAAAAATATGTTCATAAAAGCCCTCTAAACCTATATTAAAATGTTAATTAAATGATGGGAAACCAGCCCTCTGTGCAGGGGAGACAGACAGAGCTCTATTGTTCATTAAAATCTTCCTGTCTCCTAGTGTCTCTGAAACCATAGCGTTAGGGGGTTAGGGTTGGGGTTAGGGTTAGGCGTAAAATTGGCATCTCCATTATTTCGTATTTGTTTGATAGCAGTTTAATGCTTAGCAGGTAGTATGCAGCAGAAGAAAACATGTTTGCTATAACCAGCTGGCTGCCACAGCTTGAAGCAAGATTGATGAGAGCTATGTTTGACGGAAACAAAACAGAGTTAAACCAAAACAAGAAGGGAAAAGACGCTAAAATGAAGCTAAGAATTAGAAAAGTTCATATGTTGTATTTTTGTTTTTATGTTGCCATGTTGTAATATGGTAACTGATGACACCAACTGACCATTGGTTACAAATGGAATGATTATATCAAACTTAGCTACATGTAAGAGGCTTTAAAATATAGTTTATTGATGTAAATAGTGACTTAAATTCTCTTTTGCATTGCTCGTTTCAAGTCTATTTACAAGGTTTGTTGATTCAACATTCAGTTATTTCATAATGCAACTAGTTGTGAAACTTTATTTGGACGAGAAGTGGAGTCAGGAATGTAAAATGTCTCTGTAAAAGGGTAAACAGTGTCTTTATTACAATACCTAATTAAATATTCACATTCTGCATAAATCATGTTCTACAGCTTGTTGTTGTTTTTTGTGGTTTCTCACTAAAGTACAATAGCAGGTGCTTTTCCCAGGGCTTGTGTCACCAACTGTTGCCTTCCTTTTGTTTATAGATGATCTGATGACAGCTGATGAACTCTTAGCACCAACACAGGAGATTGAACAAAGCTTTTCCCACACAGCCAAACATTCCACTCACTTCTTCTCTACATGTAACAGAGTAACGTAATAACTTAACATCCAGTCATGTAAGACAAGTTTGAGCTTATTTGGATTGAAAGAAATAGGTGACAACAGTCTACAACCAGCAACTTCTCCAGTGTCTTTTAATGTCCTTAATGAAAGGCGAGAAATGTCACAGAAACACCAGGAAGCTCTCAGAGCTCTACAACTTGGGAAAACTACATCACATGTTGCCTACACCGTGCCTGGAAAATTTGCTAACACGTTATCTGGACTGCTAAACTTGAACAGGGACTGAAGGCCTCCGAGTGTTGTTAACTTTACTGCGACGCGTCCCACATTAAACTGATTCAAATGTCAGACTGAGGAAAATCCAGTTGCTCTGCGGGCTCGTATAAATGCTTGTACATATCTGTCACATCTTATGCACTTATCAACACGGTTCCAGCTCCCCCAGGGGGCACTGCAGTCTCAGAGACCTGAAAGTCCCCTCAAGATAGGAAGTTCACAGGTTGAGGTCTTTTATCCTTAACCTAGCCCCCTCCTCCCACCCCTGGTCCCCTCCTATCTTTGGGGCTCAGCCTCTTAAGCCCGGACCCCCAGCCAGAGGTTCTTTGAGGCCACAGAAAGAAGCCCTCAGCTCCCCCCTTGGCTTAGCAGTACCATAAGTACAGAGTTATTGTGGGGACTTTGCCAGGCCCCAACTGGCCGGAGCGACGGTGCCAGTGGATGACCCTGGTTATATTTATCTGACAAGGAAACCCGCCATGGTGCTCAGGGCCAGACTCACTGAACCAGAGAGGAATGTTGGCTCCTGACTGCAGGCCAACTGCTGCTGAAAGTCAAATCAACTTCCTTACTTGTAAAGTGGCATGAGAGAATAAGTTGGAAAATATGATTTTTAACAAGTCACCATAACTTCCTCGACTGGCCTGTTAGTACACAGCCACCGCAGAGAAAGGCAGTGAGACGTTACAAGGACACAAGCTCTGAGAAACTGATGTTCAAAGAGCCTGACACAGCATGAGCGTCTGGAGTCTCTGGGAGGGGAAGGCGGAAGGGTGAAGGGGAGGGGGAGAGGGCGATGGGGCAGGGTGATTACCAGAATTGGGTCTTTGGCTTCTGCGCTGCACTACCGTCTCTTTGAAATTAATCTCACAACTCATGACTTGGCAGGCCTTGGTTTGTGTTTAGATATGTCCTTGTGTCTCCCCCGCTCAGACTACGAGGCTATGACTCGCTATAAATAAATATGTCAAACAAGCATTCCTATGTACACCATGCATGTGACCACTGTGGAAAAACTCTTTATTTCTGCTGTACAGACCAATAGTTTCTCAGGGCACTTGATTAAAATGCCACATATTTGGCAATGAAATATGCCCTCGAAAATAAGGACTGTGTTTTTTAACGTGCATTCTTGTTTCATGTGTAATCTCATTTGAGCATATAAATGGCCAGATTAAGATTGGTCTAAGCCATGAGACAATTATATTCTCCTTAAAAGCCAGTCACTTTGCAAAATATGTCTCTTCAGAGTATTTTGAGGAGAAACATGGGATAGAAAAGGTTATTCATCAGCATTGTAGCTTTTATTGAGACAGCTTCTTTGCTCCTGCAGTCACAAAATCACAAGATTCATCTTTTCTGAAGTGGGCTCTTCGCTTCAGCCACAATACTCAGTTTTTCCATGCTCAGGGTATCCAGCTTGTAAAGGAGGCTTAGAGGGTCTGTGTTTAACTCCTGAAACGTAGCCAAGACGCTGGCAACGAGCCAAGTGAGCCAAGTCATGTGCAGCTCTTCCATTCAGCCGAGCCCAAAGCTCTGCTGCCATCTCTCTCTCTCTTTCTCTCTCTCTCTTTCTGCTCAAGCTTAAGATTTCATTAGGACGAGAGGAGTGGAGTAGCCAAAGGAGGTGCACCTGATACTTCTCTGTTTAAAAATTAACATCTGCACACAATTATGCTTCATGAATATCCCAAGTTTCTTACAGGCAACAGTCCAAGCATGAAAGATAAGCTACCTCTTCAGATTTCTTCCCTCCTCTGCATCTTTAAGACTATAATAATAGCGTTTAGACTGCAAAAAAGGCAGAACAATAGATCCCCCCACCTTTCATTTGATTTCCCAGCATCACAACCACATATGTTATGTCCTGCCTTTGACTAAGTCTGAAATTACACCTTTACAAAATGTAAGAGAGTGGTGAATAGAGGTGCTGTTTAATCTCAAAGTGGGGGGGGGGGGGGGGGGGGGGGGGGGGGTAGGACAAGATAATGTAGGGATAACTGGGCCTGAGGGACTGTGTCATATAAAGCACAACATAAGTAAACCATCCGTCAGGCTCAGGCTGCCTCTGCTACTTAATATTTGAAAGCAAGGCCATGGCCTGATAACCCTGCAGTTTCTGGAGCAGAAAAGGAGGTGTGAACTAACCTGCAGAGTCATGCAAACCCTGGGTATGTGTGTGCAGAAGCACAAACAATAGTTCTAAATGAACACTTAAATATTGGTTAAATAAAAACAATTTTCAAACTTGCAGCACTGTTAGGATTTTGGGGTTTTGAGAGAATTTGCAGATAAAAGGTACAAGGTATCAGTGGAGACACAAGCTTTGCACATGACTTGGCAGTGCACAAAGGCTGGTTACATGAGAAGACTGAGTCTGATGACTGAATAATGCTCCCTTCAAACGCAGTTTAGAGAAGGAAGAAAATATGAACGTGTCCATGAGTTGGTTTGAGCACCCCCAAGTGTAAGGGATTTATGTTTTGACCCCAATGTCCTGTAGTTTGGCTGGAATTTGTTGTTCTAAAAATGCAGGAAATAACTCTTCCCATGGTGTTGTGCACACAGAATATGTTCAATGCAATCAAAAAGTTTCCTGCGTTTCTGAATGCATGGTATAAATAGCAACAAGAACAATTCAAGGATTGTAAATCGCAAAACAGAGACTTTTGAGAGGATGCAATATCCATCCAAGACGGAAATGCTGCTGTAGGTAAGCAAACCGTCTGAACTGTTTACAGCTTCCGCACTGTAAATAAATTCTCCATTCGCATTGAAACTGGATGTGAAAAAGGACATTAGCAGATCAAGCGCTTCTACTGTACATTCCTAGTTCTGGTCTGAGGTCGAATCCTACATCTGGGTGTGGGTTTGCAACAAGCCACATGGACGGACGCAACCTCTCTTTGGGTCATCATCACCACAACACAATTGCTGGGTGTGACGATGTTCTAGCTCCCCAGAGGCAGCAGCAGCAGTTATTTAGGCGAGTGTGTCCCTGGATGTAGTGTTAAAGCTGGTCTTCAAGCAGCATAAAAAGAAACATCACCGTGGTTGAACTTCAACATTATTGTGGTTTGAACACATTGTTAAATTATCTGTGAAAACCGCCTCAATCACGGCACACCCAAGAATGAGCAAATGGGAAGTCTTTGTAACTCAATGCATGAACTGTTCGGTTCTGCATCAATTTTACGACAAAAAAATGTCTTTATTGTGCTTCTGAGTGATCAAAACTACGCGTCAACAAGTAAGTATTCAAGAAGAGCCATTTTTAATTGCCAAAGATGGCCTTATGTAATTGGACAGGGAACAATAAAAGGTTCACGTGTCTCACGTGTCTCACATTCTCATAAACACCAACATTTCAGAGAAGTCACTGAAGCTTCTATTGTTCTAAAATTTCTAAGAAACCTTTATTATTTTACGAGCTTTCGAATGGAATACATTTTTTTTTTTTACATGTATGTACAAAGAGATGATTCTGCTTCTTTCCGGCACCATGCTAACATGTAACCAGGTGTTTCAGGACAGCTTACAGTTCACAGGTCAAGTGTCAACACATGTGACATCATTTTCCAGCATGTGGCCATCGCTGCCCTGTTTTTTTTCAATCCCACGCTCCGAGCTTAGAAAGACTACAGTGAGTGCTGATTTCTTTCACAGCTGTCGCCACCAGCAGGCTAGGTGTCAGTGACCAATAAGCTGTACAAATACCACTGTAAAGTTTTATAGGGAGAAATCAGGCAAGTGTGCCAAAGAGGTTATGTGCTTCCCAGTGACAGCCTCGGTACTGGGACTGTCCCTGTGATCATACTATAGCTACCAAAATGCTATGCAAAGACAAAATCACATCAATCCGTATCGATGTAGCATTGAAATAATCTAGCTCTACATCACATTTTCTATGATTTGCACTCTTTTTCTCTCAAACCTCATGCAGTATCTTAACTAAATGACCTTTCTTATACATTCTCCCTCCCTAGCACCTGCAACAGATCAGTTGCAGCATGCTAAGCTTTCATTGCACTGTCTCAGATGTTCAAGGTGAGACGGATGGAAAACCACATACAGTCTTTCCTTTCGCATGAGCCTGTCATGAAGCTGTCAAGCAGCTGGGGCGGGCACACGTGACCGGAGCTATACCAAACGTGGCATGTCTGTATGAGCATGAAACATCCAAAGGAGAAGCTGTTTTGTCATTAGCCTGAGTCTATGGTTGATGAGAATCAGCGTTTTTGCAGCAGTTTCTCAGCTTTGACCCGGTAACCAGCTGTGTCACTGACGCTGGAAAGCAGCAGATGGCGGTTCTCCAAGTTGAGTGGTTCTCTAAAAGTATGTGATGACAAGCGATTCTGTACGGTGCTTAGAAATGCAACAGTGTGACCGTACATATGCGGAGTTCTCTGGCAAACATTAAGCATCAGAGGCCTGCAGTTGCTTGACTTACTCATGACTGTCATCAATGACAGAGACATGTGACGTGTGAGAAATCACCAACTCTTCAAATAACTGCTGTGGCTCAAATAACTCTGCATCTACACTCATGCAAAGAGCCAACGTGAATCTATTAAAGATGTCAGTAAAGGCACCAGGTTTTCTGTTGCTATGCTAATAAGGGGCATCGTATTTCTGTCCATGTGTGTGAGGAGTATTCTGGTTTTTGGAACCACTCCCCAATCATCTTTTGTTTCTTGGCAAAGACCAATCTGCTAAAACATAAGGCCCTTTCAGGAGCTTGAAGGACGAGGGGCCTGCTGCCATGAAGTCATATCTGTTGGCAAGCTTTCCAGGCTCTGATTCACTGGACGAGAGGGGGGGGGGGGGGCAACAAATTCTGAGTGCCCCCAAAGCACACACCACCTCCTGTGGCTTACAATTCGAGCTACTACTGGGATCACAGCGCAGGAGCAAAATGTGAATTAATGCACCGCTGGGACCAGGATGCAGAGCTAGGATGGCCAGGAACATGAGCAGTGAAGGGGAGTGGAAGGGAGGGAGGAGAGGGATGGGGGTGTGGGGTGGGTGGGAGTGACTGTAGGATAGCGAAGATTCCTCTCCCCCATTGTTTGGCTGCCCCAGTCAATATTTAGTAGAGCTGCAGCTCTCATGGCCTCTTGAGTGTTGCAGACACTTGAGCTCCTCCTCCTCCTGTGTGTTTGCCTTGCTCAGCTGGTACAGCGCACAGACAGCTGCAACCCCACACCGCAGGAAACCAGAGGCTCACCTCACCAGTACACCCATCCACAGAGCTGTTTGACACAAGGCCCTTCAGAGGGGTGGAGAGAGAGACACACACACATAGGGGGAGAGAGAGAGAGAGAGAGAGAGAAAGCCGGGGGCATTCTGCTGAATCACTGCCTTGTGACTGAGCGCCCATGCAATGAATGCAGCGCCAGAGGCAGGAAAAGATGCTCTGATTACCTCTGTGGGCCAACAAAGAAGTCAGGTTCTGTGTGTGTGTGTGTGTGTGTGTTTGTGTGTGTGTGTGTGTGTGTGTGTGTTAAGCCCCAAGTGAGACAAAACTGCCCGAGGTGTCATCACTCACAACAATCACACACAATGCACACCCAGACACCCACACAGCCCCGCCCAAGCAAACACACATGCTCACACACACACACACACACACACACACACACACACACACACAGACCCTACCTTTACTTTGTTCACTTCTCTTCGCAGAACACAGAGTATGCTGGATATTTTTAGTACAAAAACACTCAACGGAAACCACATTCTCCTGTAATATCATTAAAAGCAGAGGTGAGGGCTGCTCTCTGTGTTCAAACACCCTAATGACGCTGTCAACAGCCTAAATGAGCCCAGTGGTAGCCCTGCTTTATAGAATGAGGCTTGTAGCCAAAACCTCTGTGGTTCCCACCTACTTATCTAGTTGTTGACAAGCTGCTAAAACTCCTGAGTGACAGCGGACTGCTCTCTGCAACACTAAGAAATGTCTTAAATCATTCAGGGCTGCTGGCTCCACTCTCTTTCTCTCTGTGTCTGCCTGTCTCTGTGTCTTTCTCTCTTTTCTCTGCGTCTCTCTCACGCACAGGCTGCAGATTTAGTGGTAATCCGACTCTGAACACAGAGCTAGGGTGAGCCTGCAGACCTAAATCTGTCTCAATTCTGATCTATCAGGACCCAAAGTTTGCAAAGTGGCACCTCTTTGCACTTTTTCTCCTCATGTCTGGGTAGATTTAATGACATTTGAATGCAAAACAGAGAAAAAAAAAACATTTTTGCGCTCTGCCATGAGGATGGAAAATAGTGGGTATGACAGACACTTGTTACAGGAGTGGATGTTAAAGGCAGTCATTTGCAGAATAAGCTCCACTTAAAGGGGTTCCCACATTTTCCCTCCATACATTTCTCAACCAAAGTTTGGAGTCTTTCACTGTTTGCGTTTTTTATGCGTAAAGATAAGAGCAGAGAGGTTCAAACCATTAAGCGAAATGCATTAAATAACTGGCGCTACCTTAAACATATACACGTGAAAATATAGACTCTCTAGATCCTTGTCAGCCCCTTCTGGCTCTGCCTGGACCGCAGTTTGACAGCCCCGCACTAGACGCTCAAATCAGCCGGGAAATGGCATGTGCGTAACCGCAGCGGAGCGTCCAGCCAGCCCGCAACAGCTTAAGAGGGACCGGGGCGCACAACCACAAAGAATCGCTGGTTCACCTTATACTATATTATATTGGTTTTGAGAATCTTAATGATGTAGCACAACGCAACAGTGTCATTACAGCTGGATGCTGAGCACAAGGCAATCAAGGTGCGTATCTGTCCCAACATAAAGACCTGCGTTGAGAAGGAGAATAAGCTCCTGTAGCCAGTTTAATCAAGGCAGTGGATAAAAGTTAATGAGATGGCACCTCATACCATCTGTCAAACAAACGGTCTGTCAGAAAGCAGTGGTGGCGGCTTTTCATGCTCCAAAGGAGTCTGAGGAGAGGGAACCACCTGGGCTCCCTGCGAGGTGGCGAAAGAGGATGAAAACAATTGAAATTATAAAAACAGTGAACAGAAAAGACTGTTTTCTTTTATTTATTTATTTTTACAAAAAAAAAACAACAATCCACTAAGGTTTGATATGTTGTAATTTAGGCATGTTAAAAACACAGCACATAAGCACATCCCCGCATGGGAAACGACCTGATCAGACACAGGGGACAGGGAAGACCCTTCTCTCCTCTAGCTCTGATAACTGCAGCCGCACATTTTTCACAATTTGGTTCCATGCATGCATTGAGTCAGTCAGGCAGGTAGGCAGCCTATGCGCGTCTTACCTATGGGTGGGTGGGCAGGTTTGTATCCTTTCTCGTTGGTGCACACTCCCCTGCCGTGGAGAAGGGCATGCAGAGGTTTCTCCTCCCCGCTCCTTGGCAGGCAGCGGAGGCCCTGGACGCACGTCCCGGTGTAAACGCCGCACGCCTGTCCCTCGGACAACGCGCATGTTAGGCAGCAGCCGCAGCCCGGCTCCTTGACCAGCTGGCAGGCGACCGGGACCGGAGGGCACATGGACAGCGCCTTCTGGTCACAAGGCTCGCACGGCACGTATGAGCCCAAGCACCCGGACAGCCCCAAGATAAATGTCACCAAGAGGCAAAAACTCAGAAACATTGTTGGTGTTCTCTTCAGTTAGTATGGTATAAACCTCAAATGCGAAGAAGAGGGGGGGAAAAGTAGACTGGTCTAATGAGCACAATGCCTCAGTCAGTTAATCCGATTTTTAAAGCTAAAGCCAAGAGTCTTTATCCAGGAGTGTTGCTATCTATTTTAAAAAATAGAATAACATTAATAACAGACTTTGCGCCGTGCACCGCGCAAAAACTGCTCAAATGTACAATTAAAAATATATATGCGCTATTTTCCCGGAGATGATGTCTTCAAGGAGCAAGGCAAGTCTTTGCACAAAATCTCAACTTCTCTCCCCTTCAGTAAGGACTCCAATACTTTCTCCAGCAGAAGTTTCCTGAGCAGACTGATCAACTTGAGAGCTGCCTTGCCTTTTTAAAAACAGCCGAGCCCAAACCCCTAACTATGAATACGCTAAACACCAGGGAAGGGAGGCGCACTTGTTCCACGGCTTGGCAGGCGGCCAAACATTTTTTTTTTTTTCAGCAGCAGGAGGATCGCTCTTTCACCCTGAAGGCTGAACTGATGCCGAGGTGCAGGAGAGCAACGCAGCCCTCATCAAAACATTTCAGCAGACAAATCCTCAAGAAGAAAAAAGAAAAACCTGCAGGCTGTCACTGTCTGCACATCTGTAGATTCAAATTCTCCCCAAAAGATATTTAAAGTGCCCCACACTGCAAAAAAAATGACCTTCCCAACAAGTCATTTATGCACAGCAGTTAAGTTTCACTCGTGTGTCATGCTGTTTTTACAGTGTGTTAAAGAATTCTCCTGGAGATTCATGGAAACAAAATTGTCCAGGATTAGAGAGCGTCTTTCCAAAAGGCACTTTATTCACACACACACACACACACACACACACACACAGATCTTGAATAATGTCTCCCACTTCAGTTCGCTGGATCACTGTGTGAAATCAAGTGCAAAATATGATGTACATTTCAGATGAGTTGATTTGAAAACCTCAGAACTTTTACTCAAACCTGAAGGAAAAAAAAATTCTTACATCATAATTCTTCCGCAGCCGTGTATAAAGAAATAAATCATTGGTGACCCTCTGCTTGAGTCATAAGTGCCTCAATGTCATGGCTTGAATGGAATATACTTAGTAAGAAAAAGTAGGACGGACGGGGCTGTATTTGCTCCTTTGCATTCATGGCTGGAGCAAGAAAAAAGCGTGTCTCACCCTTCACCACACCGGAATGACCATATGTGTGTTCATTACTGAATCATTTACTTATATAAGTGCTGGAACAGAAGAGTGGATGTTAAATTATTATTCTTGTAAAGTCCAATTCACAGCTTTCCCAGACTTTTTCATTTTGGGTCACTCTGACAGGGGTACCTGCTCTAGTCTTAAAGTCACCTATAAATCCTGCACCTGTTGCTTCCACTGGATACCACTTGTGTCACAAATGGAGCCAGAAGGGAAATCCAACCACATGCCCCCCTTTTTTTCAGTGACACACAATCACAGAGACACACTCACACACACACCGACACAGAGGTAGAGTCATGTGCACAGAAGAAAAAGAGAAACATAGAGAACAGAAGGGGTGGCTGTCACGCACCCTGAGACTTGAGGCAACATCCTGACAACTTAAGTGCAACTGGGCTCTATTATTTTATAGCCTGTGTGCAGAATAATGCCTGATTGCTTCAGCGTGTGCTCTGCTTTCACCACATATGCACTCTAAATCAGCCCGGCAGGGACTGTTATTCCCATCTTTGCAGTTTTTAGGGCAGATCTTTCTCCCCTAAGTAATAGTGTATAGTGTCAGGAAGCTATATCTGCTGTCTGTCTCATATCCACTCACTGGTTGATGAACGGCCACTGTCTTTTTCTTTAACGTGGCTATCGTTTTACATACCCATGCATACACAGGCTGGAGATCCATAGAGAAGTGATTTACAAGTGTTGGTGTAGCAGATGACCACTAGAAGGCACTGTTAACAATGATAAACTCCATCGAGAAGGCATGTTTTCTGTATAGAAATCACCGGAATGACTACACTGACTGATTAATAGGCTATCACAGATGTAACAGGACAGTGCTACAGGCTCTGTGGTGTCCTTTGGATTTATTTTATTGCAAAGTGCTGCTGGGTGCATTTGTTCTAGAGCAAACATTCCCCCCAAGATCTGAATGACTGGATTATTACATAATCTCACTTAAAGATTTGAAAGACAATGTCTAATTTGGTATACCTCTCATACAGTACATGTGACTTTTTCAGAAGTATTAAAGCACATTTAGTTTTTTTCTTAATTGGAATTCATCCACAAGTGTATTAGATTTGGTTTACATAGGGTGTAAAATGATGTCAAAGCTCTTTACCTCTGTTTTGATATCGTGGCTGCTTTTCCTTTAATGTTTTACTTCTGCTTCCATTCATGCCATCACTCCCTGCCTTTACATTTAAAGTCTGACATTAGACAAAAAGGAACAAATCCTAAAAAAAAAAGGAGATGACTTGTAGAGTGACAAATTAACCCAGCAGCCGCAGAAACTGCTCAGAGTAAACCGTGCTGGTTGCACTTCTCACCATCCAGCTCAGAGTTCAGAGGACTGTGGTGAGTCAGTGTTCCCTCCAAAACCAACAGGACCAGCAAAAAGCCAGCAGGAGCAAAGTGAGACATAAATCTGAGCTACTTTGGCCAAACCCGGAGTGGCGATAATGAACAGGATTAAGACAGTAAAGCAGAGTGGATTAATGCAGCATCCACCAAATCTCTTTGCTGGGCATGGGCACGGTGGATGAAGAGAGAGGCTGACAAATTACAAAGGAGAACATCCTCCTGGTTCAAGCTGCAGTTAAGGATGTAGATATTAAACATGTAATCATCACTGAGGGGACACACTGTTCTTGTTCCTTTTCCTCTGTTCTCATTCATTTACTAAATGTGAATACTGACTCCCCGAAGACCCATTCCCCGAGATGCATCGGTCCACCTACTTCTCCTTTTGTCTCGTTCTCCTTCCACCCATGCATCATTCCGACTTTAAGGAACAATAATTAAGTTTGACGCCAAAGTACAAACTCTTCCTCATAAGACATTAAGACCTCATTATTACATTATCTATGATGTAGCTGTAGCTGTAGTCCAAGAGGTTTTGTGTCATTCATTTATTTTATTCATCATGGGACAGTGTCCAATGACTTCGATCATTTTTACAACGAGAAATGAAAAGACGGTCGCACAAGATTTAGTGAGTTGCTAAATTCAATCTGAAGTCGTAGAAGAGACGCAAGACAAACCCCACTCAACCGAGGCCAGCGAAGAAAATATAGATAAAAACTGACAGCACATATTACATAAACTACATGACAGTCACTACAGAAAACAATGTGTACATCCTGCTCAGTACAAAGTATAAAAAAAACATGTAAAAATACAATAAAGACATTTTTAAGATGATCAGTAACGGGTCAAAAGGCCTTACCTCCTTTTGTTCTGCTCTGTGGAACAGCTAAAAGAGAAGAAGCAGAGGATCTGAGGGGCCATCCTGGTACATAAACTAAAATCCTACCTCAAAGGTCGTCAGGTGCCAAGGCCATGTAGTGCTTTATAAACTAATAGAATCATTTTAAAATGAACTAACAGAGTCAAGACTTAAAAATAGGTGTAACGTGTGCTCACCTTCTGGTCTTTGTCGGAGCTCAAGTATCACAACATTGCATTAACTGCAGCTGATTTATAGTATGTCTATGGACCAGAAAGGAGAGGGTTACAGTTTAGACTGTTAGTTATAAAAATGTGTGTTAGTCTCTCTGATTGGCTTCAGCAGCTCTCTGATACAAGCAGCATGCTTAAACTGTCATGTCCAGCTTTGTGTTGTATGTTTTAAGTTCCACTTATATTATTTCCTGTTTTATTTTGAGTTACTCACCTCTCCTCTTGTTTCAGATCCTCCACTTCCTGCCCTCATATGTGATTGTCTGCCCCGCCCTGATTGTGTCCAGCTGTGTCTCATTGTCTCCCCCTCACCTGGATATAAAGTCAGTGCCTTACCTTCCTTCTTTCCCGGTTTGTCTTTGTCAAGTGTACAAGCCATTGTTTCTAGTTAATGACTTTCTTTGGTATCGATCTCTGCTGTGGTTTATTGACTACAACTTGGTCTGTTTGTCCTTACCCAGATTGTGCTGAAGAGTCAGGCTCCTGAATCCTCCTACCAGCTGTGGTTGTGTGTTGTTACATGAAACACTCTAAAGACCATCACAAGAATCTTATATTGAATTCTGATTTGAATTTAAAGCCAATGCAAAAACATGAGGAGGGTTCTTACATGAATCAAAAAAAAATTTTTCCCAATTATTTTATTTGAAACTGTTTGAGCTCCACAGGCCCTCCCAGCTGTTTTTTTCCCCAGATATGTTTCGGAAGCGGCTGCGCCCAGGGCGACGTGTCTCTGTGTGATAGGGCCCTTAAAGAAATAAAGAAAACTCATTAGGTGAAAGAATGGGTACACATACTCTTCAGTACACTAATATGAATGTATTATTCTTTTTAATGTAAGTTACCCTTACCAGAGTTCAGGTCTTCACTTGGTCCTTGAATCCCGATCGTTTAGTTTCAGTAACATAGGAGTGTGTATATGTTTGTGTGTCCTCATGTGTGGGTTTTTTATGTGGGCAGACTTTTTTTTTGTGTTTTTCGTCCTTGTATTCTCCATAAATGGAAAATAAGTATCAGCAGAGAATGCAGCTTGTAATTTGTCATGTTCCACTTCATCAAGTCGTCTCTTTACATACACACTAGAGGAATGCGTGATACACAAACACTCTCGGGCACACAAACAGTCCCTTTTCCAAGGACGTAGACAGAAAGGTGTTGTTTTGTGGAGAAGCTGAGAGCAGACAACACGGCTCCAGGAATGAACCTGTTGGCAGTCTGAATTCTGTCACTTCACATGTTGAATAAACCTCCGTCTACTGTGCAGTTGATGATGTGCAGATCTCTGCAAGGAGCAACTTCTCCTAAAATCATATCATCAATATCTTATTTTGGTTTGAATGCTGTCCTAGTCTTGTATTCTGTTTCAAGAGTTGGGTTTTTGTAAATATCACTTTTCAGAAACAAAGTTACAAAGTACTCTACAATTAAAACAAAGCAAAATAGTGCGACACAAAGAGACAAACAGTTTAGTCTTCAGTGTTCCCTCTTTTATTTTATAATTTTGTATCCTTTTGTATCATGTCTTGTCTTATGCTGCATTCATGTGTTGCTCGGGTGTTTCTGAAATTTCAGAGTTGGGAAGTCATTCTTCTTCCATGTGTTCATGTGATTTTAGTTCGGAAAGTCTGAATGTTGTAACGAAAGCAACAAAAAGTGATGATGGTATGAAGAAGATCAGTGAAGATCTGTTAAAAGTTGATGTGCAATAAGTGAATTTAAAAAAAGGATGCTAACATCAACAAAACATACATTTTGCCCCCCATTTGATGAAGATTCTGACGTCAAGTCGGAAAGTCGGGCACCTCATTCTTTTCTGAGTTTCCGACTTGTTGTTCAGACTTGAGCAGGTGTTAATATAAATTTTACAACTCGGAAACTCGTTTTTCCGATTTGTACGACACCACATGAATGCAGCATTACATCCTTCCTCTGTGTGTTTCCCTCCAGTTTTGATTGCCCTCATTGTCCTCACCGGTGTCTCGTTGGTGTCACGTGTGTTTGATTACCCTGTCCTGGGTGCTTCAGAATTGCAAAGTGCCTCTGGCAGCAGACAGCAGACAGTATTTGACAGTATAAATTGCAGTCTCTGGATGTTACGCTTGCTGCCCCATGTATGGAGGCTAACATCCTCTGTGAGGGCGGCCCTGCATGGTTCAAATACAACATGCAGCGCCTTTCGGGTTAGTCGTTCCCCACACTCTCCCTGGTTTCCTACTCTATCCACTGTCCTTTAAAATAAAGGTAAAAAATAAATCTTATTAAAGAAAATTACCCAAATGTTTGCATGCCTCTTTGCTTTATAAGAGGACATTGATAATAGGGCCCTCTTTGGTAAAATATTATTGAACTGTCTTGAGCTCTGAAACATTTAAAATCTGCATGACTAGACAAAACTGTTTCATAATTGACTGGGAAGAAAAGTTGGTGGTTTTAGCTGTGCATGTGCCGTGACTGAAAGAAAGTAATCCTCAGTCATTTCTCAGAGGTAAAAAAAAAATTAATCTTCAGGCTATTTGGAAGTGTGCACAAAGCTTTTAATTCACTACATAGTGAGAAATATTCAGCCTGCTCCTGCTTGGATTGCATCCCCCGACAGTTGATATTGTTGCTATAGTGGCATTGTCAACAGCACGGTGAACTTTGTGGTGATGGGCACCCTGCGGGTTTCCATTAGCGTCGAATCACCTCAATGTGACCATGAGAAGACCTGCATGACATGGTAACGTGAGCCGGTGCGAAGGCTTATCTGAGCGCTGTGATGGAAACTCTGCAGATCGAGATAAGCTGGCTGTTAAGTGTAAAACCTGACACGAGTGGTAGTCTTTTTATAGTCTATTAATGTATGGTTGGCCTAAAGCATTTCCAAAACAAAGTCCATAAAAAAAGGAGCCTGAGATGGAGAGTGTGTGAGCACCAAGGGGATGGTTTTGCTTTGTGGCCTGGTCTCTGGCCAAACTTTTAGCTTTGAATGGCTAACGCCGGGTTTTGTTAAAAGGTGATGTATTTGTGGTTTCTCCTCTCGCTGTTTCTGTCCTTCAACCCCAGGGATGATTAACGCGGGGAGACATTTATTTTTGCCTCCTTATGCAAGGTTTATGCAATCAACCTTACAAAATCATTTTATTGTTGTCTAATTGTTCAACGTGCATATTGTGATTCCCCTGAGTCTACCAGCCAGGTCAAAAGGGACAAGTCACAACAAGTATTTCAATTTCTTAATCAGCTACTTGTTCATTTATTTTTTTTAAAACATCCGAATAATTTTTAATTTCTCAATTAAATGCCCAGTATGTAAATCCTGCCACTAGGGGGCTCTCAATCAAACAATAACAAATGGGGCGCCGGTAGCTAATTTAATTTTACATATTGTACCTTTAAGGTAGTAAAATAATGCTCTCCTCCACAATGTGTTACACTAACATCAACATTTGAATTCCTCTGTTATAAATTACACAAAATCCCAAAACTGGCAGCATTTCTGAAAATCATAGATTATAAACTCAGCTTCAAATGTGATTTATCGTCAGCATTTACGCAGTGATAAACTAAAATCAGAAGATACACAAAGAAACATAAAAAAAACACAAAAGACCGTACTTGATTGCATGTTCAGTTTCTGCAGAAAATGTCAGGGCTGAACTTGAATTTATCAGTCCAATGGATTTATTCTTTTACATAAAAATGTCAGTCCAGTTAATTGAATCAAATTAATAGTTCAGGGGAAAAGAAAATTTGGTTCCTGTCATTCCATATTCGAGCTGAAGCTGGATTGCTCTACTTCAGTCTGGGGTATGCCAACATGCCCTTGTCCGTGCCAGCTGCTACATGGTACGCTAACAGCCCGGAGCAAAAGACTTTGATACCAGGCAGCTCAGGTATGTGCCAACCTCTGGGTATGAATGACAGGCTGGCAGAGACCTCAGTACCAGGACTCTGCAGGAGAATACATCCAACACATTAACATACAAGCATGATATGCCAGACTCTGTGTGAGTGTGTTTGTCTGTATGTGTGTGTGTGTACACATTTGCTTAGCAGATCAACAGTGGATATTAGCGTCATTGCATGATAACCTACAGAGGAACTCAAAGCCAGTAGGGGTAACTGATTGAGTTTCCCCCCACTGGAAAGGTAATAAAGAACATTTATTAGTTATAACAACACCTACAGACAGTTACACAGTATTTTAAGGTTCCCTGAGTAAAATATTGCTTTCTGACATACAAAAACATTTTGTACGTACACATTTTTTTTCTTTATGTTGCATTCATATAAAGGCAAGAATAACCATCAGAGAGCTTTACACTTGTCTTTTGGCAGGCCATCAACCAACCATCTCAAGGAGCCTAAGAGAGCTCAAGAGCTCCCAGGAAAGTAGGTGGTTAATGACTGAGATTTACAGATAGATACATGCAGTAATATGATGTATTGTATATGCAGAGAGAGAGAGAGAGAGGAGCTCAAGGTACCAGTTCCCCCGGTAGTCTAAGCCAATAGCAGCATAACTAAGAGCAGGTCTACACCAGCACCAGCCCTAACTATAAGATTTATCAAAAAGGAAAGTCTATTCTTAAAAATACAGACTGTGTCTGCCTCCCGGACCCCGGCTGGAAGATGATTCCAGAGGAGAGGAGCCTGATAACTGAAGGCTTTACCTCCCATAGTACATTTAGAGCTAAGCTCTCAGGTATTCCTTGAGCTAGTTTTTCCTGTTATTTCTCCTTAGGTATTTAACTTTGTCTTTTAAATCATCACATTGTGTCTGAGGGAATCGTATAATTGCTGTATTAACTTGGTCCTTCTCTTCCACTAAATGGAAGCTTTCAACCCGAGATGACTGCACCCCATTCTGTCAAATGGAAAGATTTTAGATGTAATCTGCATTGGTTTATTTACATTTTCCCATATCTATGGAAACATGGGATATTCACCAGAGCTTAAAATAAGGCTTTGCGGGTTCAAACACAGTTTTACTGCTCAGCATGAGCTTGTAATCATTGACACACCAGCAGGTCAGTGGGGTTTAAGAGGTTACAGCTGCCAAGTTTTATCTAAACCACCTATCTGCTGGAGAACGTTTGGTGAATATATAACTGTATGGTCCCGTATGCCCTGAAACTGTGCTGGAAATCATGCATCTGTCAGACAGTTAGTCAAATCAGTCAGTGTAATCAGAAAATAGCTTCTCAAAAAGCAACACTTTGGTTTATAATTTCAACATTGACTATTTTTGGCCTTTGGGAGGAGGAATAAGACCAGGAAGCTGGGTTACAGTTGCTCAGAGCTTTGCTTGGACTGAAGGGTAAAGAGGGTCAGTAGTGAAGAACTTTTTCACTTCTCAATGATAACCCACTTGTTGTGCTAACTTACAGAAACCCTAAGTGAACATGCATCAATACATTGTATGTAGTCTGTGATAAGAAGTTATTTCTGATTTTTTTCTCTTGAGATCTAGACTTATTAATCTTGTATTCCCAGGGTTGCAAAAAGCACAAAACAAAAGCAGAAAAAGGCTAAACATGTGTCATTAATGTGAGTAATGGCAGAATGCCATGTGGTGGTCCGATGTAAGACAGTGACCATCTTGATGTTTTGTTTGCCAGATTGCCAGACATTTAACCAGTTATCACATGACAACAATCTTTGTTCTCTCACAATAATTAGATAAACTGATCAGTTATAATAGAATAACCAGCTTTGTCATCGTGATAAGTAGATAAATAAGTTTAGATCTCGAGAAAACAACTGGTAAAGACTTGTTTTCACCAAGCAGCAACATCCAGTGTGTCGAAATGAAGCCAATGTGGACGTGCAAAAGACTGAAGTTCCTCGAGTGTCCACTTGAGGCAAGCTATAAAAAACAATAACTGATGGGTGACATCACTGACACTACATCTATGTTGATACAGTCTGTGGTTGGACACAGGATGCACTTTTGCCAGGACCTTCTTTACAAACAAACAAGTATTTGACTTTATCTTTTCTTCACCTTCAGGACTGTAAGAGCTATTGTACATGTTGAAAGATGATTCAGGTTGTAATGCATAGAGTTGAATTAAAGAAAAAAGAAGGTGCAAGAAAATGTAACACTAGTACAGAAGTGATCATATGGTACGGGCAATACTTTTAAATGTATAGAGTAGTACCAGGATTAAATGACTTAATGAATCTTTTAATAAACAATGGGTAAAACATTTTTATTATTCTCTGTAACACATTATGGACCAACCCACTGTCAGCACTGTTTTAAACCTGGGGGAGATCACATAGGTGCACTGTTGTTGAAAAATCTATATCGTTTTTTTTTTTCTATAAAAACTCCCAACGAATGAGCCCCAGATAACCCCACAATCTGTTGCGCATAAAATCACTGCCCACATGTGTTAATCAACAACAGTAACACTGGTATTTTTGTGCTCCACATTACATGTGCAGGAGAGATGGTATGAGTTAAACCGTCCTGCGTTTTACGAGGTATTGCAGATCTGTGCATGGCACACAATGGATGCAGAATACATGAAACTTCTTAAGTTGTTCCAGTTGTGTTTGGGACTCAACACTGAAATTCACGAAAATGTTCCTAATTCTTTCTTGCAGAAGGAGAAGTAGACATGGAGTGATGTTGGCTGTCCCCTGACCAATAATCATGAATATTGATGCTCCCTGGTCTCTGTGACTATGAGCATGGTTTCACCTGTTTTTTTTTTCATTGATAGAAAGTGGTTGCCTAGCATCAACAGCAGTGATAACTTCGCTGCAGCGTATTGTAATCTCTCTCAGCAAACCCCTTGCCAAGGTGAATGATGGGACTTGTTTTGCTAAAGCTCTGCAAAGACTGCAGCGTCTCAGCTGTGTGCTGTTTTGCAGTAGCTTGAATAAGAGAAGAAACATTTTTTGGCTAAGCTGCAAATCAGAAATTACAACCCAATTGTTGGTGTAAGGGTATTTAGCAAACTGCAGACATAAAACTTTGCCTGTGGATGTGCGTTTTCCATTCTTTTGATTAGAGAGTGGGTTTGAGTTTTGATTTGGTCAAGGCTCTGGTTGTGACTGCAATGCAACAGAGAATCCCAAATGGGCCCAAGTGGACACAGAGGCTTTTGCAGAGTATGTAATTACATAGTAAATTATTCAGTGGGTCCAAACCAAAACATAAAGGCATTCATTTTCAAAACCAGCTTACAAGGAAGCCTCTGGCAGTGCACAGCCATACTGTTTGAAAAAAAAAAAACAGAGTCGTCGACGTATGCTGGAACCACGTACCTGGATGTGGTTTATTGTTTTTGTAAAGAAGGATGAAGTTTTGAAGGGAACAGTGAGCCGTGTACTGCATTGGCTTGAGAAGTCAAAATGTTGGTGTAAATTCGGTCCTCATGCAGCATGATGCACACCATAAAAGTGACAGCAGAAGCTCAGTGATGACAGAAAGAGAGCGAGAGGAAGAGGGAGATATATTACGTGACTCTGATGGGATTGGCCATGATTCGGATTCTGTGTAAGCAGATCCAACCACTGTGTTTGTACAGGCAGCGAGTATCCGTTGGATCCTGTTTTTTTTCTGAAAGACTTAAGCACAAAAGAGTTCAGCATTCCTCTTTATTGGAACATCTTCTACCTCACAAAGTCTTGCTGGATTATTACCTTTAATTAGATTAGATATGATGTGACCTCTGTTGCTCCATTTAATTCATCCTCAATGTCTAATCTCTCTTGTTTTTGTTTTATTATTATTATAAGTAGCCACTAAAAAAAGCTCTACAATGATTTAAAAAAAGTCAGTTTTAAGTGTATTCTATATTTTTTTTAAATATTTTTACAGCTAAACCTTGAAAGGTAGAAAGCCATTTTTCATTAGGACTATGTTTTTGAACAGCACAACAGCCCTGTATTTTATTTTACATACTTCATTAATCCCAGAGGAGAATTTTTTGTTTTACACTCTGTTATTGAGAGACATGCTTCTCACACACGCAGGCCTGCAATACACACAAGAATGATCAAGACCTAGGAGATGCATTAAAGAGGTCATATTATGCCCTTTTTGGGGTTCGTATATTTAATCTATGTACCTACTAAAGTATGTTCACAATAGCTAAAGTTCTAAAAAAAGTGTCTGTTTTCATGTACTGCCGCTCCATGCACCGGCTCGCTTCTGACTCTCTCTCTAAGGCTCTGAAGTGCCCACATTCAGAGTCCCCACGTGTGCCAAGTCTGATCTGATTGGTCGGCCTGTCGGCTCTGCCGTAATTGGTCAGTCGCTCAGCACGGTTCTCGGAAATGTCTCGCCCCTTTTTTTTACCATATTGGGAATGCAGCCACTTTGGCTCCGAGGAGGGGAGCAAAACCATTAGCACCGCAGGCTACGGCATATCGTGGGCGTGCTACAGAAGTTAATGGGCATGCAACATGAGCTGCTGGGCTTGCCACAACGAGCCAATTGGCTTAGATCAGTGATATCACACTGATGTCACACTGGCAAATTTTTTTCGAGGGGGGGTAGAACCGAGCGTTACATGCAGCTAATGCTACAGCTAACAGGAGGACGAAGGAGAAGCTGCGTTTCCGCGGACTTTGAATTTCTGCACATAGATGTGCCTAAACATGCACAGGACACTTGGAAAACACACTACAGAGCATATAAAACCAGAAAAAGTATAATATGACCCCTTTAATGGAGAGATGTCAAAGTGGGGCTGCTACACAGGGAGTGCACCAGAGCGCTTGGGCGTTCAAGGGCTCCTCTGCGGTACTCAGGCAACCAGACCTATTCCAAACTTTGGTCAGCACAGGGACTCGAACTAGCAATCCTGAAGTTCCCAACCCAAGTCCCTTCAGACTGAGCTACTGCTGCCTAATGTTTACACAGTATGCACATATTATTTCACATATTGCATGCAGCACACCGTATCAGATCAGATGTTCAGGTCAGGGAGGAACGTTTGTTTTAAATGGTGCATCTCATAAAACATTTTTTTCAAGTCATGCATCAAAATTAACCCTGAAAGAGTTTCCCATCCCTTCCTAGCTTGTCATCTCTTCATGGACATGTTTCAGCTCTGTGTGCATGAGCGTGCAGCTCTGCCTTTACAAAGGCTTCGTGTTGCGAGCACACAATACTGTTTCAAATTAAAAACATTGCTCTGAAATTCATCCTGACTTCATTATCCAGGTCAGCTTGGAATGATCTTTCTCTGACATGGGCCACATGTGTGTGATGTACACACCTGTGTGTGCTTTTATTCAGTGTTGGAAAAGGAACTGTCCTTCACTAAAGCTCCAAAAGTATCATCTGCAAATCACAACACTTACATTATCAAGAGTAGAAGAAAATCAAAGTATTCCATTTTAACTCTGGTAAGATTAATGCAGCAAGGCATCAGGAGTTAGGTGGAGCTTTTATTTCCCTCTTTACTTACAGATACCTCCGGAGTCGAGTCAATGCTTGTGTTTCCACTGCCCGCGTCACGGTCTGTCCCGCATGCCAAAAGTGCGACTCTGCTCTGCTATGATCCAAACACCCATCAAGTCTATTTTCTAACTTTCATTCTTCATTCATTTTTTAAGGTTTAGATTTATTTTTAAGGCCTTTATTTAGATATAGGTCAGTGGATAGGTCAGAAATCGGAGCGATGAGAGTGACAAATGACATGCAGGAAAGGAACCACAGGTTGGATTTGAACTCATGCCCTTTCCCCTTGGAGGAATATAACCTTTGTACATGGGGCGCACACACTTACCATAAGCTACTGCATCCTTTCTTGATGATTTATATCAGTCCCTCCCTGATCTTTGCGTACCTTAATATTTATTCTTTCACATGTTTCCACTCAGAAAGAAAAGGAGAGAAGAAATAAATAAAAGGAGACTCATATGTTTGAAATTTATGCACTGTTCTCTGAGGTTGTTACTATGCATTTATGTGCTTTGTTACACAGAGCTTTGTGGCAACCCTGGCTTTGAAAGCACTTCATAAATTACAACATTGATTGGATCAGGCATCTCTCCCTTTGAGCGCTCTCTGCCATGTGTACGGCTGGAGATAAACTCAAGTAGGTGCAATCAGTCCAACAAATAAAGTGGCTCCATCTGGTTTTGTGAGGACTCTGGTGTTGACATTATTAAGTCAGAAAAGCCTCCAGTGTGGTGGAGGCTATTTTGGACTCTCCCCCGTGCATCTGCTCTGCTTCAGCTTTAAACTTACCCAATAGATTTGTCACAAGACACCAAACTTTTGCCATACGTCATCTCGGAGTCCCCAATTAGTGGTGAATATGATTCCATGGTAATGAATGCATATGTGCATTGGAGTTTAAACTCTCAACCAAACAACCAAAGGAACAGCGATGGGAGCCAATAATCTAGTTCAAGCAAGTAATAAGTTAGAAGCCAAGTAGATGTCTCTTAAAACAATTATTAGGTATTGTCAGGAACCAGCCCAGGTCCTGCATAAAATGTGCACAAATCTAAGTTTCTCTGATCGTGGATGTAGAGCTCAACTGTTCCCTGATCTCATTTGTTGTAAAATTACGCCAATAAACTGAGATATGGATTTTGGTTCTGGATTAGTATCTTCTGTTATTACTAAAAGAAAAATGTAAGCACATTTAACTTCCATTGCAAATCAAATCAAAAGAGAAATAAAAACTCCTTGTTGAAAAAGCCTCCTCACAATTCTCATTCCAGGTTGGACCCAGGCTTTCTTAATTGGTTCCCTTAATTACCCAGAAGCCTCAGGGGGTTGTTTTCCCAGGAGAGTCTCAGCGGCCACACGTCATGGCCGTGGCAGGGGGGCTGGGTTAAGGCGTCAGCATGTGACTGCTGACCCATGCATTGTATCACATTGCAGTCATTTAAAAGGTCAAGACTTGTGGAACCTGGTGCCTTCTGCCCAAACCCGACCCTCGACCTGCCGCGGACACTTGCTCCATTTCATTCCCCGACAATAGGTCCTATTCAGAGCGGGGAAACCTGTAGAACATCTGTTTCTGTGGTGAAGCAGGAGCAGACCATAGATCAATTGCTAAGGAGGGAGAGGAGGTTAGAGGTGCTGCTTTATCAGAAACATTTACCCTAACTTTAAGGACTCAAAGTCTAGAGGACTTAGAGATTTAGAGTTAAAAGTTGAGAAAAACTGATCAGTTGCTTCATCATAGAGAAAAACTGTATAAAGAAAATATATCTGTATCTTATGAAACTTTACGGGATTACAGTTTTCTCGTCAGGATGTCAACTCTCATGATGGCGGCAAATTATCTTTATGCCAATCATAAGTCATGTGCAGTGATGGGAAGTTACTGTAACGTCACTGCTATTTGCAGAATTTGTTACTTTCCAGATTCAATTACGCCCTTACAATTAATGACATTTTAAAACACCCGATACTTGTTACTGTATGTGAAACAGCCGACAACAAGCGGGCGAGGTTATGCCAACATCCTGGGAGGAAGAAGTTTGTGTGCGCTTCAAACAAACACAGGCAGAAAAAACAACATTATGTTCCCTCCTTGAGTTAAACGACAAGTAAGTCGTAGCCTCAGTAAGTTGTAGACTATGCGCAGAAGAGAAAACTTTTTCACAAGAATGAAGCACCGAGCTAAACAACAACATGCTTCTACTAAACTACCTGTCAGAGAGCCCCGTGCTGCAGACACCAGAGACCCAGGTGCAGCTCATGTTAGCTCAGCAGACCGAGGAGGAGACACTCCATCCATACAGGGAGCTTGATTTAAAACACTGAAACACTGCCTGCTCCACGATCTGTAAGCTGGACTATAGACTTCTAGACAGATATGTTGACGGCGACGTGCTTCATATCAACTGTTGAGTCTGGTGCCTTCAGAGAACTAATCGGTAAAATACCTTCAAATTGAAAAAGACTACAGTGTTATTTGAAATGTGCGAGTTGTCACTGCACAATTCTGCCACAGCAGCACTAAATGATGTGAACATTAATATGAGGATCAAAGCAAATAAAGTAACACTGAAGTTCATTTCCCAGGTAACTATAAAGTAATAACTCTTAACTGTAATTTTTCAGTAAAGTGGTCACTGGTCATGAGACATCACACACTAATGGAACTGCCCACCTGGTGTGGAAAAAGGCTTCCTCCTGCTCTATATGCTACAAAGAAGTTATCGTCTACTTGTTTTTAACAAGTTTTATTTTTAATTATTTAAGCCATAGACAGTTGTTGTTCAATTGGATGCACTAATAATCATACATATCAGAAACTTTTGAAATGTGTGATATGGCCGGAGTGTGAGGACTATCAGGTTATCCTGCAGATAAATTAACACTATTGCACTCATTAACTGGTGGCAGTAACACGGCAAGATATACTACAATTAGAAAACAAAAAAGGGCCAGATAGTTGTGCATATAAACACTGTTAGAATAAAAAAAAAAACGTACTGATTTAGATTAACACAATGCAGCTTGATAGATGATGCATTCAGGACATCTATGTCCACTAAAGAGATCAGATCACAGCCTATGAGTGCCCAAAACAGCTGTTAGAAGTGTTAAATACCAGGGGTAACCCAAGAAAAGTTTGTCATACCAGAATTTGACAGATAGCTGTCAGTTTTTCATGTTAGCAACAGTATGGCTATTTAGTGATTTACACGATGTCCAGACTTCTGGTGCAGCCTCTGTCTCATTATTTATCTCCTGTTGTGGCATTTTAATTGGCCCAGTTAATGTGATGTATTTACCAGTGACCGATGACCACCTATGCAAACACCTGCATACTTTGCAGCATGATGTTTTCCCAACTTTATGAGACGGAGAGGACTGCCGGAAACACACCGTTAAAGCACCGTTTTGGGGAACACAGGGACGAAAGATATACAGCAGCCATGTCCTTAGGAGGTGTGTATGTTGCTGCTTCACTCACCCTGCATGGCCGAGTGAAGGTGGTATTTTGTTTTTTTCGTTGCTGTGCAGTTATTAAAGTAATTACTTTATGAATTTGTAGTCGATGTGAGCTTTACACCGCCTTATAATGAGCACATGAGGCTTCATATGAACCAGATGTTTCTGAGTGCTGTGTTGAAATAAATACAGAGCTACTGTCTACAAAGCTGAAGTGTTCTTAACATACTTTTTTGCTGGTATTGACATACACTTTTGTATAGTTGGTAATCCTGAGAAGCACAGCAGTATCCGCCCAGTATAGATCATTCACACATGCAACCACATTTTCAGGCTAAAATTAATTCTACATTTATTATAATTAATAGGTCGGTAATTTATGGTTTGAGGTCTCTTGCTGAAATTAATTTCCATAAAAATGTCCATCAGTGAGGAAAAAAGGCGTTTTTTAATTTTTTTTTTACAAACAGGCCCTTGCATATGCATGTGTTTTACCAAGCAGCAACATCAGCATACTTGCAGACTCTGTGCCATGCAGATCCAGTTACACATGCGAGCCACTATCTGCTCCTCTCGTGACAGTCTAACAGCACCTCAGGCACTGCAATGTTGGCAAGCCACAACAAGATGTGATGAGCCTCTCCAGCGAGGAAAAAAAAAGTGCTGACACACGTACTTCTACCTGCTGTCGTCAGTCAGGATGAAAAAGACCTTATTCCAAACGCTCACTTTGTTGTGTTTTAAAGGATTCCTTAAACAGCCATAACTCTGCGGCTGCTGCATTTCTTTTGGAAATATTTTCTTCTTTTTAAATCGATCCAGTGATTGTGAAGAAGTTGGCTGCTTGACTGATGCAAAGGGCATGAATAGTAGGAATATATGCATTTCTCTCCAGCAATTATAGTAGAAATAACAAGACTAACTTCAACCGGTTTTGGTTTCCCTCCTTCCGTGCATCGAGGACCATGGTAAATTAAGCCACATGGAGCCTAATCAAATGTCACAAATGATTTTAAGCGCCGAGTTTCCCGTCTAACTTCATAACCTTCATATTTTTGTTTATTTCCATCAGTTTTATGAAGTTCTTTTTTGATATTCCGCTGTTAACGGCAATGCAATAAATAAAGCAACCAAAACAAATGATAAATCACTGGTCGAAATAAAGATGACTCAAAGTAGAAGACAAATATTCACACACTATGAAGTTGTGCAAGAACTACAGAAACCTATGTCTGCATGATAAAGTGTGCATTTGTAAAGTGTGTTTTGTTTATGTGTGAGAAAGCCAGCATGAGGTAAAACCAGTATTTCACTCCTGCTAAGTTTATCCATATTCTGCTGTCTTTGCTTTAAGCATCTGTATGTTAAGATGTTCCATGTGTTTGGAGGGTTGTTGAGCATTTCATCAAGTGAAATGAAGCATAGGTAGTGTGAGGTAATGACACATTGATGCTAATCTGATTAGCCCTAATAATCACCCAAAGGGGACGACGTATCGCGCTGATACTTGCAGGGATTGCCTCACAATAATCGGATTGGTTTCCCCTTCTGACTGAGATCGAGTTATGACAAACAATAACTCCAAAATGCGTGAGGAGGGAGGGGTGTTTGGTTTATTTCTCTTTCTCTACTTTTTCGCAGTAACAAAAGCCGTCATGGTTTTCTGGATATGCTCCACATTCCTACAGGGTTGTGCTCGGGTGACGTGATGCACGCAGTAAAAGTTTTACGGGGCTGATCCAAATTCTCCTGACTTAATTTATTAAAAGAAAAGAAAAAATCTGAATATATACACAGAGGGCTTGCTGAGCATACATGGTGCTTTCCAACAACATCCTGTTTGATTCACATTGATATGATTATATGCATTCACACCTGGGAGTCACGCTGTAAAACCTCAAACACTTCATACTGGCCAGTTGCAGAGCTTACATGCTACATCTGGAGGTTAAAGGCCTGTCAACAATCCTCACCAGAGGGAGTGTGTTATCCCCTTATTTCACTGCTATTATACGTATGTGGTCAACGTAATTTTTATTCAAAACTTCTGTATTGTTGCCTCCAGGTGGTTTAAGGCTTCATGAACATGAACTGAATATACTAGGACTGAAAGATTCCCCTCTGACGGACGCTGATGCAATCACTTTTGTTCTGAGGGGTTTTCAAGGTTAAAATCAACATAAAGTGTTTAATAGTTTATTGCCAGAAACTCAACTCAATAAGTTATTGCACCTCTCTGTGAATTTTTTTTCTTGGCTTTTTGCCTTTGTGTAGATAGGACGGATAGAGTAGGAAATAGGGAGAGAGTGGAGGATTACATGCGGGAAAGGAGCAGCGGTTTGGATTTGAACCCGTGCTGTCCACTTCAAGGACTAAACCCTCTGCATGTGGCTAGACCTTACTGCTAGGTCACTGCAGCATCAGCCGCCACCAATCTGTGATTTTTTTTAGGTTTCTCTCTCTTGTAGCTGTGGTTGATTGGCTGTTAAAAACTTTGCAGACTTTGGGACACAATGACTTACTGGTGTTATTAAATAGAAATTAATGTAAATTTTGTAGCTGTATAATAAACCGATTCAACAGGTTTTGCTGTCCTTGGATCCTTTATGACATCCATCTCTCCATTGATTTACTGCTTTTTATCAGGGACAAGCTGGTGGTAGCAAGCTGAGAAAAAGGTAACCTCCACTCTCCTCACCCTGTTCCTCCAGCTTCTTCTTCCTGTAACCCAAGATGTTCCAGGGCCAGATGGATAATCCCTCTAGCATGTTCTGGGTCTACCCCAGGGTCTCCTTACAGTTTGACATGCCTGAAATATTTCCACAAAGAAGCATCCAGGGGGCCTCCTAATCTGAAATCTGAACCACCTCAACATGGCTCCATTCAGTGCAAAGGAGCATCTACGAAGTTCTACCGTACTGTATGTCCAAGCTCCTCCAGTCTCGGGGATATGCACTGGAATACCCTTCAAAAGAGACGCATCCTGCTTGTATCTGCATCTTGTCACTTTGAGCAATGACTTCCCCCCCAAACACTGAAGAGAAAATCCTTGTTTTCTGGCAGAGTATACTGTACCAAGGTGTCTCAATTGGCTAACATTTCTAATTGCACCATCAAACTCAACGAAAACCAGTCTGAACCCAAATGTGTGCTCAGACTCAGAGTGTAACAGGCGGCCATTCATTGTCATCAACATCCTTAGACTTCTTCTGCAATTCAAGACTTAGACAAGTTAGCGTGCAGTGCAGCCTGCAGATACTGACCAAGATTTATGCAATCCTCCTTTGACTCACAGGAGCGACGACCCAGAGACAGACACTCAGACTTTTTCTGAACACCTGACGTATTTTCTCCTAAAACAACGGGGTTGTTCTAAACCTAACCATAGGCATGGGCGATAAAATGATAATTAATGTGATATCATTTTTCACAATAGAAATATAACAGATGTTTGACAAAAGCAAAATGGCTTTGTGTTGTAGGAATGAAATAGACTAACAATTGAAAACCTCAGTTTGACATGTGTTATCGCTGCCAAAGAGAAAAAGGCAAATACTAGTAAGATATACCATGAGACTGCATGGCAGCACTGACATTAACACCGCTGTTATTTGTACATGAACAACAGATTATATTATATATCATGGTTGCTTAAGGACTTTATCTCAGGAACCTCACAAACAAAGAACATGTTCTGTGTTGTCTTTGACTGACATCAGGAATCAAATTATAGGCATAAGGTTTTGGAAAAATATAAACAAATAACCATGAAAAGCACATTTAACGAGATGGACAGTCAACTAAAATTCTTCCATCATTTCGAGTCATAAGCAGGCTAAAACACGTTTTGGAAACATTCTTTTTTTTTCACCATGTTGTTAGGATACAGCCAGTGAGCCAGGAAGATAAGCCGACACATTGCAGAAATCATTGGCCCTTCTTGCTCCTTTGCTTTTTCAGTTTAAAGGGGAGAGCACAGAAAGGAATGGGATGGTTGATGGCAGTAGAGTTGATAGAGGGGGGCTATGAGGGTTAGTGTGAAAGAGAACAACTGGGGGTGGATGGTAATCTCAATCTGATAATGTTCATGTGCCATGCAACTGAGCATAGAAAGGTAAAACATGATGTCACAGACTACTACCACTCCCTTTTTCCATATCTAGGTTTGGTTGCTTTCCCCCACACTGTATGGCTCTCTGAAATACAGAAACACAGTTATACATAAACACACCCAGGATAGGAAATCATGTTTGATGACATATTTATTTATCATGCTGACAAATGGACGAAGGGACTTTCTGCAGGTTTTGAGACAAACAAAATGTTTTTTATTAATAGCTGAGCTTTCAGTACTTTGTTGCATTTTGTGTCCTCTGTTTTCTATCAGCAGGTCAGACATTCCAGGGTTGTGTTTCTCCACCCGAAGGGAACAAATGCCTGTGCAAACCAATGTGTCATTGTGTGGAGATAAAACAAGAAAACATGATACACATTGTTTTCAGAAAGTGTAAACAGTGTAAAAAATGTAAGCCAAAGGTTTATTTTCTTTTCAGTTTCTCTATCATTAAAATGTCCTTGATATAATAAATGCCACACACATTGCACTGTGCATCCTGCGCCCTTACTGATACATTTAATGAAGAGAAACACATATTTGGCATATTATCTTATGTTAAATTACTAGTGAACAGATGTGCCATAGACTGTATAAAACATGAAGGTAGTCTCCCTTTAGAGACTTTTTTAATCTCACCAACGGCAGTAGACATATTTAAGATGGTATTTCCTTTTTTTTATTGTCCACAGAAAGTTCGGATCAATTGCGACGGCCCTATGACCTGTTAGGTTGTGCCTTCTCTTCATCGTTGCAGGTACGTATAACGAGTAGTTGTTGCAGTCTAATCAGCCAGACCACCTGGGCCTGATGCTCACAGTCACTATAAAGCTGCCTCCTTACAGTCTGCTCAGAGAGACTTACTGCATGCGCCCTGTTTGGTTACCTTATCTTCTTTTCCATCCATCACACGTACCATACACTCTTCACACATCCATTCACACTACTGACATCCAAACCTCATCTCTTTTTGCAATTTCATTTATGCTTTTGTAATTAAATCGTCTTAAATACGTGTTATTGTATCTCCCTTTATCTGCCTTGGCCTTTGAGGCGGTTATGACAAGATCTAGAAACAAGCTGAGTTGGAGATATGCTGGGCCTTAAACCTCCTGGGAATCAGCTACCACAGGCCCACCTGTCAGTCAGATAAATCACGCCCCTAATTATGCAAATGTTTGCATAACTCTTAACTAAAAATGTAATCAATCAGTTCTTAAAATTCATCCCATATACAGTTTTTATTAATACATAAATGAGCTATTCAGACCAAAACTGTTCTTGTACCAGGCTGTCAATATGTTTAAATATAGTGCAAATGGGACTTACCTTTTGGAGCCGGCCTCCATTGGACACTTGAGGAACTGCACTGTTTTTATACTTCCACATTGTCGCTTTAAATAATTCAATTTATTATTATTTTACATAAAACTGTAGCTGTAAAGAAGCTTTCTTACATATTCTCAATAATAATGGGAAACCATCGAGAGACGTCTCCAAGAATGATTCATGGAATCACTGGCATAACCCCAGCCTATACCACTAGTCTACATTACTGGACTGGGAATAGCATGGTTTCATTATTGATTCAAAGAGGTAAGAAAATAGGTGTTTTTGTTTTTTTATAAAACCTCTTGACAATTTGAAAAGGAGATTTCTGTTAGGTAGTACTTGTGGACCTTTTTGTTCCTGTTTTTATGTTATTGTATTTGTTTGTATAACTTTGGACACATTGTGCTGTTACACGCTGTGAGTTACAAAGTAGAAAAATACAACATCATGGTCCATGGCCTTGCTGTCCCACTAACCTAGAGACAGGCGATAAGACTGGTGCTATTTAAGGCTTTTGTAATTGTCAACACATCTCAGGGAAGGAGCATGTTATGAGAACTCAAAAACAAAATGCCCCCCCAAAAGAATATTGTGCTCAAAATGTTATAAGTCCTCTGGGGGAAGTTACATAAACAGTTTTATTCTGTAGGGGAGGGGGGGGGGGGGGGGGGGGGGATATTCTCAGGGGAGGAGTAAATATTTGGCGCTGCAAGAGCATGACAGCAGGGCCGTATGTTTGGGGTTTTAAACATGAGGGAAATTCTTTTATAGAATTGAATAACATTTCACTCAGTGTAAAATGTGGTTCATTAGTGTTTTTAATAAGCTCTATAAGTCTTGGTGGTTGAAGACTACCTTGGATCTTTCAACACAAGAAAATAAACATTGGGCCTCATTTACCAATATCTTCTTTATTTTATATTTACAATATTTTCGTTTGATTTTTCTTAAGTCGTTCTTAAGAAGATTCCTTAGATGACTCTGTCAGATTCACCGATGTGTTCTTAAATGACTGAATTGTTCACAGCTGTGTTCTTACCTCCTTGTGTTCGTAAGCCTGTTGTTCCCAATAAGCATAGGTAACCTCCCACTAATGCCCATAAAAGGGCATGAGGGCAGGGCCCAGAAGACACAGAAACACATCCTGGTAGCAAAAAAAAAACAAGGTTAATGGGTCACATAAGTGAATGCCAGAGGTTTCTTAAAAAGTTAGTAATAGGATTTAGAAAGAAATGTGTTCTTAAGAACGGTTGGTGAATGAAGCCCATTGTTGTTGTAATTTAAGATGCAGCTGCTTTTGCAACAGAAACATTTTTTGTCAGCTGATATATCTGGTTCCCTGAATTTGGCTTTCCGAGCATTCTGTTTCCATTGGCCACTTTTTTAAACAAGGTAGGAGAGTTTTTTTTTTTTTAACAAAGCAGACATGAATTATGAAACTCTTTACGTGTAAGTGACAGACGAGAGGTCTCTAAATCAAATACATTTCAAATCTCCGAGGGTGGAATGCAGAGAAAACAGGGGCCGTCACATTGTTCTACTCACTTACTTACTCACTTTACATCAACAGCTGGCCTAATGGCTCTTTTGTTTATGACCCTAATGCTTTTGTTTCCTATTGACGGGAGCAGGATCCTCTTGGTACAGGGGAGAAGTTACACCTCAATGAGGTTAGAAGCCTGATACTCCCTGTGGGCGCGATGACAAGCACAGGCCTTGTACAGAAGACAGTGAAGGGGGCTAACACAGAACATCAGATCATCTGAGTGAGAAACAAAAAGATCTTAGCAGCCAAGAAAGGATATTTGTGCATTACAGAGACAAAGTAGCATGGCAATAAGGCCAAGTCTTTGACAAGGCCAGGCAGATGACTACACTGTCACCCTTGAACCACTGTTAGTCATCAGAAGTAGTAATGGAAACACTGAGTGGAAAAATGCACTACAACAATCTCTGAAGAGTACTCAGCCATCAAACTTGAGAGAAAAGTCTGTGTTTTCTTTATCATGCTAACTGAAGCTGACCGCTCCTCTGTATTGTTTTAGGAGAGCACGCGTCTGCATCTCTCTGAAGCTAGGAGAGAAACCATGTTGCCTTTCCTTGAAGTCAAGTTGGGCATTCTCACATCTACCCTCTGGGGGAAACTGTCTGAAGGAAATACGGCCAAGGCCCATTGTTTTCCCTTTGATATACATCAAATGTGTTTTACTTCATTCTGCAGAAATAGCACACAAAAAAGGGGCAGCATGTATACATCACCGTGAGATGAATTCATCTTTGTTATAAAGAAGAGAAGACCTGTCATCCCGTGTCATTTTAGCCATTACTTCATTCGAAAAGCTGGCAGGCACATGAAATAGTTATTGCCTGCGTAGATCAATGTTTCAACCACTGCAGAGCAAGCTGAGGCCAAGTGTGATTGTGAACATTTGTGAGTGGATTTGATGAAATTCACAGAGGAAGATTCACATTAATAAAAGCTTTCCTGCTTTCTTGTGCATTGTGGTTATAGGCAACACCATGGTGGGAGACAAATCTTGAGTCCCTGAAGGCCTCGGCCACAAAGGGACAAACTCCACAAGACTATTTTCACATCTTAACCGGTTTTAAAAACTTGGGAAACCACAGGCATTATGACAGTTTTTAACAGTTGTATTTTAACATTATTATCCTCCGAACGCAGTTGACCATCCACCTGCTGTTTGTAGTGATAATTTTAGACACGAGAGAGAGAGACACTTTTATGGATGTCTTGGGACGCTGGTGGCGCAGTGGTTAGTGCACGTGCCCCTTGTATGGAGGCTGTAGTCCTTCAAGCGCGCGGCCCAGGTTCAAATCAGATCTGTGGCTCCTTTCCCGCATGTCATTCCCCACTCTCTCTCTCTCCCTGATTTCCGACTCTATCCACAGTCCTATCTCTCGAATAAAGGCACAAAAAGCCAAAAAATACATCTTTAAAAAGACAACAACAAAAACAACAATGGATGAATCGTTATTTGTATAGCGCCAATCCACACTTTACATGAGAGCATATGGGATAATATGCAGGAAGGATTTCTCCTTTGTATTCCTTGCGTTCCTGTTGTCCACACTTCCTTGTTGAATAATATATGTCGTCGACATAATATGTCGTATAATAATTTATTAATTTTGTTTGAGTTCTGGCAGTTGTTGGTGGAGGTCACTTCCTGGTCAGGCTAAAGATGTGGCTAAACGCAGAGGGACTATTTCATGTGGAAGTGTTCCAACATGACGGGGGGTGTGAATTTAATTAGCTAGTGAGGTAGTTAGTCTCTCTTTTGTTACCCCTTATGGTATTATATGGTTCAGCCAGACTTCTTTATATACGTTCCCCTTTTATGTCATCAAGTTTGACATTGTTTTCATCATGTAGCGGTATCTTTTGTTCATCCTCTTTGTACACCTTTTTATAAGAATCTTGATTTTCAAGTTTTGTGTTCTTTTTGGAGAAAATAAAAAAACTAGTTTTTCACCAAAAGCGTCTGTCTCCTCGTGCCTCCCTGCGTGGTCCTCAACGTTCTCCTATTGCAGCCCTGCTATAGCTCACTTTGATCACAGTTCTGGATAATCGTGGTGGCAAACATCTGGTCACAAGCCTATTTTCTAGACATTTTGGTCAACCACAATTCCATTCAGTGTGAAGGATAGCTTCTGTGGAGTTATCTGTAATCTTGTCAGTGTATTTTTGGTAAGATAGAGTATCACTTGAGCCAAACATGTGAGGCACACATGTGCTTGACTAACTCTGTTGCACTCAGCCAAGAGCTCTTTGGTTCCTTCTGAAGATGAAAAACTTCAGACATAAAAGTGATAAAAAAAAAGTTCAGTAATTTCCTGAAACAAAAGGCCACTGCAGTCAACTAAGTAGATCTGGTGTTATAGGGCACATTTTTACGCAGTAGCACACGATGGGGCCCTTGTGAATATTAATAGAAGTCCATGCGAGACTCAAAATGTGTCTCAATTGAAGGGCGCCAGATAGCCTGTTGGGCTCCCAAGGTTATTTGCGCTTCCCATGTATGGAGGCTGTACATGTAGTCCTCATTGCAGCAGAATCAGAATCATCTTTATTGGCCAGGCGTGCTTACACACATGAGGAATTTGACTTTGGTGAACTGTGCTCTCTATGTACAAAAGAGTGACATTAAATATCAACAAAAAACACAAAATTAGCAAGGACTAACATGTACAAGAGTGGTGGTGCTGACATGAACATGATAATTAATGACATAGTTATGTGACTGATGGTTAATTTACATGAGGTACATTTTGAACAGTGTTTACATTAAGCGTTGTGTGTAGATTGTTGGGTTAAAATTTAAGTAATATGTAAGTACAACAGAGCGCAGTACCAAGCCGACCATCCGCGGCCCCGTCTTGGCCATATCCTTGAGTTTGAATCTAACCCTGGGCCCCTCCTGCATGACACCCTCCACTCTCTTCTTCCCACATTTCCTGTCATTCTTCAGCTCTCCTATCTAGTAAAAGCAAAAATGTATTAAATAATATTTTTTTTTAAAATACATGTCGCAATTCCTTGCTGTTTTAAATGATTTAGAATGTAAGGGTGTTTGGAAAACAATGAGGCTTTGAGGCAAAGAATCCCAGTTAGTTCTGTTAAAAGCTACTGTGGTGTAGTCTGTAATGGCTGTATATCTGCAGGGATGTACACTCAGTCTCTCTCTCTTCTTCTCTTCTTAACCTAATGTGTTACTGTCCTCTTTCTTTCATTCTCAGCCACTGTATCAAACAGTACAGAAAATGGCAAACTGGTTCCTTTATTAACTAAAGGCTTGTGTGTGAATTATTGCTGTAAGCTATATGCACTGCTCGCAAGATGACCACAGCCCACTGCCAAAGTTACATACTGGAGTAAACAGATGATCAGGCCCTGTGGACGTGAGAGTGGAACCACTGTCCCTGTTGAAAGTTCTTATGTTATTAAATGGACCTTTGAAACTACTTTTTTAAAGTGGAGAAGTTAAATATTGAAAAAAGAAAAGCCAACAAGGCAAGATCATGTGTCATTACAAAAACAGGCAGTAAATCAGATTTCGAGCTGACATCTTAGAGTGTAGATTCATCTGGGCTGTGGTCTGCCTGCCTGGCGCTCTGTGGGCACAATGATTCATTGTGTAACCAGACTGAGGGCAAATCAAGTGATGGTGCAAAGATAAACAGGTGGAGACAAGATCTCCATTATCAAGCAATGACGGAGGTTGGTTGGTCGTTAGGAGGAAGAGCATTGTGATGAGCACAAATGTTAACGTGGTCCTCATCTGAAGTGTCAGCTTTTGTTAGAGGTATGTGCTGCCAAGGCCCTAACTTCCTTGTAACCGACCGAAGGAGAAAAAAACAGAGTGATTCAGAGGTTTAAAGTTCTGGGGTTGTGACTCAAAAGAGAGCTATTGTTTTAAATTTATGCTGACCACAATGTGGCTATGAAGCCTGACAAAGCACCTGGCAAACACCATGGCAACACTTTACCCATTAAAGCCACGTCATAGCGTCAACTGTTAAAACTTGACACACAAAGAGACTAATGAACACATGAGGTCAGGTTGTAAAAACTGGCTGATTGTTTGTAAATGTTGAGAAAAAAAAGAGATTGTACAAGACGGTGCTAGCTAACTGGCCCACACACAGACTTCCAAAATGTCCCTAAGACTGAACAATGCTTTTCTGTTTTTTTGTGTAAGACTGATGGTGTGGCAATGTGGAACCAGCCCGCAAGAATTAACAAGCTCTGACGGAGGGAGGAGTCAGAGGAGACAAAGCTCGGGGACAGCAGGGGAGTGACAAAGTCAAATACCCTTCATGTCGTTGACCACCGTTAACTAGGGAACACTTTAAGACTCACTGGACTCTTGAAGGCTTTTCCCCCTGTTTGACTTCAGTGAAACATTGATGTGTTGTTATGCTTTAACAATCTCGTCTGCTGTGTGGTTGGAGCACAGCTTCTGATCCACCCTCGTGTGTTAATATAAAGCTTCTCACTCATTTGGGATAAGACTTGAACACACTTTTGGACACTGCCAGCTCAAGAAAAGCAGGAAAAGGTCATTGAATTGCTTCAATGAGGCATTTGTGTTTGGTACAAAACCAAGAAGAAAACAGTCAGTGCCACAAATACTACATAATTCTTAAGAAAACTTCAACCAGAATGAAATATTTTAAAAGGTGTGGTGATAGCTCAGCCAAAAAAGGCTTTGTTCTCTTTTGAAAAATACATTTGTGTTAAGGTCAAGTCACCACATTTATAAAACATTTGGCTGAATTTTCCAAAAGCTGACTTTTCTTGGGAAATGTCTTTTCTGGAGTGTGGTTGTGGTAGCTCTGGTTTGTTTTCCTTTTAGCACCAAATTTTCATGTAACGCGACTGTCATAAAAAAAAATGAAAATGTGGCTCAGTTGATTTCTTAGTATTTCTCTAAATCCAATCTACATAATCATCAGCCTCCATTGTAACCTCCCCCCAC
The DNA here is from genome assembly GCF_963584025.1 of Labrus mixtus. Classification (NCBI taxonomy): domain Eukaryota; kingdom Metazoa; phylum Chordata; class Actinopteri; order Labriformes; family Labridae; genus Labrus; species Labrus mixtus. Next base: position 15,983,269 of record NC_083624.1, read on the forward strand.
CCCCTTTTTTTTTGCATACTTGTCAACCTCAACCTGCAGCTCTGTATTTTAGGCCACTTCCTTCCATGAGGTGTCACTTGATTGATTTCTGGGTTTGTTTGTTGAATCCCTTAACATATTATCAGTTATGAAGAGGACACGCTCATAAAACTTTCTCGTAGCACCAGACTGCATGAGGCCATTTTGTCCATTTCTGCCGTCGGCTCCCATCCATCATCGTATTCTTCAGACGAGTCTGCTGATGGTGACAGATCACAGAGAGAGCGGCTGACAGATTATTGGCAGCAGATTATAAAAATGAGTTTTGGTCTGTAAAAGCTTATGTCATAAAGATGAGAAATGAAAGTAAATGAAAGTAAATGAGACAGTAAATCTATCTCTTCCAATATGATTTATCTTCACAGGAACTGCAATGTAAATGTATTGCCCCATTAGGCATATTATCTGCTTGCTTGAAGCTCTACTCAGTCTGTTTAGTGCAGAAATATCTAACCAGTGTCATGAGAACATCCCTGCCTGAGCAGCTGCAAACTACATTAAATATGTGGAGATGTTTTTTTTCGGAGTCACAGTACAAATTTAAACTTCTTAAACTAAATCCCATCCGTCTCTCTAAATGCAGCATGAGGTCAGGGCTACAAAAATACAAATAGAAACAAATTATACAATCTGTGCTCCAGGCCAAGAGTATGACAGTCTTCAGCTCACAGTTTGAGGACTTTAATGATCAATTGTACTTTATACTATTTGTATTTACTCTAATTGCTATGTTACAACTCACTTATCTAAGCTGAAGTCGCTCAAGTCAGAACTGGTATTGTTCCTCTAGCTACAGAAGAAAATAAGTATGTGTGTGGTGTTATTTGGCAGAGGTGGGATGTGACTCTAATACAAGTGAGTGGCAGCGTTCAGTGTTGAAAAATAAAGCCAAGGAGAAAATGCAATAAACTGCAATTCCTCGATTGTCCACTTGAGGCTGGCTCCTAAAGACTCCTATACACACACACACACACATGTTAAAATGCCCATTTTACAGCAGAAATAAACATGTTTACAGCCTGGTACAAAATTAACTCAACCATTTTAATTTTATGAAGGACAGTTATGGATAATTACGGTGAAACAGATCTAGTTGCGAGCAGCCGTCTTGTAGGCGGCCTAAATCCAGCTCTTTGCCTGTTGTTAGGTTGACTGACATTTTTATGGTCAACATTTCCAACATGGTGATGGTAGATTCAAATCACTTGTTTGACGTTTTGGAAATTCATTGTTGAATGATAAACAAGACGATTAATCAATGCAACTACTGCAGTATCCTTAAATAGCTTAGCATAATGACTGGAAGCATCCTGATTCTGTAAGGTCAATCTACCAACACCTTTAGATCTCAATGATAACATTTTGAGGGGCTTTTAGACAGTTTGGAAAAGTTTCCAGATTTTATGCTAAACTAACTGTCTGTTTGTTGTATTTTAACAAATGATCAGACTACAGGATCATACACAGCTATTGAATGCACCGTTAGTCACAGCCCCCCCCCCCCCCCCCCCCCCCCCCCCCCCAAATGAATTGTGCATGATTTTGCTTCCTTTGTTTGTCATACGCTGCACACCTCTATTTATTACCCCAACTCTCATTTAAAGAGACCACCTGGTGTATAAATTAAAGTCCTACAAACCCAGTTTTGGCTTTCTCATCTTGTTCACATTAGGGAGGGAGTGTGTGCACATGTGATTGTCTGTGCCAAGTCAGTTTCAAATGGATGCTGCTTTTGTGATGCTACGTCTCTGGCAAAATCAGCAGCAATTACTTATCTGGACGAGTCACATTTTAATGGGCTTTGCAGCCCTCCCTTCACTGCCTTGTAAAACTTGTCCTTTCCTTTTTGGAATATCATGAGGTTTGGCTGGCATTAATGAGTTGCTTCCTTCAGCTTGTTCTGTAATGATGTCATCTCCATAAACAGTGTTGAGTGTTGGTGGTTTGAGAAGGCAGAGATCACAGAAACTTTTATATAAAGGAGACCTCCAACACAGCTTATTATATAATGTTTTTATCCTAAAATTACAACACAACTATCTCATCGAAAAGGTAATGCAGGTACTTCACCAAATTCATGAATGCCAAAGTGATGCCTTTCATGCACTTGAAGACTTCAAACATATTTAAATACTTCTAATACTTCCAAAGTCTAATATCTGACACCCTCTCACATTTGAAGACAATAGATAAATAAAAGGATTGCATTGCTTTTGTTGGCGCTAAACCTGTGCAAAGGAAAGATAAATATAGCATGGAATCCTCAAAGCATGCACAAAGGAGGGAAAAGTATGCACACTGTACTTCCAATAATATGCATATATCCAGCAGTGTATGGTTGTAAAATCTCCTCTCTTTTATCTGTTTTTGTCTTTCAGCTAATTCAAAAAAACACAAAAGGATGGCACATTGCACAAAGCAGGTAGTTACTGTAACGCAGTATTTATAAGAAATGTCACAAGCAAACTGTCCAGTGATCAGGAAAACAATTCCGCCTCTGTATGACATTAAGATAAATGGACCGTGTAAAGTCTGCTAAGTCTACTATTATTTATATAATCAGGGCTCAAATCATCCCAGGGCTGTCAGCGACTCAACACTTCATCCACATCTGTGGAGTGGTTTGGAGCTGTTATGCACCAGGATATGCGTTCCTCAGCCTCCTGGCCTTGTTCATTTGCTTTCTGTTTGGTGCTAGCGAGACCACTCCTAATGGCTGTTGATTGGAGGGAGTATTATGACCACCTTACAACAAACAACCAAGATCACAATGGTGGGCCCAAACTTGAGCCAAACTCTCATGATGTCTTCCGAATTTGGAAATCAGCCTGAGTCTTTGAAATCACTTTAAAAATTGTTTAGTGTAAGGCCAGCATTAAACGTCTCCAAAATATAGAAACACTCATTCTTCCTCATCTCAGGTTCAAACTCAAAGACAAAGTACTTCTCTTAGATATCTTTCCTCTGCATGTTTTTTTGGTGAAAACTGAACAATATTTAAAATTCCAGTTTTTATTATGAATTTACTGAGTTGCCATTATTGAATTAAAGTCTCTGTGATTGCCAGTTCTAACATTGTCAGAGTTATTCCTCAAAGCCAAATTTGAGATACTACAGTCAACCTTTCTTTGGCTGGATATGCAAAGGGAGAAAGGTATTTGATTTTGAAATCAGATTTTTGCCAAGAACACAGTGCACCTTTTGTATGATCCTCTTGTGAGCTCTTAGCTACACTGTATGCACACCATGATTTGACATGTCGTGAAATATTGCAAGATTGCTCAAATATTTTCCCAAGAAGGAGCCCAGTGCTGTGCTTGAGAAGAGCCTGTTACTTGCACCTCTATTCCACTTGGTTTCCAGGAATGCAGTATTAACAGCATTATAGATTTGGGTGCGGTTATGAGTCCCACTTCGAGTAGACGGCAATGAAAATAGGCCTTGGAGTACACGTCCATGCATTCCCGCATGAACTTTTTGTCGAGGATGTCAGAAGGTTGTCAGAAGATTGCACGGGGAAGGCAAGGTCATGAAATTTTAGTGCAAACACATGACAAGAAGACTCATGCAGTTATCAGAGACACAAAATACTTCATTGCAAGGCTGGTGTTGCACAAGGAGACAATTAATTCCATGTCTGTTTTTTTTTGCAGTTCTGGGAGTATCTGAATGTTTGTAATATTTATTGAGCTGACCTCCAGATATGAATGTGGTTTGTCAGACAAAACAAAAGGCCCTTGAACAGTTGGAGTCAACCAGTTCAAGTGGTCTAGGCCAGTGTTTTGTGCATGCTCCACTTGACGAATGACCGTGCAAACCGCAGCAATAATCCTAAGCGGTCAAATCAAGTTAAGAAAGGCTAAAATGCAGAATCATTCAGGTCTTTTTCAAGCCCAGTCAAGCACACAATGAAGATGGTTGCTTGGGTTATACAAAGGCCCTTAAGGGACCCTCCTTTACCAGGAATCAGACCTTTAAATGTAGACAGACAGAGATTTTCTTCAAGAAGTTGTAATTTGAAGGTTCAATTTGGCTTGAACAACAAATACAACAAAATGCCACTTTTCTTCCAGTGGTAAGCAACAGAATTATATTCAACAGCCCAAAGAGCTATTTTGTCAGTGGTATTTAAGGGGGGTTCAACTGCAGACAACAACTACAGATGGTGGTAATGGCTAAGTTTCTTCTTGAGGAGGTTCTTGGATTTGCATCCAAATCCATGCTATATTTTTAACCAAATTCATGAGCTCTGGTCATTGCTAGCAAAACAAACATGTATCCTTTTTCATTATGATATCAACTAAGAGAAAATTGACATCTTTAATTGAGAAGTGAAATATTTCTTACTCTTCTGACATGGTTTCCTTGAAATAAACATCCATACATGTTTCGTATGTGCTGCTGTTGAAAGACAGTCAAACTCTCATTGGTCAGTCCCCTTTTACCATTTATCCAACAAGTCGTGCTATGAATGAACCTCCTTCTACTAATAAAATACAAGTTAGGTGTTCTGTTTTATCCTTATTTTCACAATTTCTAATACAAAGGGAGATTAAGACTAAGCAAATGTGTAAAAACGAAAAAAAAAAATACATGAGGAGTTCCCCAAGGTTCCATTCTTGGGCCTCGTCTGTTCTAGATTTATATGCTTCCTCTGGCTGAGATGAAGGACAATAATGAAACATCTTACCATAGTAATATCCCAGGCTGAGTGGGTGCTGGTCGGAAGCAGTTATCCTTCCAGTTAGGGTAAGGCTATTAATAACATTGAGATTGTATTTCAAATAATTGTATGTTTATTTTATAAAACCTTTTACATGTTTTTTACCCTTTGTAATATTAAAGTGGAATTTTACCAAGGCAAAAACTGTACCGTATGTACCCTGGTGATATAATTTTATATCACTTTTTTATCTTTTAATAGTATATTTTTTCACAGTGTTGCAGGGTCATTGTGCCTTGAGTCATAACTTTTAGAAATGCTATCTCTTGCAAACACTACTCTACGTAGCTCCACATAGCAGCACAATGCCTAGATAAAATCCTGCACCGAAGATCTGAGAAACATGGCCCACTTGGTTCAAACAGCCATGAAATTGTATGAGAGAGCCAGATAAGACCTGATTAGACTTGTCAGGTTTGCTGCTTCCCGGCACGTTCAGCGCGGCACCACCTGCATCTTCTAACTCTCTAACTCTCCAACTGTCTTAACAACTCACCCCCCTCACTGGAAAAAGCTGAATGTGCACTTTCTCTCACATCTGTGACATCTTCTGTTTCAGTGAACGCTGTCTGCTCCCTCTATCTCCATCTCAACCACACTTACACACACATATACACACATCACAAACATGAACAATCATGCAGACACACTTATTTCTGTGCTTTGCCGAGTCTGTCTTACAGACATGAACCCACATGCACATGCACACTTCTATCTTTTGCCACAAAACCTGGCCTCCCTCCCCCCTACCATTCTGCGGTTTCAAGTTGAACCTGTTACATACGAGTCTCGAGGGCTGCGTTCGAGCTAAAGAGCCATTTGCAAAACGCAACAGCGTGAAAGTCAAGTTCCTGTCTTGAATTATACATTACGATCATTTGTTAATGAAGTTAGATTTGGAAGTGAGGTTCATCATCTGCCATGTGTTAAGCTTCAGTTCTGAATTTATGGGAGTTCTCATGGAGTTTGGTCAGGAACAACATACGTGCAATTACAATTCCAGCACTCCCCTCCCTTGTTTGGACGGAGTTCAGAGCCGCAGTGTGTTTTCCAAAACACCGATTTATCCTGAATTAACAAAATAAAAATCCTTAAATATACAGCAGCCTATCAAATAAACTGTTATAAATAGCACCCCTATGCAAACAAATGCAGATGTTTTAACCACAAGTGCTGTGGTTTCACTTGGCTCCTTCATATATTGCAATATTGCACTTCTTGGTAAGCAGGCTCTTATTAGGGGCCAGTGGGATATCTGACATTAAACCCTAATTTCCTAAAGCTCTGTTTGGTTTATCTCTTCAATAGTAAGTTAATTTGCACAACTTCTAAAGAAATTGGGACCTGCATAATACATTCATTTACTTTACTGCTTGTTCTGTTCGGGTTGCAGGAGGCTGGAGCTATTCCCAGCTTTGACCTGCATAAAACTGCATCTTATCATCAGTTTATGAATACACCTTTGTACATCCATTTCTGAAAAAATCTAAGATTATTCAGGGAATAAGCTTTTATCTACATTTCTGTCACAGCTTCAGTTTATAGTTTAGTGTGCTTTTATTTTGTTACCCTAATGTTTCATGTCTTGTGCTTCCTGTTCTACTCCTTTCCAGTGTAATCATTCCCGCCCCTCCCCCCTCCCCCTGTGTCTCCAGCGTTTGTCATTACCTAATGTGTTTCACCTGTCTCTAAACCCCCTGAGTATACATTTTCTGTGTTCCCCTTCTTCTGTGCCAGTTCATCTTTTACCTTGTGTCAGCGTTCCAACATGCAATTTCCTACACTTTCTGATAGTCTTTTTGATTTTACCAATTTTGCATTTTGACCTATGCTTTTACTCTTCCTCTCTTCCTTGATCACTTTAAAATCCCCACTCAAAACTTAGTAACTTCTCAAAGTAAATGCTGTAACGTTGAAATGATGTCATCAGCCCAAGGCGCCAACAGTCAGATTCTTGACTCAATACCATCTGAGGGTTGGAAGTTCATTTCTCAAAGGAGTGTTATCTCATTAGCTACTTCTTGCTACACTAACAGTGAAACACACAAAGCTTTGCACAACTGGATTCCACCAACAGCTTAAAACTAATCCTGCAATTGTAGATTTTTTTCTCTTCCTCTGGTAATTTTCTTGAGCTCCCTGAAGTGGGAAACCAGAAGTCAGAAGATCTTTGTGTGTTTTGGCTGTTAAGAAAAATTTAATATTTGTAAAAGGCAGCTCATATTTATGAGTAGAAGATGTGATATATTTCTTTGGGCTATTACATGTAATGTATCCAGCAATAACTGTCCCTTTTTAGAACTTAATTTAAGGGTATTCCAACTTCTCTTTAACATCCTGAGCTTTTTTGTACTTGGGTGCAAAGTGATAAATTGGTAAAAGCACATTTCCTTCAGTAGATCTATCTTGCTAGCAGCCACAATGGGCAGTCATTTCTGCAACAAGGCACATGCACCAGTCCTCTTGACACTTGCATGCTCAGATAGTTACATTATTGACATCATTGATTAAGAATCATTACAGAAACTTTTTGTTTTGTGGAAGGTAGGACCCTATTTAATCAGAAAAGGCTGATTGCTGTAAAGCTCCATTTAATCTTGTAAAACACAAGAGTTGACGGCAACCTTGACTGGTTAGTGTGTTTTTGTTGATGGCTTGAGTTAGCTCAAAGCTAACGCTTTTAAACACTTACTGGCAGTTTCCACAGGATGCATGTGCGCCGTGTTCTGTCCATGCGGCGCCCTCTCTAGTCAATGCTTGACTTTCCACTACATGTGCCCCGGTCTATGTTCGGAGCATGCCAGCAGTGCCACACGGCTCTGGTCTGTTTTAAATATGTGCCGAGTCAACAGAGTCCCTTGCAAGCAGGGGTCAAGCTGAACAGAGCAGATCAACAAGACAGAGCAAAACTACGACGGAGACAGAACTCTGTATACACGGATCCTGTGGAAACTGCCAGTAAGTTATAACACAGGGCAAACAAACTATCAGGTGGCAGCCCTACAACTCCACTGATCTGTAGGCTAAAACAACTTTGTTTTTTCATTGGGGTCCTGTGACTTTAAAAAGACTGATGTAATGGCTGTTTTTGGTTTTAAAAAGATTTGTATCCTACTAATCCCCTGGAAAACAAGAAATCCACATATCCACATTGTCACTCCCATGAATTATAATATAGAGAAGGAAACATCAGGGAACTCCTTCGGTTTCACAAAAAAACAAATCATATGGGGAAAATAAATTAATATACTTTTACAACCTGCTGACCAGTCCCTCTAAATTGTGGGCCCAAAGGAAAATCTGAGAGTTGGCATTCTCTCTTCCAGACTGATATTGTTTGTGGACTTGGTGTATCCTTGCCAGAGCTACCCCTTATCCAAGGCCAGCACAATGCGACATAGCAGGGCAAAGCCCCAGAAAATGATGTCATTCACTAAGAACCTAATCCATGACCAGGATGTTGAAGGATCTCTCCCTCCTCCTTCTTTTGTAACAGAATAAAAAACGAACAAGGGCCATCACTGAAACCTGCTTTAAGAAAAAGAGATTAAGATTTTCTTCTGAACAGCATGGACTTAAATGAACTGCGTTAAGAACCCCTGACTTAAATAATGGTACTTCCAAGGACAAGTAAGGACTGCATTCCATTCATTCATACAAAGAGCCATACCGCTGAGTCATTTCAACCAAAGTTCTTTCAACAATATAAGAGAATTCCTGAAAAAGCAGTCATATCCTCTTTTCTGCTATGAACTACCACTAGCAGCAATATTTCATGTGGGGTAAAGTCAACTAATTCAAGGAATGTGGATGAAAACATTGAATCATTAAGTTAGGTATTACAGTTATGGCTCAAGAGGCTGAATTTCTGCTATGGAACAGGCTAATGTATGTAAGTGATGTCAATGAGTGCGTTAACATGGACTTGAGAATCCCAATTTTGATTGGGTTTTTAAGTATTCTGTGTTTGTGCATGTAAACATCGTATCCCACTTTCAGAAACCAAGATAAGCCCTTATCCCGATTTTGAGATACACAATTTTGCTACCTGGAGAACTCCGAAAGAAATCTGCATACTGCACAAGCCTTACCTGAGTTACTGACAGCTGCCAACTACCTGCGCAGGCCTGCCCTCAGCCAAGTGATGCATCATCAAAACAAACATGGCGACGGCAACAAGAGCGTCTGATTCCTGGAGCTCTTATCTCCCATTGCTTGGATACACCATATCTGCAATGTGACATTGGCATTTAATAGTGCTAAGCCCGCAACAAGGCACCGTGGTCTCTTTTTTGTCAGATTTCAAAATTGTAATTGTGTCATAAAAAGTAAACTTCACAAGAATCTGCGCAATTAAGATGCAGTAATCAGAAAGGGGAATACTAATATTTATCATAATAATATTAATAACTTGAATTTATATAGCACCTTTAAGGGACCAAAGGACGCTTCACATCAGAATACAAAAAGAAAAAAACATGATTAACTCAGTCCATAAGCCGAGTTAAACAGGTGAGAGTTTTTTGAATATGACCAAGGATGTAGCATTGCGGATAACTGCCGGGAGGGGGTTGTCACACTGAAGGCTCTGCCCCAGAGAAGTCCACAGGCTGGTGTGGGGAATGGAGAGCAAACCAGTCTCCGAGGATCGTGAGTTCCGGATCGAAGTGTAGGGGTGGAGGAGGTCAGAAAGGTAGAGCTCAGATTTGTAAGCGAGGAGGATTTTTTATGTGATGCAGGACATGACAGGGAACCAGAGAAGGTATACAGGGATATGAAGAAACCAGATTTCTTGTGTGCATGACAACACCATATCCAAAATATGATTAAAACTAGGATAACACTCGTAACCGGGATACTCAAGTCCATGTTAACACACTCATTGTAATATCACCACCACCCAAGGATACATTGCAGTCAAAAGTTCAAATTAAGGGACATAAATTATTGTGATAGCGTTCTGAAGTGATTTCTAGAGTCTGTTTTAAAGATGTGTCTCTTGAGTTTTTGCCTAGTGGCCCTGTGAATAGCTACATCAGATGGCTGCTCCTTCTATCCCTTTTGTGCAGGCAGAAATACGTCAACAACTGTTGGAGGGATAACAATGACATATTGGACATTAATGGAGAGCCAAATTGAAACCTAAACTTCCAGGCTACATTCCAGAAATAAGAAAGCCTCAGTTTAATCCCACTGACATCTGCAGCTACACTAATAACCAATCTTCCAACCTTGGAACAGAGCATTTTTACATAGTAGGTCGTGCAGCTTGCTTCATTCATCCCAGGATATTTGCAATCACTTTGGTGAAACGTCTTTTCCTAAAGCACCATCAGCAGGTCAAGATACTCATTGATGTTTATACTGTGTATGGTGACAGCCACATATTAAAAGGTTGGAGGCCTCCAAATTCAAGGATTCATCTAACATAAAGTATCATGGTCTATATGTTAGGTTTTGCCTTTGTTTATAGGAATGTCAATTAAGTACACACATTGAATAGATGGGCTTTTCTAGTCTACTGACTAAAGCACTATTGACATCGCATGTGACATTCACACATTAACACCATATTCACACACTGATGGCAGAGTCTGCTAGGAAAAGTGTGTTAAGTGTCCATCAGTCATGTGACTGCAGGAGCTGGGGATTCGAACCCCTGACCTGGTTGAGAGACAATCAACTCTACCTGGATACTGACCTGCTTTTTTCCAGTAGTCCATCTCTAAAAGCCAGTAGCCATTTGTTCTACAACTAAAAGATTTGAACTTTCAGCCAAACTTACAACTCTAAATCTGCTTTAAAAACCTAAAATCATCAAGTCCTCGTAGTCGGTTTCTTCCCACCCTCCACCATGATGCACAGGAGGTTCACAGAGGTTAGCACTGATCACAGAAGTACATGGCTACACTTGACAAACCCTTGGAACATTTGGTCAAACATTTTCAAACATGTACAATGTAGTTAGGACTAGACAACCAGTCGGTTTAGTCGATTGTTAATTAAAATGTAAATTTTAATTCAAACTACAAACATGGCTACTTACCCCGGCCAGATTAGCATCCAATACTTACTTTGAGTAAAATTTAGCACGATTTAAAAAAAGTCATGTTAACTTCTCATTTAACCTGGGACTCAAACTGCAGTCACTCTATATTCACCTGACCCATCCATCACAGTAAAACCTCGACCAACACTGCATTTATTTCTCCAAAGAACATGTCGCCTGACTCCTGTTCTAGTAAATACTCAACCTGATAACCGGATGGCCTCTACAGTTCTACATGTCTGTCATTCTCTTTAAAACCTAGCTCTGCTTGTTGGCAAGCTTCCTCATATGTGATGATAATTGATGTGTTACGCTGTGCCTAATTAGACGACCTTATACCAATTTAACAGGTTCTGTCATCATTGCTGCAGAGTGAGAGCAACAGCATATCTTAATTTGAACTGACACATCTGGATTTGTGTGTTGAATAATTAAAACCTTGTTTCCCTCTGTGGGTCATTAAATCACCTTATCTGATCAACACTCAGTGTAGTTTGTGACCCTGATCTGAACAGGAGCACAAAAGCGTTAACTCCACTCTGTCCTCAGAGCTCACTCGACACGTGTTAATGTTTATTTCAGATGCTTTGTATTCAGACAGGGTCTATTGTCCGGCCAGTGTCTTACCTTATAGAGAAAGGCCCAAGAATACAGGAAGGTGAGACTAAGATAACAAAGCTATTAAGAGTGAGGAATGCTGGGATGCTTGTGTGAGAAGCAAACTCACATGCAGAAAACTTCAGGATAATTCTGCATCCCGTCTGTGAGTGCGTTGCTGGACCGAAGCTCTTTGACAATAATATTTTTTAGTTCATTTGAGGTATGGATGTATGAAAACAACAGCTCACTTCCCTTAAGTTATTATTTTCTGCATGACATATCCCAAAACATTTTTATTAGATAGCTTGGTGTACTGTGGTCTACTTATAGAACATATGACATCCACTCATAGGACATGTTTACCCACATTCTTCTGGGAGAATTTCCAAGCTATGTCTACATTTGAGGCTTCGGCGTCTTAATCTGTATGTGTGTGTGTGTGTGTGTGTGTGTGTGCGTGTGCGCGTGTGTGTGCGTTGGTGCATGTAAAGACAGAAGGTACGTAAATTAGAGATTGTGCACAAGTTTTGCGGCGTTGTTGGGTTAACCTCTGATTAATTGCACAGCTCCAGTCGGTTGCGGTGAGGGCACGCTACTGTAATTTTGCAGCTGCTTCATTTCAGCATACGACACATGCAGTCCAATTGGCCTTCCGACCGCATACCAAAGCACTTAAAATAGTGTTCCCTTCTCAGGGCTCTTTGCTGTCAACAACACAATATGAGGAGTTATTAATAATGTGATTTTCACTAAAGGTGCAGCATGTTCTAACAATCACAAACAGCCATCTGCTTTATAAGTTGGTACTGTTTTTTCTCCTCGTATTAACTTGTTATTCCCAGGTGCATGTTCAGACTTGCTTTAACCTAATTGCTTAAGAGTTGTTTGCATGTATGTTTTTGTCAAATAGTAGGTGGAAAGAAGTATCTTCTAATAGCAAAGTGAAGTATCGATGACTCAGTAAGTAATATGCCTTAATCCTGAGTCAACACGCGGCCTTGTGGATTTACTCACATTAATTTCTCCTGTTTTCATGCTGTCAGTCAGTTCAGCAGAAATTACAAAAACATTGCCCAAGAGGCATTTCATCATAGAGAAACAATCCTTGTTTCGGAGTACTTAATTTGTTACTGATATTAAAGACACAAATGACAACATTAAATGTCTCCCACATAAAGGAATCTGCATAAATCTGTCCCACAGGTCCGGCTTGTTTGCCCTGATAAAAGATGTTTTTAATCACAGACAGATCTACAAAGTTTGACTTGTATGAAGCACAGCACATGGAGTTGTCTGTTTAACATAGTTTGATAGTAGACAGATATAGAGGAGTGTCACAAGCCTGTCTGACTGAGCCGAATTTGTTGCTTAATGACCATGGCGCCCTGACAGTAGCACTGCGGTAAAAATGTCAAGTCACATATCACTTTGTAAATCAAAACACAGCTATAATCCAACATTCTTCTTTAAGTGAGACATAATGTCCATCCAACTCGAGGGAGCTGAGACAATCTTGCATTGCCATCTGCAAAATGGAAACTTTAAAACTAATGCACCATTTTAAAAAAGGAGAATAAAATATGTGCAAATAATCCTGAACACTATGCAGAGCAGAATGTCCCCCCACTCTGCAAGGTGACCGAAGGAGAGGTTTTAAGGAATAAAAACTCCAGAAGGTTTTGATCCTGCACTCCTGGACTTCCTCACAGTGAGTTCGACTTAGGAGATGATTCAAAGTGAGCTGGTGGGCGGCGAGCCACTGCAGGATCGGAGACAGGCCCGTCAGGAGGCTGGAGGTCGGCCACACGGCAACAGCTCAGTGACGTGGCAAGGCCTCGTCCGTGCTGAGAGATGCACAGTGATGGAAACATCAGGCAGGTCTCTTCCCTTTTCTTCCTCGCTCTCTATCTCTCCATCTAATGCGTTCTCACATATAGACCCCGACAAAGACAAATGTAAATGTTAGCTCACGTCCACACCTTGAATCAATTATGTATCTTCCCTCGTGAAAATGTATTGACTTCAGGCATTCAGTCGGAGATATAAAGTGTTGAAAAGTAGAACAAGATGAAGAATTCATTGACGTGTTGGATTTGGTAAGATTTCTATTTGATCTTTTTGGAGTATGCTTATCCATTCTGATGCATATTGTTTCTTCATATCTGTTCAAAGATTATATGCTTGTATTTTCAGCAGATCTAGTTAACAATGGTGTGCACTGCTGCACTTTTTCATCCTCCTTCTGGAAAATGTCTACTTGATCTCCTTTGGCTGAACCTAGTTTGGACAAAAAGGGTCAGCCAAATAATTAGATCTAAAAAAAAAAAAACAACCAGGTTAATGTCAAACAAGGAAAATAATAAATATTCTGTGTCAAGTTGAACGTGTGCATTTCGTTTTTTTCTTGGGATGGACACCATATTGCAAACACAACACAGGTGTGTTGATACGTGTAAACGCATAGCAATCAGAAAGCATGTTTCTTAACAAATCCCTCATTGTTCAATCACTGGAAGTGGTTCCAACACTGCTCCATTCTTGACCCCATTGTTGCGCATGTTGTCTTGGCTGGACTTAAAGGGTCCGTATCATGATATCATGTATTTTACATAAATTTGACCCCAGAACATGTGATCAATCAGGTCTGGGTCAGGTTCCATTGTATTACTGCAGTTTCTAACACCCAATCCCCATATACTCTGTGCACGCCGTGGCACAACCTGCCCCCAGGATCATTTCTGGAACGTGAGCCCAGGAGAACTACAAGATCCCGCGGGAATAAAGAGAAAAACGTGCAGACACATGTTGCTTTGTCTTTCTGAGGAGTTTGGTGCCTGTTTTGACGTGATGTTAATAAAGTGATGAAAATACGATGGTAAGTCTGTATATTGTATTTATTTTGAAATTGACTGTGCGTTTCCTTGTCTGACTTCGTGTCCGGGTTGTCGTACTCTGTCAAGCTTGAGTTTGCCTCCTCAAGCAAACTGCTTAAAATACAATGACATAGACATCTGATCATCTGGAACATTATTAAACACCGGAAAATTGATAAGAGGGCTGTGATGATTCATATGTGATGAATGGTTTTAACAGTGGAATGGCATTTTAAGGAACACATTCAATGATTGGGTCTGTTTAATGGACTCAACAGTCACGGATCTCACATCTCCTTCCTCTCAGACATATGGAGTCTGTTATATTTTTGGCAAAGAAAGCCCTGGGTAAAAAAAGAAAAGAAAAGAACTGTCGGTCCAGTTGGAAACGTTTGTCATTTTGAACCTGTGAGGACTTCTGCTACTGAGCCAGTAAAAGCAGTTGTATTATGTCTGATGGGTGTCTCTGCTGGGAGACTCCATTTCTCTTCCTGAAAAGTCATCCCAGTAATTTATTTTGGAGTGACAAAAAAAGATGCATTTCCAGTCGCATTATGGAAGGTATAGGACCCTGTGTGTTTAAGCAGAGCTATCTTTGGCCTTATCCATTAAATTAGGAGGTCATTTTTTTACAAGCTCTTTTTACAAACATTTAAATCTATTTGAGCTCCATACTAAAATGCTACATTACTTTTAAGATCATGTCAACAAAATGACAACTATGTATTATTTTATTTACCGTGAGTCACTTAAACATTCCATTGCATTGAGAGGTCACAGGTGAAGGAATTGATTTTATGGTATCTCATGTGACGGTAACAACCATTCAGAGATTAGCGCATCTGAAAAGGGGGCCATGGCACAACTTGTCTCCAGTGAGACATCATGGATCTGTTTTACAAATTCATCAAGGAGGACGTTGGAGGGACAGGGCTCTTTTTCACCACAGCCCCCGAACCTTCCCCCTCTTCTTTTACTCCTACTTTGGTATTCCCCTGTGGAGAGCCTTGCCACCCAGAGCTGGGTACAGAACACTAAATGAGGTTCCCCCTGACATCTCCAAAAGTATCAGGGTGTGCCGAATGGTAGTGGCATGCAAAGTGAGTCTAAAGCAGTGGCTGAACTTTTGAACCTGTCACCTCGTCTTTCTTCCCTGCAACTGCATGTGGACTCTGCCTGCCTTTGTGTTACAAGCTGAAGATGGAATCAGGGAGGGTGGACTTTCTGTGAACTTTTCTCATTAACCTAAATCCCCTTTAATACACACATGCGCGCGCGCGCACACACACACACACACACACTCTCATACATTTTACTACCTCCCTTATCCAACACATGACATGCAGCTAATTCCTCGTGGAATGTATTATATATGAATGAGTCATTCATGAACTGGAATTACTTAATTTGTCTGTATGAATTATTAATTTATTCCTTTGCATAAATCAGCTGGGAGGAGCACAGTGTGAACTATTGGCTGCAAGCTGTGTTTAAGTATGAAGATATCAAAATAAATGAATTAATCTCCTCATGAATGTCATTCAATTATTTAATTCAATCCTTGATTTCTTTTCAATGGGAGAAAAGCTGCACTCAATGTTGTTTCGGCACAATACAAACCCTTATTCTTATTTTAGCTTAAGATTTATTATATTAATTATCTGTAACATAGCTTACATTTGATTCCATATATAGGAGCTTTTCTATATATACTTTTGCTGTCAGACAAATCATTTGCATACAGGCAGCGATAGTAAAAAAAAAAAAGAAAAATGGAAAAACAAATAAAGTAACAAAGTAGAAATACTTTTTAGGTATGTATACCTTGACATGAGATTTAAAAAAAGACATCTGAGTCAATTATTTTTGCTTTAAGGCATTTAGGATGGATTTTTGATTATTTGTATATTGTATCATACAATATATCCTCACTACATCAAGACTGATTTCAACTGGATGAAAAGTGCAGAAAAGAGTATTCTTCAGATGTACCCATCAGTGCATATGAAGCATGCTGGTGTAAAAGATACAAAAGATGGATCATAAAGTTATGTAAGAAAAAATAGGTCTAATCAACTGCCGAGAAGAAGTGGCCAGTAAGTCTGAGGTGAGAAAATGTTGATGATATTTGAGCAGTTTTCAGGGGCAGAAAGAGCCTCCCTGTCAAATAGTTTTTCACATTAAATCATCGTAAATCTTCATTTTTATTTTGTTTCATTATTTTTATTGCAATGATTTAAGTTTAACTGTCTCCAAAATCTGACAGGAAGGGTGCTTTCAAGGGGAACAAAAAAATCCTTCAGGGGAATTCTGTTGGCTTTCATTATGCCAGTACATTTCAGAGCTTGTGTTTTCTTTCACTTTTACTTCTGTTGAATCAGAAACCATACTTACACCAGCATTGTTATACTCAAAGAGAAGTATCTTTCTTGAGTAAAAAACATGTGTATCTTTTCCACCTTTGCATATAAACCACTACAAAAAGCACCCAGTAGTAAGAAACTAGCCTAAAAAAGGACAGAAGCTAGAATAAATCATCATAAAATAAATCACAAAAGTTATTTGAAAGTGACGGGAGTACACTCTATATACATGTGCAACAAATCCATGCAGACTAATGACTGCTTTGTGAGTGCCAGCCAGAGGAAAGATATGGGCTAAAGAGCAGTGTGGAGGGGTAAACACAGAGAAGATATGGGATTGGGGATTGCGGAACAGTTAGACTGTGGGGGCTTGGATTTCAAATCTTGCCTGAACACCTGGGTCTGCATATTGCTTGGTTGAAGCAGCTGGGGAAAATTTTGGCCTGGAGTCCCAAAACCTGGCTCTTACTTGGCTCTGCCTTCCAGCCTGCTCCTATCTAAGCTGGAAAGTCTTTTTCAGCTGGTGGAAACTGAGAGGGCTCCAAGAGCCCCACTAGCCTCAATAAATAGTCTCAAATGTCCCGGCAGCAGAATGGGGGACGTCTCAATTAAGCATTGCCTCACGTAATGTGTCACTGTGGAAGTTATTACTTTCGACAAGATGCACTTCCAAAAAAATAAAATAGATCATAATTCACAATTGGGAAGAATTTAAAAAATAAGTATTTTGCAAAGATCAAAACCATGTTTTTTATCCAGTACATTTTTGGGAGGGATTGGACCACTGTGCATTTATCAGCTTCCAGTAAAGCATTGAACTATTACCATCAGAGGAATCCTATCCTAAAAGTTAGCTTATGTTAGCGGAAGATCAGCTAGCAGACTTTCCCAACATTATCTGTCAGTCAAAAAAACATCAGAGGGACACTCATTTTTTAACTTAGAAAGGCTAAATCAATGTCTTTACCTTTTCTATACATCGGTCTATTTGACTTGACAGAAGAGAGTTGACAAAAAGGCTCAGTAGAACTGTTGTGAATGATGAACAATACATTTCAAATGACAAATTGTACAAGGTGGACTCTTGGCTTCCTTTGACTGATGATTTGTTTCGAAGGATTCTTAGGATGACGCTTCAGTTGAGTGTTCTATAATGTCTAGAATCTGCCTGCTTAATGGCCTTGGCAATCCATGCTCTGTGATATTCATGGACCATGTTTATTTGCCACAAAGCTCCAATATATCAACTCTACAGAGTAGCTGAAGCTAGCTACAATGACTGAACCTGGGAGACTGGTTAGACCATTGGTTCCCAATCTGGGGTCTGGGCCAGAGGGGTGGGCAAAGACCTCAGGGGGTAGGGGGCAGGGCTCTGTGTAGAAAAAAACTACATGTTTCTTCACTCCAAAAAATCAGTCTATCTAGACAGCCACACTGTTTATTTTTGACAGAAATGTTTTGTTAAGGCCCTGGGGGGGGGGTCTTTTGTCTTCTCAGAACAACCGGCACCTAAAGAGATCCACTTAGGTCTCTGTGTTTAGACTAGAGTACTTTGTCTGTCTGTTGGGGATAAGTGTGCCTAACATCCAACATTCAAGCCATCAGAGAGGAGAGAAGAGGACATTTTGGTCCTCTTCATTGGTTAACCATAAATCAATTAATCTATTTGCTGGGTACAAGGGAACCGTTGCCAGAGACGGGGGAAGGGATTTCCGACAACCATCTCACAAATTGGTCTCCGGCGAGTCACTGGGATTAAGTTCCCAGTCCTGCATGGATGCAGTCAGTAGTGGCTGGGTTGCCTGGGTTGGGCTGATTGGATAACTGGGTCGGTCAACGGAAGCAGGACCAGCTCAGTCTGCTGCTGTTGCTGCTGAAGCCATCTGGAAAAGTGAAACAGGATTCCAAGGCCTGACGATGAGGTGAAGAAAAGTGCTCTCCCCTCTGGGCCTGCCGGGCCTAGCAGTGATTTGTACCGGAGCAAATAGGTGCCCAGTGAGAGGAGCAGTTCTCTTCTATAAGTAGCCGTCCTGTGAGTTCTTCGGTGTTTGCCATTCCTCCTCGTCTCTTTCTTCACTCTGCATCTATCCGATTCCTCTTTTTCTAACTGGCTGCATCTGGCTTCCTCTCTGAGGTGCCTTTACTCTACGTTTCTTGACTGCTCCTTCCTCTTTGTTTGTCTTTCGAAGAAGTGCTGCCAAAAGAAATGCTCTGACCGAGGAAGAAATCAAGTTATTTTCGCAATTTGGATTGAATCACTGTTCAAATGTCATTAGAACTTACTTTTCAATTCATTGATAAACTCTTGAAGGTGACGTTTAGACATACTCACTTAAAAAAAACCTCACCCAGTTCTGCTAGCTCTGTTCTGGAGACTCTCAGGGGAAACAATCTTGGACAGTTCCTGTAAACAAGATCTTTGACCTTTTTTTTGCTTTTATGAAATAAAAAAATACCCTGAAAGGAGAGAAAGAAATGTCTTGTTTGAATATCACTTTTTGCTTTTTCATGTCTTTAAGCATCATCGTGACACACCAAGCCACAAAAAGAAAATTATTTGTCACATGGGGTCTGAAAACAGCCACTGGTACATGACTGCCAGCAAATAGTTACAGTTGTAGTTGAATATATATTTTTTCTAAATTGCCAAAGAGGGTAAAAATTAGCCAATTCCAAACTTAAGGCCTGTGTCCACTAGGGCTGTTTTTTTTTTTTTTTGCACTGGCAGCGACCACGACCTCAGTTTCAGAGTCAATCTCACCAGCGCTCATTGTTGCTAGGTTACGAAAATTAACCTGTGCTTCCCTTCTTCCCTTCTTAAATGCAGAACTTTGACAAGTAACACAAAAGGTAAAAGGTATGAATTATCTGATGTGGGTCTCATGAGAGAAAGGTCGCTTATCTTTCTGGTTTGGCAACCCCTAACCCTTTGTTCAAAAGTAGCAGCTAGCAGCTTCAACAAGGTTTTCCATGGGAAACATGTATTGATGCTTGTGCCAGTTTCATCAAAGTCAGCAAGGAAGGAGAATCCTGATTGTTTTTCTGCCACCACAAGTCAGGATGCCTTAATGCCACCAACTCATTTATTCCTTCTGCATTCAAATGACGGAAGCATTTACAAAAGCTGCTTTTCCATGGCCAATTTCTTGTCCTAAACAAAATGATGTCTGATTGGAACTATAGACCCTAACATAAACTGGCATGAATAACCATAGTTGTGTCAGTGAAAATCATTTTCTGGTTTGGTTTCATTACGATTAAATGTCTTGATATCACCCAAAATAGGGGAATACTGGATGTTACAGGGATCTTTTGGTGTTTGATGTGGTTCTTGACATGGAATCTCTTAAAGTTGTGAAATGTGACCGTTTTACTATCTAACATGTGGGCTGAATTGAGGTCATCTCTGAGACTTTGATATGGCTGCAGCTGATTGAGTTAGAATGTTGGTCATGTTTATCCGTTTCATGTACTTTGATACCTGACTGTAACGAGAATCATTTGAGACCTGATGTGACCCTGCGGGTAAGCATTATGTTTAAGATATCAGATGACTCACCTTGTTATTTTATGAATTATTATAGTGATGATCATTGTTAGTCGAGATGGCATAACCACATATGTCTGTACACTGTAATCATTTTGAACTATCGACACAACAAACAAGTTACATGGTGATATTTTCCAGTCAAAAAACACACCAAACTATTTCCAGCTTTAACTGTACCCAGCTTTACTGATATAATAAACAGTTTGTTAAAAAACAGAAACATACAAACCAGACTGTGGTAGTTAAATTAGGGACACCAGTGAAACCAGTGACACCAGTTTACGTCACATCCAATGGCTTGAGTAGGAGGATAATGGTGCGTGTGTGTTGTTGGGGGAGACTGGGTGAAATTTTGGGAACAAAATGTACTGTACTTGTTCTGGCCTGCTGCAGAGAATTTAAAGGCTTTTTCATGGTTAGAAGTGCTTTAAGACTCCAATATCCCTATTCAAGTGCTATAGTCCAGCCGGGCTTCAGCCTGTCGCGGTTGTCTTCAGCTGTTTGGGGGCCATAATGTGAGAGCTCTGGGCTCCTATCAGCCTCCTTTTGTCTGGTCCCACAGAGAGGCTCCTGTTGATGACTTATTTTGGAAACCAGAAGCACGGGACTCTCAGCACTCAGGACAAGATGGCGAGTGACGGGGCCTGGCTGGCTGAAGCTTAAGTGTGTGAAAACTGGGAGCCTGATAACAGTTTTTGGGAACACGTCCAAAAAATGACTCTAATTGTGACCGGCTTTTTTTTTTTTCTGGCGTTTTTATTCTTTTATTTTGCTTTGTTTTGTTTTTTTCACTGGAACATGTTGTTGTCATGCTCAGCAGGGGATTTCTGATGATCAAATGGGAGAACAAGGTTTACTATGTAGTGCAGCCAATCACAGCGCTCCCTTTTAAGTTGTTTCTGTTGATGCTGCTATTGTTTCGCTGTATTAGTCTCACTTGGCTGCTTTCTGTTTGAGTTATTTCTTGTCGTTACTGTCACTGAAAGGATGCTTGTGTAAGGCATAATGGGAAATGCTAATATAAACCAGCTGTATATAAAACAAATGCAATGCAACTAAAGTTTGTGTGGCACAATCATAGACACTGAGAAGGATTTTAATGCATGACCCTCGATGTAATTTTTAGCTTGTATTTCATTACCCTGTCATTCTTGACTTTAAGTAGCCCAATAAAGAGTAACCTTTCTTTGTGTCATTTTTTAAATCAATGCAGTTAAACTACTTTATTAATATAGTTAATCATGCTTTGGCAATTATTGGATATGTAAGATGTATTTTTCTATGTGATTTTGTGATCGTCCAAGCAAATTGATTGGAATAAAAACAGATGGATTTTGACAGGAACATAAGGTTAAAAAGACACACGGTAATGAACATTGATTTGAAACTCAGCTAATGTATCACACTTTGAATCCATCTGAAACACTCTCGAGACGTCCCTGCAGCTTTATACTTCTCATGATGTAAGCAGCAGCGATGCTGGCGCATGCTTTGTTCTAATCAGAAAATTCTGACTCTCTTTAATTAAGCTGGAGCTGGAGCAGGAACAGAGGTTTGTGTTACTAAACACAGCCAGTTGCTTTATTGTAGCCGCAGAGTATAACAAAAGATCTTATCGTTTTAGCTCGAGAGGCTTCTAATTAGGTCTATTTGTGAAAATGTGATACTTACTCATACTAAAATACTTAGTAGTCCCATGTTTGGCCTGTCTCGTTACAAAGCCTGTAAAAGGATATTTTGGAAATAACCAAATGCATGTTTGTTGGCATTTAAATCATATAATTATAATAATGATAATGATAATTACAATTATTTACAGTCAATGATAAGTTACTTTGAAACAAAAGTATGGAGCTGTTGCACCTTAAAATTACGTTTGATAGAAATGCAAGCGACCTAGCTAGGACTCAAAAGCCAACGTGTAAAAAGTATTATTCATGTGGGACTTAAAAGATTCCACAGAGGGGGCAGACCTGACTGAAGGAGGAAGGCTATTCCACAACCGAGGGGCCTTGATTGCAAAGGCTAGGTCGCCTCGAAGTTTATGAGACAAACAAGCGACAGCCAGGAGGCCCATGTTTGAAGATCTAAGTGCCCTGGACGTTGTGTAGGGGTTGAGGAGATCAGAGAGTGCCAAACCATTTAGGACTTTAAAAACAAACAATGTAACCTTAAAATCAGTCCTGTATCGTATTGGAAGCCAGTGAAGATAGGTTAGAACAAGGGCTGATATGATCCCTTTTACACGAGCCAGTCAGAAGCGTGGCTTCGTTACAGACAAGGAGTTACAGTAGTCGAGGCGGGAAGAGATGAGAGCGTGGATTACTATTTCTTAGTCATGAAAAGAGAGGATAGGTTTTAGTTTTGAAATGTTTTGTATCTGAAAGGAACTGGTTTAACTACTGATTGTACCTGACGTTCAAATGTGAAGGTGGAATCAAATATTACTCCAAGGTTCGTAGCATGTGGTTTGGTGAGGGAGGAAAGGTGAGTTTTTAGTATTTGGAGGGGAAAGATCAGTACCTTAATGTATATAGACTAGTGCACATGCATTTAGTGTCCCCGCTCAACTGCTACAGTAAACTGCAGAACTTGTTTTGAAAGTTTTTCTTGGGTGTCACTGAAATTGCATGTCTGAGAAAACACTTATGATGTATACACGCTGAGGTCCAGTCCATCAAAAAAGATTCATTTTAATGGTATTAACACCCAGCTGTTCACTTCATCACCAGGAGAGTGCTGGATATGGCTTTAATCAACCAATGTTCCACTCCGTATTCTGCTTCGTTCACCTGCCAGAGAAAAGTCAAACCCATTGCAATGTGACTCAGAGGAGACTTGTTCATTTTATGTTTTAACGGGAAGGAAACAAGTTGTTGTCAGGACATCTCGCCTTCTGCAAAAGTCATTCACAGGCAACATGCGGCAGCTCTCCCCCTCAAAATATGTAGTGCAAAAGGAAATACATATTGCATTTCCAGATTATTACCTTGTTCTGATTAGATAACCAATTATCAGCCCAAACAGCCAGTGTTTTGTTTTACGGGCGTTTTATGCCACTGAGGTCTCCTTCCTAGCGGAGGCTGCTTCCTCTGCATCCACAGCAACCAGTAAGCAAAGCTATCTCTTGTTTCAGAGCTCCATTGTTGTGTTTCCTATTTTAATCGAGAGACCTTGTGTGCCCGGCACGAAATGTTTTAAAGCAACACTTTGAATGCCAGGAGAATTGAGAAGCGGTAACTTAACTTCCCCATCTGCATTAGTATTTAAAAACATGAACTTAGCGACACTTTTGCAAAAGACACTCTAGACTGTTGTACACTACAAATACCATCATGTGTTGAGAATCACTCTTCATTTAAATGTTCTTCTTTAATTGAATCATATTTCACAATCTTTACTACGTTTGTGTCTCTAGCTCTTTGCCAGCTGAAAAAAACGCAGAAATAATTCAGTTCCTCTGCTCAGCTGGAAAGTTGGAATGGAAACCACCTGTGTTTGTCTGACATTCCTTCAGCTCAGTGAGCTGATTACCTTGTGCTGTGAAGGATTATCTTGTCTGTTTATGAAATTATGAAATTGTTAAACAGCTTCACACCGCTCATTTTCCCGTGATGCAAGCATCTCTTCCCCTCCTCTGCATGTCAAATTGCCTTCCAGCTTCCTGCCCAAGTAGGACAAGAGATCTGTTGAACACATGCAGCCCGAGCTCTGAATGTGGAACACATGTCGACCTGACAATACGCAAAGAAATTCTGTTTAGTAAATGACTGATTGTCTATTTAAGGTGTCAAACATCATAAAAAGCACACAATTGTTTTGGATTGCACATCATTGCAAACAACCACATCACTGCAGACAAAAGTAGAACATCTATGAACAGTGTTGTTTTTTTGTCGTAGGGCAACTGTGTTGCAATAAACAGAAATATAGAAGAGGGTGATAAAAGAAAACTGAAGAGGAAACCTGAATTCAATTAAACAGCAAATTCAATTCAGGTTTCCTTGATACAGACATTGAATTAAGTGAAACTGAAAGACATGTGAAATGGTTAATGTCTAAAGATTTCATTCATTGGTTGACATTAATTTATTTCACTCAGTGAAATGAGTAAAAAGTGTAACTTAGGCCCACTTTACTGCCGGTATAAGCATGTACCCTGAAGTGGACAGCCATATGTACAGGTGTAAACACATCCAGTATGAGATGCATTGAGATCTGATCACTAAGGCCACATTCTGAAGTGGTCTGAGATCCATGTGTCCACATAAACACAAATGTGTGCTAGGCCATTTTAAAAAGACCCCCTTCTCTCCTGTATCAACGGCAACAATAAGACCTGATCTGATTTTTAACAATAACTGTTTTGATCTCTGATGAAAATCTTTGGGCTTTAGGCAAGTCACTTCCTGCACGCCACAACATTCTCTGCCCATCCGGTCGCACTCGCTGCTCACCAATGTGTCTGGTTCTGCTCAAGGTTTCTACAAGTTTTTAAGTTGCTTTTTTACCTTGCAACTGTGGCTGAGTACTTGTTCTTGATGAATTTATGTTTGCTCTCTGAAATAAATGTTGCAAAGAGTATGGTGTGGGCCTGCTCAATATGTAAAGCATTGAAGGATAACTTGTTGGGATCAACTTTGATTGCGTTATTAAACCAGAATCTAGGTGGAAGACACTCTGCCTTGCCCAGCAGAGTTTTTTGTGCCTTTGGCCTTTATTTGGATAGGACAGCTGAAAACAGAAATGTGGGTATAAGAGAGTGGGGGATAACACAGCCCAAACAGCATCAGGATCAGAAGTCAAACCTGCGACCAGTTCTAGAAGACTGTAGCTTCTGTACATGGGGCGTCTGCTCTATGTACCAAGCAAAACCAGCATCCCTGCCAGTAGAGTTTTGACATAAACAGACACCAAGCCTTTGGTGGAAACCAGTTACCAACTTCGCTTTTTTATTAATAAGACAGACTATAAATATCTTTATTGAAGTTATTTTTTGGGCCTTTATGCCTTCATGGATAGGGCAGCTGAAGAGAGACAGGAAGTGTTGGGAGGAGAGAGTGGGGGACGACAGACAGCAAAGGGCTAAGGTCAGATTTAAATGCACGGCCGCTGTGCACGACGTAGCCTCTAGGCTATCCGTACCCCAAAATCTTTATTTCTTCTGATACAAGTGTCTCTTTGTGTAATACATTAGGGTATTTTCAATGAGTGAGGAGATGTTTGCAGTTTTGTAAATCTTAATCTTAATTAATTATCTTAACTTTTGTTTGATCATCCAAAATAACGTGAAACAACATTTTTACTGCAGAAGTTTAATTTACCAGCTGTACTTATATTTATAAACTTCAAATCTTAAACATTGTTTTTTGCAGCGCAGTCTTTAGCTGCTTTTACACTGTGCCAGTTTTTGCAGGTGGAAGATATTTCTCAGAGTAATTTTAAAAGCTAAATACATCTCAATGCCAGATGCCGTTTGTCCAATCGCTGTTTGTTTAAATTTCCATTTCCATAAACAAACAGATACAATCCTTCACCCTTCATGGATGGCAGAAAGTCCAGCCTGTTGATTAGCTTTCAAGGTAAAAAGCCGGACGTGTAATTCCAAAGTTGTGTTGTTTATACGATGATTTAAACAAACTTAAGGAAGCTCTGTAGGCATGATGTGATTAAGAACAGGATGTAGGAAAGGATTGTCTAAATCTGTCTGCCACCTCTTCCATTTTTAACATTTTATCTTGCTTGATTACTTGTGTACAGCTGCAAATTACGTCCATTTTCAACATGTGAAACACCTGTTTCTGTTGGAAAGCAGTCAAGGAGAGTTCAACACTAAAATGAAGTGAACAAAGTTGGCTTTTTTTCACCCGCATCACTTTTTAAAAACCCTCTGAATCATGTAAAGACGACATAAGCGTGGCCTTCAGGTCATGTTCTACAGATAACAGGTTTATTTGGCTGATATTCTCCCTTGTTTAAGAAAAAATGTTCAAGGTTTCAGAAGCTTCAGGACATTTTCCTTCAGCTGAAACAAGAAGGCCAAACAGTTAAATCCAAACCAAAGTGTCTCGAGGTCAGACTCCTGAGGCATTCCCGAAAATGAGCTGAAGTAATGTGGAGGTTTCGGTTCTCACTCTGACCAGTGTATGGGATCTGAAATGAGAAACAGCAGGTGCTATTTCCTGCAAGCAAACACAGAAGCAAGGCCTTTGTTGCACCCGTCTGATGGCCATCGGCACAACAAGGCAGCTGGAAAGATTTCAAAGCAGCTGAATCAGAGCCCAGCTGGTTTCGTGTTCTCCCGTCATCTATTGTGGATGTTCTGACAGTGCCTGGTAGACAGACTGTGCAGACGATACTGTACTGTAGCTGCCTTTCTGAAATGGTACAAAACTGGTGAGTGGTGGAAGGTGGAATACAAGTTTGCCTTTAATTGAATGAGTATGCCTTAGGGGCGGGACAAAACTTCTATTCAGCAATATAAGGTTGTCCTGACTATTTAAATGTGTGACAAATTTATCAAATCAGTTATTGCGATTTTTAAAATTCAAAAAGTAGACCCAAACAGATTTCCCAGACTCGCTGGTTCAACATGTCATGACTCCTTCATGTGGTGTTTATGACAATAACGAAAGTAGCCTGAACAGACAGCAGGATAAAAAAGAAGACAGCAGGAAAGTGACGGACAACGGTGTAAGGAAGTTAGAAAATGAAGCATGATAAAAAGAGGTCACACTGGGGTTAACAAGTGTCATAACCCAGCGTGTTACCTTTTAAAGGGGCATTTTGTATGAATCAGTTAATCAGATATGGTGATGTATCATTGTATGACTGTAACCCTGTGATTCCCACCCCTTGTATGTATTTCTGAAACCCTTCCAAGCCTGAAACCCTATTTTAAGTAATTGAAAGAGAGAAACACGGCTTCAGAAAAATGCCCAGCACAGCCTGGTAAATGGTGACAGAATTATAAATAGGTGAAAACTTACACTGACAGAAAAAGAAACAACCTAAACTGTAGGTATCTCCTGTAAATAATCCTGTAAAGTTTTCTTCATTTTGACAATACACCTTAACACAGTCTTGTATAAACAGAGAGATCTTTTAAATTTCATTTGTTACATTATGAGAATAGACAGATTTATTCTTGAACTGTGCGAACATGCTCATTTGGACATTATTGTTTCAAATGGGGTTAGACGTGTGTCCATTTAAACATAGCTTAAAGACTCCTGTGCATGCTAGCAGCTCAGGGGATCACCTGTACTGCTACCCTGCTGTGGAAAGGTCACAAAAAGTTAACTTCCTGGAAGAAGGAGAAAATGGAGAAAGCATCCTGGCTGACTGCTTCCCTGATAAAGAGCCAAGGGTGCACACTTGGAAAATTGATGCTTGACATCTTGTTTCTGTTGTAAGCACATACCAGTGAGGCATGAATGAACAAATCCAATCCAGAGATTCTCAGAAAGGCATCACGCTTTCAGACCTCTGATCTGTTTTCCCCTCTTCTTGACGTAGATATTCTTGAACTTGGGTTCACCTAATATCGGTGAGATGACAGTTTAAGCAGATACCACATTCATTTATGGATGGCTGCACTTTGTGATTACCAGGGGGGACGGATTGGGAAGGCTAGGTAGGACAGTTATTTTCAGACCCATAAAGTCTGAAGTGCAGGTCTGTGGAATAATCCACCACCCCAAAGGCCTCGCTACCTCCAGCGCAATAACAGCCTGTGTCCAAACCTTAAAAATAGCTGGACGCTGGAACTCTCATTATAACCATCCATCCCTGCAGTGGAAAATGTCTGACAGAAGGAGGGGAAATGAAGTTTGTTTATAAACGAGGCAAATGTCCGCTGCCAATGTTTGGTTGTGAATGATTTCTGACTGTCCAAGTAGTGATAAGTTCACGATGACGTTCTTCACAACAAGAGAGGGGGTTTAGTTAGAGGTGTTTCTTTTTCCTAATATTAAGCAAGCTGTATCTGACAAAGAATGTCGCCAGTCAGATTGCATTTTAAAAATTAAAGCATGGATCCTTTTAAGTTCAGCAACACAGCAAATCCAACTTCTGTCTTCTTGAGTTTGATGTTTGAACTGGAAAAAATGCAGAATATTCGATAAGCACACACGCTTAGTCAGACATTAAAACATGCATACTTCAGTCTACTATCCCTTTATCAATAATTTCACTGGAAGAACTTTACTGAATAGTTCAGCTAAAGTTAGCAGCAGCTCCTGAAGTCCTACTGTAGAGTGTTGAAACATGATGTACATTTTAATGTTTTTCCCTGGTTATGAATACAATCTTGAAGATTTATTTTGCTTTCAATTGATCAGCTGATTATTTAAACAGGTATATGATTGATTTTTTTACCCAATAAAATGTCAGAAAGTTGCACACAATGCGTATCAAAGTCTCCCAGAGTCTAAACAACAACAGCAATAACAACAACAGCTCATCCTTAAATCCCAGAAGATGAAACCAACACATGTTGACTTATTTGCTTGGAAACCGATCATCAATCTTTATTCATAACAACTGGCTTGACAAAAGAGCAGCCAAAAGACCCTAATCTTTGTTAAGTTACTAAAGAAAAATGGGATACGATGCAGGAAGAAAAATGTGGACAAACAAAGGGTAGGGGGCAGGGGGTCCATAGCAGCAGGCCGTCCCCAACCAATCAATACAGATTTGCAAATTGTCAAAATATTTGGTGATGAATTTTTCTTCTGATTGATTTGTCAATGAATCGATGCATCATTGCAGCTCTTCTTGTTGAGCTTGTTTTGGAGAGGAGAAGATTTTGTGATTAATTTGGCTCTGAATGATAACTTTAAAGATTGGTTTACATACATTTGAACTTTTGTTAAAGAATGAATGGATTAACGGTTAACGGAGTTCGCTCTGCACCTAGTTACATCTCGAAATCCCAGCAAAGATTTAAGGCGACGAAGCGTTTCAGAGCAGTTGCAGATGTAACACACAACCCTTTTGCCTGCAGGCGGCGAGGTGTGCTGTTTGACATCACTGGGACGACTGATCACTGAGTCCTTTCTCACATTAAATAGATCACAGTAGATCAGCCTGCACACTAAGCTTCTGGGAGCTCTTCTAATCGGCTCAACTTTCCAGGGTCAAGAAAGAGAAAGGGCGAAAAAGAGTGTGAGAGAGAGGTGGGACCCATACTGAGGGTTTGGTGTGTGTGTGTGTGTGTTTGTGTAGGTGATTTTGTGTGTGTATATGTGGGGGGGGGGGGGGGGTTGAGAGGCGGCCCTCCGCTGCTAAATTCACACCAGCTGTAGTGATGTCAGCAGGCAGTGTGTCGAATATTCCGGCTCAGAAGCTCGGGCCAGCCTTGTGTGTAAATGTGTGTATTCAGGTGGGTTATGTGAAGTCATCTGAAGCGTAGTGGCCAAACTCATTGTCCACAGGGAGGCTGGGGTTCCCAGATCAAAAACCTTTCTTCTTCTACCATCCCCGCTCACCCATCATTTTCTCTCACTGTCTCTGCCTCTCCAACACTCTCTTCCTGTGTGTGACATGTTGTTCCTCCTTCAGATCTCCCACACTCATCTGCTCATCTGTCGATGGGAGCAATGGGAAAATGCTTTGTTGTGCTTGACATTACTACCAAAAACCAAACGTTACATCATCAGTGTACTTATGTGTGCTCACTGTGTGTTTGTGCACCCACACACTTTTAAAAATCAGCATCCATTGCACACACCTTACCCTCTTTCTTGAAACATAATGGAAGGTGCAGCACAATCATTCATTTGAAGGGGGTTTTTTTTAGGCCATACATTGCCATGCAATTTCATGTGCAGGTGACCAATTTTAACTTTCTTGCAGTAACTTTCAGAAGAACAGGGATAAAATATCGTTCCAACCATTGGTCTGCAACATTTCATTTAATAGTTTGACATTAGGCAACAGAGAAAGTCAAGCTGTTTAGATTTTTTTTCTGACAAACCCAGTTTGTGGCTGGTTGCAAAAAAAGGTAAAATTCAGATTTGATTTAATTCTTGAAAAAGCTGGAATGGTGCATTGAACACAACGGTACAATAAAGAGCAGTAATGGACAGGTTGGCCTTCAACCACTAGCAGGAGGAGGGAGAATTTCATTAATAAATTCTGACAATTATCTGGAAACTTGTCAAAGAATTTGCGCATCAACATCCAAAGAAATGCCATTTCTTACCACGACCTAAGTCTTGTGCAGTTTAATGTGACGGCTGGTGTGTCTAAATTGTATGTCTAGCCTTGAGTTTAAGTTGAGCCAACATATACATTCAATTTTTGGCAGACCTCAGTTTTTTTTCCTGTTTAACATTTATATTTAATAACAAGAGCCATCTTGTTGTGTTCCTCAAGCCAACAAACGTCGACTTTCTCTCAGTATCAAACTCTTTTCTATCAGTCTTGTTATCAGTGTTTTGGGGCATTTCCCCAGATCTCTCTTCTTAATGTATGTTTGCAATCTGTTTGTGTTTGTAATTTTTCTTTTATATTTCTGTCTAATTTAGATATCATTTATATTTGATGTTCTGGAAGAGAGATGGCTCATACAGTCCTGTTACTGTTTCTGGTTTTTTTCTCCTTATGTTATGGTAAATGGACTTGAGCTTGTATCGTTATTTTCTAGTCTTCTGACAACTCAAAGCACTTTAACACCACAGGTCACACCTACACATTCACACACTGATGGCAGAGGCCGCTATGTGAAGTGTCACAGTATATTAACTAATCCCATTCATACACAGTTATACTCCGCTGACAAAGCAGGGGGAGCAACTTGGGGTGAAGTGTCTTGCCCAACGACATATCAGACATGTGGCTGCAGGAGCGTCAAACCCCCACTCTTGCAGTTGAGCGATAGCCAACTTTACCACTGAGTCACAGTCGCCCGCATGTTCCATGATAAAGTGAAATACTGGGTTTCGTCTTGGAGTTGAGTTTCTTTGGGTAGTGGACGCCAAATGATGTACTGATTCTTAAACACTGTGAGGTTAAATTTGTAACTTTGAGCTACATAAAGAAACATTAAAACATCAAAGTAATCTGAAATTCTTCAGCATTTTTGTCAGTGCTTCCCTCAGATTATTGCTCTTTAACAATGATTTAATTTGCTAATTTTCCTCATTTTTTCCGTAAAAACAGAGTCAGTCGAGTAGCATACCCCACTGCTTGTACTCTTGTGGTTAGACAATGCGTTTTAAAATAGAATAGGGTTTCATACTGTCGTTTTCAGACATGCTATAGATGCTCTGTTTCTGTATAAGTCGTCTCATGCGTGTGTTCTACACAGTAGGAGTCTTATTGGACAGTGATTCAATTACTTTCTTAACACTTTTATTATTTTTTTTTAAATATTCCAAGCATAACCAGAGACAGTAGATTACAGTACGGCCCAGAGAAGTAAAGACAAGCTTTCTTCAATAAAGCAAAACTGCACATGATGTTGATAGGGGCGTCTTTCTGCCACCCACACTGGAAAACTGCTGAAATCACAAAGTCAAATCTCCGGTTAATGTAGTCATAGGACAGGAGCAGGAAGTGATCGTACGGACGGGATGTTTACATCACTAAGGTTGTTAATATAACCTTTCGAGTTGAGGTGCACAAGCCCCTCATGAGCGGGATAGGTCTGTGTGTGTGTGTGTGTGTGTGTGTGTGTGTGTGTGTGTGTGTGTGTGTGTGTGTGTGTGTGTGTGTGTGCAGGGGCACTCAAAGGATATCCAGCACTGTAAAAGATGAAAAGAAAATAGCACACAGTATTGGGTTACAGTCAATCTAATTAGAGGATTACTGTTGTGATAAGGATTGGAAAGCTTGTTTAGCTGGTCGTACTCTGGTTCGACTTCAATTACACACTCTTGATGTAATGCAATATAATTATGTTGTAATTATACCTTCTGAGGATGTTTAGAAATGCAATATGCCATTTTGCAACTGCAAGTTAAGGCCACAGTGTTGGAGGGAGCTACATGAGTGCCAGAACAAATGCTTCGATGTGATTGGCTTCTCTGCCACTAACAATCCTGCTGATTACATTAAACACAGAGTGATGACTGTAGCTTGGTAAGAATATTGGTTAAACTGAAATGAAACTACATCTTTTCTCAGGAATCAGTGTTGTGATTACTAAAAAGAGGACATTGTGATTGTGCTTTCACTTTATCATAGCAGAAACAGAAACAAATGGTACAGTATTGCAGGGGCAGTCATCAACTCTCCTGCAATTACAGGGTTAATCCAGGAGCTTATTCAAGTGCTACAATGTCCAAACCCATATTTAAGCTTTTAAAAACACTGATGTCATTGGCAATCAAAACAACTCATCGTTGGACTTATTTTGATAAGCCTCAGAGGTCAACCAGGGATGTCCGCTGTTAGCCGATGTGTGTTTGGATACACTCACTCAACCCATCCTGTGACGTGGTTTATGAAAAGGTCTCTATGGAGACAGGATGAGAGAAAAATGATATTATTACTGTTCCTGATGACTCAAGTCCTGTCGAGTTCAGGATCTAATCTGCTGACCCGCTGCAGAAATCACACAGGTCCCTTTAGTCTCTTTAAATGTTAGAGTCAGTGATGTTCTGCTTCTCTTCATTCTATCAGGATGTCCAGTCTCTGTTGATGGTGAATATTGTACATCTAAGCAATGAATTAATCAGAGCATGCTTTACTTAGTAAGACAGCAATCTTCTCCTGTTTGTGGAGCTTTACCAGCAGAGCTGATATGAACCATGATGCATTCCCATGACTTTGTATGGTAAGAAAAGTACGACCCAATTTGTTCTGATATAGATATTTTTGCCAAGCTGGAGCAGAGTTCTGGTCTATATGACAAACCTGTTATCAAACCGGTGTGTATAAATACACATTCTGCAACAAATGCAAAGCATGCATTTTCAACACAACTCTTTTAAAGTTGTGTTTTCTTCTAACTGTGGAATGCAATTCCTGTATTTACGTTGTACATCTTTTTACGTTTCTGCATTTTTGTAGCCAAAAAAAGTTCTTGCAGGTTGAGTGATCCCTTTGTCACACTGTCAGTTTATTTTTCACATTGTCATTTGATCTCTCTTTATATTATGTATAGGTCATAGTTAGTTTGAGGGTAAGATTTTGACACTTGGCAGTAACACAAACTGTGTGTGATGCCAGCATAACCCTGGAGTCTTTCCCCTCCCACCGAAAGAAGAAAAAAAAGCATGAAAACACTTGTGTAGAGGAGTGTGTATGCGTGTGTGTGAGAGTGTCTGTGTCTTTGCATGCATTACTCTGGGTAAGTCTGGGTACACACTGTGATACAATTACACTGCTGGTGTAATCATAATCCCAGAAACTGACAGAGTCATTAATGTTTGAAGCAGCTCATGACGGACATGTTAGTCTTTGGCTTTGGAGGATCATTTTAATCTGTGATCAAGCAAAGGGATAAGAGGTCACGCTCACCCCCAAGAGGCATATCTGTGTACATGCCTGGGGAGCTTTTGCGGTGTGGAAACCTTGCCGCCACCGAGGCTCCTTGGCACAACCTCTGCATTCTTCTCTTGACCATCACCCTTGGATTCCTCAGGGGCACTGCCATTAAATAGTGTACTGCCGTCCAACTTGCCAGTTTACTGACTTAAATTCCTGCATGGTTTCCACCCTCCGCCCTATGGTCAAAAGCAACATCCTTTTGCCAGTCCTTGAATTGAATGACTTTTCCCAGTGGTTATGAGGCAGTTTATCCACGCTGGCACTGCTGCCAGCAATGCCAGCACCCATGTTACGGCTGGTATTATATTACCATTGTCTCCAGACAGCGCCTTTAAACATTAGCAGAGCCCTGTTTTATTGGGTGTGTTGAGTTACAACTGATGTAGCAGGGAAACGGAGCAACTGTGCTAGAATAGGGATTAGCTCACACAAAAGATGACACTTTGTATCGCTTTGCAACTGTTATCACCCCAACGCGATCCTTTTCTGGGAAGGATTGAAAAAAAAAAAATTTGCAGCCACTTTTTTTTATCCGAGGCTACAATAACAAACCAGCTGAAGTCGTGCCAAAGAAAATTCTTACATGTCACTAATTGTCAAGAATCGCTGGCTGCTGGACACGTCTATTTAATACGGAGAGTATCCAAAACAAACACTGCCACTGCTGACACGAAGATATGTGCTGTCTGTGCTGAAGTGCCAACCTGACAAATACTTCAACCCTCCCTGCTTTAGTAAACCAAGACCGAGTCTCTTTCTCAGCTGTTATAATGCACGGCTCAGTGAAGTGGCCAAATGTATTTTTTATTGCTCCCTTTGATGTAATATTGCACAAAAAAAAAAGAATCCTTCACCCAGCCCTTTTCAGCCTTGTCGCTACAGCCCCTTTCACAATTCAGAAATCCTGTAAAGTGTCTTCAAATGGATAAAATGAAGGTGAGATTTAAGACGTTTTCAATTGTTCTGAGCCACATAAATTCAACTCTTTTGTTTTTTTAACAATCCTGCGAGGGGAAATTCAATTTTACACTCTGTTATTGAGACATGCTACACACACATAGGCTGAAACACACACACACATGCACAAACTGGATCATATGGACATGCACTAATGGAGAGATGTCAGAGTGAGGGGGCTGCCCACAGCGAGCACTCCAGAGCTGGTGGGGGGTATTCGGTGCCTCGGCAGTGCTCAGGAAGTGAACTGGCACCTCTCCAGCTACTAGACCAATTTCCAGACTACCGACTATACAGACTAAGCTACTGCTTAGATGCATAATTTCATCAGCCTTACTTCATTTCAGAGGTTGTTGATATGTCACCTAAAGCTGTTGATGACCTCTTAAAATGAACAATTAAGAACAAACTGTGCAATACTTGTGAATTCTATAGCTAACAATAAAAAACATGGATGAATCATATTTATTAACTACAACTGTAACATAGTTGAATTTTCTCTCCTCTTGCCTCCGCTTGCCCTCCCTGAACCGTGCGTATCAGTATTCTAACACACCACTTAGGTCAGGATCAGATAATGCCACAACAGCTCTATGTGACTTCTGTTTGATCGTATGTGTTGATATTGGAGAACAAAGTAACTCGAGCACCATTTTGGCTGCAATTATCACAGGGGAAAGACCCTGTGAGCGTCAGTTTCCACAATCAGCTTACTGACAGTAAAAATTTGGATGAGTTAATGGTAGCTTTAGAGACAGATGTGAAAAGGGCTGGACTTTTAAAATGATCCTCACTGGTCTTCAAACCGACACTTGTGACGCTTGTTGCTGTTGTCTGTCTGTGATTGCTGCAGGAGGTGTGTCCTGGCTGGAGGCTCATCAGCAGGATCAGCTGCACCTGGGCCTCATGCACTCTTGTCTACAAAGACCTGCTGGTTTACCTCATTAACTCTCTGACTTCTGATGCTCTGGTCCAGCTCTCTGACGTCCAGCTCTCTGAGGTCTGGCTCTCTGACGTTTGACTCTCCCTCAGCCTGACCAACATTTGCACATTGATTTCTTTAGTTCTTCATGTTTATACACATTTCAACACCTCACACCACAAGATGCTTTCACACACATCTGCACGTTCACCACTGATAATACAGATTAAACACACCTCACAACTCTTGTTATTGATTAATTTAACTAGTTTTGTAATAAATTGTTCGTTTTCTGTGATTCCTCCGGTCTTTTGCCATGACCCACGACCCGGGTTATGACAAACTAACATCAGATTCACCCATTTATAAACACAGCAGCTTCATTGGCCCAACACTTTATATTATGAAGATCTAGGTAGCTACCCCTCTTTAATCAGTTTTGCAGTTTCAGGCTATGAAACGATACAGTGATGCACTGCACGATACACTGCCTCGTCAGTATTATTGATAAACAAAAAACAATGAAAGCAAAGAACAATCCACATGTAAACAAATAAATAACACTATGGCACAAGCCATACAGCCTCAAGAAACACTTTAAACTGTCAGAGTTTTGGATGTGAGGAAAGCACATGATGGTAATATGAATTGTGTGCAGTTCTGTTATGTACAGTCCCAAAAACATCCTCTTGGTTCAAACTTTATTGTAAAGTGAAATGGTAAGGACTAAGAAGAGCAGCTTGTTTTTTGATTCAACAATTGTTCCTGACTCAAAGCAAACCTTTATGCTCTTGATAATTTGTCCCCTGACCTCAAAACTGAATCCACACAATAAGCTAGTCAGGGCAGGAGAGCAACCACAGGAAGAACAGAAGATCAATGCAGGGATCTTTGCAACTGCAGAGTACTGGCAGCTTTCAGTGGACCTTGAGAAAAAGCTCAGATTCTCCCAGCACATAGTCAGCACCGCTCTGAGGCCAGACA
The DNA here is from genome assembly GCF_963584025.1 of Labrus mixtus. NCBI lineage: Eukaryota > Metazoa > Chordata > Actinopteri > Labriformes > Labridae > Labrus > Labrus mixtus. The sequence continues at coordinate 16,019,829 of NC_083624.1, forward strand.
TCCTCCTGGTGTCAGAGAATACCAGGAACATCAACATCATCCTGGAGCTGACAGTGCCACATGAAGGAGGAACCACATGGAGGAGGCTCAGGAACAGAAGGGGAACAACATCTGGTCACTGATTGTTGTACGCAGGGCTGGACAACTAGATGTTCTGCCATCAGAACGTCATTGATGCAGCCGAGGAAGACTGATTTTGGCACTGGTTCTATAGAGCATGCTCATGGGGATAAGTGAGCACCACACGAACACAATCTGCATACTGCTCAACCACGGCTGGTCGCCTGAGCCAGGGTGTACTGACAATGTGTTCATGTGCATCTAAATATATAATCTAATAACCAGAAGACACACTCCAGAGAAATGTCTTTGTATTTGACAAGTGGGGAGAGACAACTGGGTGCACACACATTCATACGCTCATTGACACAATAAAAGGCTCAGGAGGAATTTGTGGTTAAGTATGTTGCCCAAGGACACTCTGACATGACATTTACACCTTTCCAACATCTGCGTAGAATATTTCTATCAAGCTGGTTCAACAAATAGCTGTCCAGTCTGATTTTCTCTCATTGTCTCCGTCTGTGTTATAAATTAAGTGCTCTTTCTGCCATATTTTCCTGATACATATTCCTGAAACCTAGTGTGAGATTTGAACCAGACTGTCATTAATAATAATGCCTCTTTATGATGTGAGATAATCAGCCAGAAGATGGATTCTTTCTATATATTCTTTTTAATGCATGTCATAACTGGTCAGTGTCAGACGAAAGGATTTTCCTTAATTTTGGGGGGATTTTCCACAGAAGGAGTCGCAGTGAGTGATATGTTTAACACTTCTGAGCCACCAGGGGTATTTTTGTCCCCTTTAAGATTCCTAAACATGGGGCGCTGGTGGTGCAGTGCTTAGAGAGCGCGCCCCATGAACGGAGGCTGTAGTCTTCTAAGCGGGCGGCCCAGGTTCGAATCAGACCTGTGGCTCCTTTCCTGCATGTCATTCCCTACTCTCTTTCTCCCTGATTTCCGACTCTATCCACTGTCCTGTCTCTCTAATAAAGGCACAAAATGCCCAAAAATAAATCTTAAAAAAAAAGAAATAGATTTCTAAACATGCTCCAAAATGACAATATCAGCAAATTGGAAAGATGTACAGCTTTTTTCACAGGGTCACTAAATGAACACAATACAAAAGTTGTCCTCGGTGGATTTAAGTGGGTTAATAAGAGATGAGTGTATGTCTGTCTAGTGAATATTTAACTTTTGTGAATATTTAACTCCACCTTTCACATAACTTCTTTAACTTTGGATGGCCGAGACATTATTTCACTATTACCTCATTGCAAGTCTGGGTTTTTTAGGCCATGCACTGTCAAAACTTAGTAACCCAGTTGAGTCTTCGGGAGTGGATGTCAACGGAGAGATGACAGTCCAGATCTGCGCTGATCTGTACACGGTGGTCGACCACCCGCAGACACCCAGACTTTCAACATGACGTTTCAGGCGCTGTCTCAACCCTCCGCCAAGCACCACATCAGGGACTCGAGGGGAGGTGTAACACCCATGCAGTCATCCGCATCGCCTGAAAGCTTCCAACATCTTATTAATGTGTTAAGTGTCAGTGATATGAAAATGGTGATCGCCTGAAGTGAAATAAAGATGCACTGCTAACATGTATTTGCTCTTAAATGAGACAGGCGTGGGCATGCATTTTTAATCTGCACAGCTTCCAAGACTTCAACATCTCTTTCAAAAATTAAAATAATGAAAGCAGAACAAGCAGGGGCCGCATGGCAAAGCCTCCAGCTGGTGTCAGCGTGCAGACAGCCCACAGACTGCTTGACTCATTTTATCCAGCAAAATCTGGAATTCCAGGTAAGTAGAGGTTTCTGTTAAGCACTTTACTCACTCATCCTTGCCTCTTCATTCTTTCTGCAGCGAGGACCTCAGCTGTTGAGATGGGTTTAATTTCCTCGGAGTGGAAACCAAAACAAAACCAGCAACACGTGTCGAGGCTGATGGTACAAAACTGCAGTTTCCATGGTTTCACATGTAAAATAATATCAATCAGAAGTCAGTGCTGCTGACATTGCCCCACCAATCACAGACTCTGAATAACATATATGTAAATATTTACTGTTGCTCTGTCAGCCTGTTGCCAACGCAACCCTAAACAGGATAAGCTGCTCCAAAATGGATGGATAAAAAAAAAGTACGCCTACACATTATTGTACAGTTTGACTACATGCTACAACTTGCCAGAAGTGTCAACAAAAGAAAATACAGTCAGTTGGATTATTCTATTAATTTGTCTACCAGCTGAGCAGAAGTCTTTTCAGAGAAAGGCGAATGTAAAGATGACCAACCCTTTCCTCCTCATTCCTTCTGTTGGAGTCTCAGCAAATAAACCACAGTAAAGACTTGACGAAATGTTATAGGCGGCCACAGAGAGAGAAAAAAACACCTATTACTCAGACACAGTGACTTTGCACTTCATTCAACAACTACATGTGTTACCAAGTGTTTATGGGTCCCAGCGAGTGGCCTGGTGGGACACAACAAAAGGGAGCGGTCTGCTTTAATAGGTGTGTGCCGGGAGAGACGGACAAGTTATAAGTCTAAGACTGGACAGTGTGTCGCAATGAACAGGGAAGTGGCAGAGCAGTGATTACTCTTTGGGCATCAAAGATACCCTGAGGACTTTTAAACTTGTAATATAACAAACATTGTGAGCTTTAAAGCAGTCTGCATACTAATACCCCCCAAAAATTAAAGCATTATATTCAAGTGAAACCTGCATGAACGTGAGCAGATTACCCATTTTAGCAGTATAAAGCCCTATACACATGGGATTATTAATATCTTGAGACCTCTGGTAATTTAGTAACTACCCCCATGGCAGTGTTGGATAAAGCGCATTAGCAATTGATAAGCAAATTCTGAATTTATTGACATTTCTAATTGAACAATTGAGGGGCAGCATGACAGTGACTGTACATAAAGCCCTGCACTCTTCTTCTTTTTAAAATCTATACAAGGAGACCATGTAGTGCTCCTCGCGTTTTGCAGGGAACAAAGCCTTGACGTACACACACTGTTAGCATTATAAAGGCATTTGATTTGGACTTGTTTAAAGATAGAATGTGTTCCTTACAGCATGCTGCAAAGGCATGTCATCAAATCATACAGAGACATCTGGTTCCTCTGATGAATTTTAGTTTGCTCTTTCTGTAAATCCATGCTAGCGAGATAAGCCGGCTGAATTTGCGCCCAAAATGCTGTCAAACCTTTGTTTACAACACCCAATGCAGCCTCCATTGTTTTCAGGGTAGAAAAAGGTGCAGAGACCTTCTTGAAAAACAATTACCAACTCGAATGACTGAGGTGCTGATTTGTACTAGATTACTATTATCAGAGGACCTCTGTGTTTGCTGAAGTATGGTAATTTGCCCTTACTTTTCAAATTACAGAAATGGTTGATTCACACAGAATTTAAATTAAATTAAAATTTTCAGAGGTAATAATCCTGTGTGCACAAGTTTTACATTTTACTAATTCAGGTGAGGGTGAGAAGAGATGGGTGGGGTCATATAACTAACTTTGAATCTGGGTGACAGCGCTTCAAGTTTTGGTGACACAAAAAGTGAATGTTGGGTCATTATTTTAACCTAAAAAGTATGTGTTGTCTCATCTAAACCAAGTAGCTCTCTTCCCTTGTTTTTATTTTATAACTTTTGAGAAAGGAAGGAAGCCAAACAATATATTAAAACAAGAAATCACGTGTACACAAGGATGGGATGTCAATGTCTAGAATTTTCAAGCCAAAAATTGCACAAATTTCTTTGTATTACATGAATTGTTTGATGGTTATCGGATTGATTTATTATGTGTTTGCAGGGTTAGACATTACCTTGTAAGCTTAGCTTGTTGTGTAAAAGGACAATGAAAGATGTCGTACCTTTCCGGAAATGAACTTCAGATGGAACATTCAACCTCACAGCATAACAACAGCAGGTAACAGATAATCATAACTTTAAATGACTGGCAATTATCTGACTCAGTTTGTGTTTCATCAGCTGAACCTACATTTCTTTGAATATGAATAAAATAATTAAGTAATCAAGTGCCGACTTTTCCAGTTTCCCTAATTAACATCACCATGCGACCAGTTGATCTTATGCTTGATTTTATAATCTTTTAGAATAATCAGCACTGGAGTCTTGAGTTGGGAGGGGGTAATTACTTCATTGGGGTCATCAGGTGGGAACCCTCGTCCGCGGTTCAACAGCAACACCTGTTGCATCCCAGGTGTGCCCACCCACCCCCACCCCCACCCCTCTACCTGACCGTCTTGCAAGCCAAGCGGAGACATATTCCTCTTCCTCCATGCGAGCCAGTTGCTGCTTCGCTCAGCAGCCTCTAAAATTGATTTCACGGCTTGTCGGAGGGCTTGTCCTGAACCCCTATTTTTTTCAGCAGCCTGGTTGTTGAAGTGACCACCAAACCTCCTCACACAACCTCAACTGGATTCACCTGGGTATGCCAGCCGGGTTGTTCGGTTTCAGCCTGAGATCAGCTGTAAGTGATCTCTGGCGGAAAAGGTGAGTCTCTGATCTTGGTCAATAAGCATTTTCCAGTCACCTGAAATAACTCCTGGTACTTACCAAACCACCAGATGAATCATAAAGAATGTGCAACACCTCACAACATTGTGAGAAAATAAAGCAATCAACAGAAACAAATTAACAAGCAGCAATTACGGAGCTGTAGGATGTGGTCTTCTGCATCCCCCACCTGGAATCCCACATAATCATATACTGTACTTCTTTAATTAAGCTCCTTACGGTATGTTTAGGATTCCTTTCTCATGACATGAGAGTACCTAATTTAAGAGTTATTACATTTCCATTATCATTATCTTCATTATAATATCAAGCTAATGATCGGGTCTCGTGAGTGTATTTGTGTCTCTCACACACACACACACCTACGCAGGCGCAGACCCGGGGGCAATCTGTGGAAACTTGTCCCCGTCTATCTTGATCTCATGTGTGAACAGAGGTTTGGCTCCCCTCTGTTTGGGCTTGTATCACACCGAGTCCCAAAGAGAAAATGGTTGGAACATGACCTCATCACGCAGAACAAAAGCAAAGTGAAGCAGGAGAGAGAGAGAGAGAGAGAGAGAGGCTGGGAGGAGCAGCGCTGCCTCAGGGGAGCCAGGGCTAAAGCCTCCACTGATGTTTGAGAGATTAGGATTTGGGAAGTAAATACATCTAATTGGGAGGGTAAGGGAGGAAGAAAGGAAGGAAGGAAGGAAGGGAAGGTAAGTGGGTGGGAGGGAGGGAGGAGAGGAAATTCACAGCACAAGGAAGGTAGCAATAGTACAGTAAAGAGATGTTAAAATGAAGCAGGTCAAGCTTAGTTTCATCTGAGGGTTAGTTGGGGCTCATCAGGTTTCTCCGTGCACTTTCTTTCAGTGCTCGTTTTCTTTTGTTCCCCCAAATAAGTTGTACTGAAACATATACACTTAGCGGTTTTAAAAGTGTAAAATGATTTATGTGCCTGGCCAAAAAGCAAATTATTATTCACCACATGATATTCAAGTTTACCCATCCCCTTTAACCGTCTTTTTTTGCAACCCTTTAACACTCAGCAGGTGTGGTTGGATACTCCCAGCACTCATTAAGTCTGTTCCAGTGGTTATTAAAAAAAAGTTTCATTCAAATGGGGATGTCAAAAAACGGATTAAATCCAACAAACTGAGTAACAAAATGACTGATACTATATTCAATATTTTGCATGAAATTAACCCTAAAATGATAAGATGGCTACCCATTGGTGATTTATGTTCGTAATGATGAAGGGCTAAAGAAAGTCGGGAGACCACAGTTAGGTAGACTTGCTTTAGCAGAGATGCTAGCAATTAAACATACATTAAATAAACAGTGTTTCCACTGTCACCAGGTTTTCATTGTAAAGCAACATTTTAATTAGGGTTGGAAACGACAACAGGAATCTACAACTATGCCAATTTGAAAAAATTCTGCTAGTAATTTTTTCTGCTAGTTATTTAGCAATAAGTAGCACATTTGTTCGCGCTGCCCTTGACCTCTTCCCCCTTTTTAATTTTATGTTTCAGGTCTTCTTATTTTCTTTTTTTGTTTCACTTTGTGACATGACAATGGTGGTTTGCGCTGTTGCCTCACAGAAGAAAGGTTCCTGGTTCAAATCCCCATCATACAAGGGCATTTCTCTTCCAGGTACGCCAGTTACCTCACAGACCAAAGACATGCTTGTCAGGTTAACTTTTTACTCTTAATTGCCCATAGGTGTTAGTTTGACTGGTTGTTTGTCTCTAAATGTCAGCGCTGTCCCATTCCCATTGACAGGTCCAGCCTCCGCAGCTCCAAGAAGGATAAATGGTAGGAGATTGACATCACAAGGATTTAGTCCGTATAAACGATATGTTAGATTTGATCCAAAGTTTTATCCTGTCATCTTACGTCCACCTTTTTTTAAATGCAGTCATACACCTCCAGAAGCCACATAGCAGAATGGGCGTCCCATGATATCTCTTTCTCATAAACTGTCAAACAAGGCTATGTAATTACTGCTAACTCTCTCAAATACCTGCCTCACTCTGTGCTTGACATTGTTTCACAAGCCATGTGTTTACCTTGTCTGATATTATCAGTGATATGTGAGTAAGCAGAGGGTGTCATGGCTTCATGTTGGTGGGATGACATCATTGTGTAGATGGGGTTGATATCTGCAAACAGGGTGTTGAATCCCAGTGGGAATGGCAGTACTAGCAATTCTTCATATAGGACAGGAATCAATGACCAGATTTTAGAGCTCACACTGAGAAGTTACATATGTTCTTGGACATTTGAGGTTCTGTGTCTTAGCATTATAATGTTTACTGTTATTAATACTCTCCTCTACTGAGGCAATGGATTTTCTTGCTTAAGCAGCTAGCAGAAGAAGCATGAGGTCTGGTGGAGCTGCTTCCTGTATGCAGAATCCACTTGCACCAGTCTCGCTTGCTAGTTTAAGAAAAACGTGACCTGACATCTTGAAACCACATTAAAAAGGTTTAACTAATGTAACCTTTTACAACAGCCATGAAAAAATACTCAGAAAATTTGTAGATTTCATTTAGGCTTTAGGGAATCCAATGCTTTTTATGACTTCCAAAGATCTGCAGATACCCTGGCAAGCAGGGGACACTGCCTTTTTCCACAATATGCTGGTTTGTCAGGTTTGGCAAGATGTTACAGACTGCCTGGATACAAAAAAAAACACTAATGAGGTTTAGTCTCCATAATCCATTAAAGTTTTCTTTTCAGACCGCTTCACACTTAATCCGAGCACCATTTTGCCTTGAGGACACGGTCTTGCTTACATTACAGCTTTGATAATTGGGGTTATTGAAAAAGAGTTCATGAAAGCACATCTCATTTTGCCTCTTCATTTGGCCTGATAGTTGATGCATTCAATATTCTAAATACCGTGTTGCATGATAAACTTTGGTAATCATTTGTTGTAATTGACATGTGAAGTGGATTAAATATGGATCTTGGCAGCCGGCATGTAAGCATTTACTGACATGGTTCATGTGTTTGTTTTGATTAGAGTTTCCAGATGTTGTGGTTTCTGTCTCTGCACTGCACCAGATAGTTGAGTTGTTGATATTAAAGCTGAAGCTATTAAGGTTTGTCTTTACAGGCCGGAAAACATATGTGGTTCCCTATTTCCCAGATGTCTTTGGACACAGAGATGCATTTCCACTGATCTGGTGTTTTGAGAAGAAAGATGCTTGTACCACCATTATATTGTTTTAAAAAAGTATTGACTATCCCATCTATATACAGTCATAATCATTAATCAGCACAATTACTGATTACCAATTATTAGTCAACTTAAAGGCAGAGGTGGTAATTTTCCTCCAGATACACTTTTTAAGATTTTGGTAGAAATTGTCTTCCAAACTAGTTCCTGACAGACATTAATAACTTGTGTGCTGTGAAAAGGGAATGAAGAAAATCCGTCATCTGTAGAAGTTGTAAGCCTGTAAAAACTTTGACCAATGTCTGCCACGAGGTACCAATCTGATGAACCAATCACACCTCCATGTCTTCCTGCTCGTTCACCTGTTGCATGCACTAGCCCACACTCAAAGCGCGTCACCGATGACAGAGTTTATTTACCGCTGAATGAGACATGAGACGGCGTAGTTTCTACACAATGCAGGAGATGAGCTGAGGTCCACTTCTGGACCAACTGCGCTCGTGCATGTAAGTGAGGGGCGTGGCTTTTTAGGGAGCACAGAGGGGAGGTGGTTGGTGTAGAAGGAGCATTGAGGGAATGCTACTTTCAAAATCATGCTAGTTTTAAAAAAATTACCAACCCTGCCTTTAAATGAACTCAATTTCAATTATTTTTCTCCCATCTGTAACCCTGCATGTTGCATCAGCAGCCATCACATTTAAGGAAGGGGAGATGCTTTGAAAGCATCATGATAACTCAAACTGTCTGATTAAACATTTTTATGAGCTCATTTCTCTTTCTTTTCTTGATAGTGGGCTAGGGGAGTCAGGAGATAAGTGGTTCATGGACCGTTTGGCAAGAAAATAAATTCCACAACCAATATTCAAAGTGTGGGGTACAAAAATGGAATTGGATTTTGTGAAGCAAGGGGAACACGGCTTCCCATCAGCGGGGGAATTTGCACCCTTTGCTGTCAAGGGAACAGAAAAGTTTGGAAATTCCCAAGCATGCACTTTCCCTGTTTACACTTAAATTGACCAAAAGTGGACCTGCTTTCAAAAATTGAAAAGGTTGCTTTGCTTTAATTATGATGTTTCAGGACATAGAACAATGTCTGTGTTTGGTGGCTTGTTGAGTAATACTGACCAATCTGGTCAGCAGTTTTTCAGACAATAGTGGAGTTTGGTCGTTTTCAAGATATAAATGTATCCGACATTTGATAGATGAAAGGATCCTGGTAGAAGAAGGAATTTTTTAAATAGTATCCTTCTTCATAATTAAAACATAGTTGAACATTATGAAATACACTGCATTCTTCGCAGTGGCCTTTTTGTTTTCTAGTAGCTCTGGACACGTCTCTGCTCTGATGAACCTGGTGAAGATATCCTCGGATAAAAAGCTAAAATTATTGTTGCCTTTATCATTAAATATGAATAGGACGAAAGGCTTTGCGTTTCCCAGGTTTCAATGAATATACCATAAAATCAAGAGTATAAGTTGCACCAGTACTTAAGATGCAGTATGCATGATGTTTTCCATCGCAGTCAGCAAAGTCCACAATGTGCACTCTGTGCAGCTGTGGAGCTCTTTTAGTACCATCTGTTTTCACCATGTGGAGTTTGCAATGTTGTTAGCTAACAGTACACTGGTTGACATTGTGGTGAGATGCTGTGAAACCTCTACTTAGCTGTCAATATCAACCAATCATACTAACATTGACAGAACATTCAAAAATGCTCACAAACTGTCCATAATTTTATGACAGCAGTGCATATTGTGTGATATGATAGAAAGCTTTAGCCTTATCAGATGTGTCAACTTCGGTTTCAAACTCTAAGTATAAGCTTTAAATCCCAACTGTATGTACTCTGTTTATCCTTGCTACTTTAGTTTGAGTCTAGAGACTCATTGCACATTGAAAATGTTTTTATTGCACTGTCAAACATTTGGAAAACATATTTTGTCATGACATGAGCATGGAAACTATCATGATCTGTTCTGGTCATTCGGTCATGGGCTTGTGCCAGAAGCTTGTTAAATCACAATGAAACTGCAAATGGTCCCAAATTTCCGTACAACACTACAAATTAGAGATGACGGGCCGCATGATTCTGTCAACCACATTGCAATAAGCATATAGCAACTCGTGGTTCTGTTGTTCTAAAGAAATTCAGCGTGGATTTTTTGAAGGTTGCGGAACAGTGATGTAGCGTGTCAAACGTTGGCACCCTGCCCTCCAGATGGTGAAGACTTTTTGTGTAATATATGTTAATATGAAAAACTTCTATATAGTCTATATATTTAAATAGGTCAGTGCAGTTTTACCCAGCTCGGAAAAAGAAACCACCCTGCTCAAAAACAAAACCTAGTTTACATTTTGTTTACTTATAATTGAAGCTCAGGGGCAGTTGTACTATCCCAAGTCAATTGGGTTCAGGCCAAAAGCATCATAATGTTTAGTGAGTAATCTAGTATTTCAGTGTACTTGAGCTGCCTTAACTCGTGCACTCAAAGACACTGGAAGGAATGAGAAAAAGACACCTAGGAAAACATTCCACGAGGGGACCCTGCTCATGCTCAGGCTGGTGTCCCCGGCATTCCCTGCATGTCCAATGAAGCCATACGAGCATATTAGCATTCTACTGACATGGGAAGGTAACGGGACACGAGGGGATGCCTGTGGAGCTGCAACCAGAGCTGGTAAACATTTATATACAGGCATGCTGCTGCCCGAGATGGGCATACATATACTTCTCTTGAGCTCCGCTGAGACAGTTGTGGTTAAGGAAACTGAAGGATTGTGATACTTTACCTCAATTTAAGGAGGAAACAATGGAGGAATTCTTTAATATTCGGAAAAATGTGCTTATTTGCTGTCTTCAAGATCTTGAAGAGAACATAATTACCATATCTGTTGATAAGTATGGTGCCTTTACAGTCTCTGCTGGTTTCTTTGCAACCTCATCTTGACTGCAAAAGTCAAGAAGCGGACTTAACAACCTCTCATTTATCCCAAATTTCTTGATTTGATATTTGAATGTATTCTGTGTTGGGCACCTGGGTAAAAATGCCTATTACACTCATATGTGTGTAACAGACATAAGGCTTTTACTGTCATCCGGTTAGCTAAGCTTAGCATAAAGCTTAACAGCCGTCCTAGCTCTAGCTCCAAAAGAAACAAGATCTGTTTACCAGCTCATGTGAGTTCTTCTTAGCTTGGGTTAGAAGCTTCCTGGAGTTTTGTGGACTGTGTAGCAACTGCTGAGAGAGAAGATATTGCCTGCAACACAGCTGTCCTTTTACAATATTTTTCCTATGAACTCTTGAGGGAATTATGTCTTTAGAGAAATGCCAGTCCTCAAGGAAGATGATGTCCCTAGCTTCCTAACCCCATCTTTACACATGGTATTGGTGCAGATACAACTAACTAAGCGGCAACCTCCAATGTTGAAAAATGAAGCCAATACTGATAGTGCACAAAGACGGCAGTTCCTTGTGTGTCCACTTGAGGCTGGTTCCAAAAGACTCAAAAGTCACATACACACCCATGTTAAAAGGCCAATTTTTACAGCAGAAATAAATATGTTCACAGCCTGGTGCAAATCATTATTTTGGTCTGAATAGTTAGCTAGTTTTGGCGCACACTGTATAGTGGTTGAATTTTTGGATAACACATCCGTATTGATTATATGAAGGCTTAGTGTTGCATAATTAGGGGGTTGGCTGAGTTGACTGACAGGTGGGCTAGTTTTCCAATAAGCTGATGTCTGTCGTTTGGCTTCAAAAGTCCACTTTCGAAACCTAGACTACGTCCATGTTTTAACAGTCTATAAACAAACCAGTCTTCATGCTACGCTAAGTTATACACTTGTAGTGCCACATTTAACTTACAGACATGACAATGGTTGTTGTCTTTTTATTATTATTGAACGCCAGGCAAGAAATCACATAAGTATATTTCTCGAAAATATTCATAATTTCCCTATTAAACCGAGAAAGTGCAGCTTATTGGTTCAGCAGTGCTTTTGTAATTTACAGAACAAGATTACCCAGTCTTTTCTTTAATTATGTAATTTACTTACACAAATTGAGTCATCGCATGCTATGATATCAAACAAGAGCAAGATAGTTATTGGTCTATATCACGATTTAACATTTTGGGGGTTATTTTAGTTAGCCTTTTAGTTTTTGAATTAACCTTCTTACGCAACTGTGTTTGTTTAGAAGGAATGGAGTCAACTTTACCCTGAAGGTTTTTTTCCCCTTGGTTACTATTTAAAGCAGGCTCTCAGACGAGTTGACAGTAGGCTCAAAGACCTAGATTAACATGTGTATTTTGGAAAATCCACATTTATGTACTTAAGTTGTGTCATTTAAAAAAAACGTTCCTTGGCATAGAAAAGAACATCATTTCAAAAACACAAGCATGGTTAATGCCCAGTGCTTCAAAGTTCACCTGGGTCCTTCCAGTTCACGGCCCGGCCCTACATCATATGCTTAACCTTATGTGCACTCTAAATGCATCACATTTTCCTCCCACATTTGGACCACAGTGGAATAAGTTTTAATAGCATAAGAGGGGATGCTCTCCAAAATTCCTGTGTGGTGAAGTTTGAGAGACAGCTTGCCCTGGATGTCAGACAGCGTTTGAGTTTGATGTGAGGGGCCGTGATCCCAGGGCCCCCGCGTTTGACAGCTTTCTCATCAATCATTCCTGCATATTCTTTAAGTAAACTTTTGACTCATAATCTTCCTGGCCTGCTGTTGCTATCTCTTTGTGCTGAAACAAGTTTGTTTTGCTCCTTATAGACACTTTGTCATGCCTGGTTGTGGAGTTACAGACCCACCAGTGATGGAGGGCGGTCCCGGCTTTACTCAGCTGTACTATTGTTCTTCTAAGGCTTAAGGTTTAAGTGGGAGAGCCCTGCCTTTAGTTTCAGGTACCTTAGAGCAATGGAAACAACTCAATCACAAACATCTGACGCATGTACCATAATAACCATATCTCTAACAATGTCAGAAAACACAATGTTACCTTCAATTACTGTCCTTTAACGTCTGTGCATGAAATGAAATCAATAGGACATTTTTCCCTCTGCTGATGACCTCATGCGTCAGAGATGCCTGCCGTCATTAAGGGAGCTCTCCCTTTTAGACAGAGAAATCCCCACAGGTTTCTGATCAGGACTTGCCAGGTTTCGATAAAGGAGGTTCCATCCCCACCCCAAGTCTCCATAGAGATTGAGCTGACTAATAAAAATAGCTTGGCTGCACTGTTTACCCAAAGCGGGACGTTACTTTACTGTATTTTCCTTCCCTGCATCTCTCACCCAGTTTTAAAGCTATGGCTGCTTGACTTATTTCTTAGTGACTTTTATGTCAATTCTTTGTAACAGGCTTCTTGGCGATCGTTTTTAAGAGTCAGTCTTGACAATTTGCTGTCAAGAAAGTATTTTTCAATGATTTGCCTTAACACGCCTTGGGTGTTTATGTTTGCATGTTCATAATACATGAGGGATCAGAGTCTCGTAGTGAGACAAAGGGTTCCAGGCAGCAGAGAAATGAGATCCAGATGGATGCCTTCAGTGTCCATCTTTACTTTCAAAGTAAACGGGAATGGGCCATAAACGTCAGGATGGACCATAAACGTCAGGTTGAGGAGACAAATAATAAGTGACAGGTGAAGTTCATGGAGGTACGATGAGCTTTTTCTTCAGCTTAAAAGGACAGATGTATAGGGGTAGCTTCACCTTTTTACCTTTTTAACTCTCTTATCACACAGTGAAATGTTTTATGGTGACACGTGAGTATAACCCATATTATTCACTACAAAAAAAGAGCTGGGTGTATGGGTTATATAGCTTTTTAAAATGTACTTGTATTTTACATTTATTAGATTTTGCCAGAGAAATACATAATCTTAAAATACATGAGTGTAAATGGTAAAAAGACTTGAGCTTGTAAAGCACTTAGTCTTCTGACTATTAAAAATACTTTTTAAACCGGATGCTTACATTAGCCCATTCACATTACAGCAACGGGAGGAATTTGATGTTCAGTGTGTTGCCAAAGGACACTTTGACATGTGAGTGCAGAAACTGGGAATCAAACCCTAGACCTACCAGTTGATAGATGACCAAACATTAGGCTGTCTTAGATGATTAAAACCACCCCTATGTTTGATATTTATGCTTCCAGATCGAGCTGCTTCCAACAGAAAACCTACCATAGCCAATGAGAGTAAGCAGACTGGGAAGAATCACAAACCAGATATTGGGAACTTTCACAGCTCACAAACATTGCAGCGAACAGAAACACAACTGTGCCCCGAGCCAATTGGAATATTGAAAAAGAAGACCAGCACTGTTGCCTTTAAATGTCTAATGTGAGACTTACCACAATGGGGCAGGACAGCCAGCTGACAACCTTGATTGTTCTCCATATTTGTTTTTCTTCTGAAGTAACATTTGATTACGAGAGTTTCTGTGAGATCTCGTGTCTGTGGTTTCGCCACTGTGAGATCTTTACTAAAAAAGGCAGCTTTGTGGTCTCGCGGTCTGGCCAAATCATCTCGTGTGTGCATTCAGAGGATTAGAATGTTAGAAATCGATTGAAACGTTCTTATATTGGTGGTCTCCAAGGTTTAAAAAAAAGATTTATTAGTCTTCTAGTGTGTAGCCAGTCTTAGTCACAGCCGCCCTTCCCGGCTCTCTTGTCAGTTGGTGTTGATTGGGCCTACAATGAATTACAGCGATTTGACTCTCACCTCTAAACTCCCCGGAGCTTTTTCCAAAGTGCAGCACCACTCTTGGCTCTGTGACTGTAATACCTCACAGAACCATATACTAAAGTCTTGACAGCCATGACAGTTTATTATGTCATTGTTAGTCATCCTTCTTGCACAACAAAGAAGATGTCATAGCAACAAAAGGAACATAGAACACAATGAAAACAATGGACTTAGTATGATCTCTGAAGAAACCTGATGAAGAACTATAAAATATGAACTTTGCTGACAACAAGAAAGAATCTTGTTGTAAAGTTTTTCATTATTGGAAGGCACCAGAAACTTTGAGCAAAATTATAAATACAGAAATTAGCAATTTAAGGCTTAGACGAATTTCACCTAATATAGCAGCTGTGTGCAGTAATTGGAGTGTAAGACTCAGACCTCAGTGTGCAACTGTTTCCACTTGCTGTATCTAGAAACACCAATGATCTTCTAGGCTTAAAAAAGGGCTTATGATGATGATGTTAGAGACTGAAAAAGCCCAAACACTTATTAGTTTGACAGTCAATAAAGTGTTTTTATTCCAAAGTATCCATTAACCAAATTGTCAGGCTGGACAAAAATGCATTTATAACATTTGTTAGCACTCAGGTACCTAGTCCTAGTTGAGATAGAGCTCAAATAGGTCTCTATAAAAGTAAGTAAAGTGAAGTAAGGCCTTTTTACAGCAGACACTCTGTCTTTTGATAGAAGGAAAAAAAACATTATATTCAAGTGTCCCAGTAACCCACAGTGCAAAAGGCCCTATAGGAAGAATCATGGTAAGCATTTTTCTTTCTAAGTTCATCCCATGTCATTTTAACACCATCAGAGAATTGTTGATGTGCAAGAGAGTATACAGTAGAGCAGCATTCATGTTCATTATAAAACACAGTTAATGTTGGGTAACAATAGGATTTTTCTTAAGTTCAGGCATGACATCTTGGTAAGATTTAGGGCATGGTTTGGTTTACAAAATATGCCAGCTACATCATTTATATAGCGAATGTAAATTAAATGATGTATCATACTTGATGAAAATAAGCCAACACTGACTTTTATCAAAACAAACAGGTCACCAATCTCTCAAAAGTCCAGTGTTTGTTTGACCAACCTCATTGCCTCCTGCATACACAGCCTTTGTTTCTCTTTACTCTACCACATCTGTCACGTCATCACTTCACAGTAACAGTCAGTAGATATTGAAATGAATGAAGCAGAAAATAGTTCTGATAACACATACAATCAGGGAACACATTCTCTTACTGTACAATGTGATGGAAGGCATTTACAAATCCAGATCAAGCAGTCATTCATGGTATTATTTACACCTTTGCTGGAATATACTGTATGTAAAGTAAGTAAGGCCAATCAGATTTAGCACTGTGTGTTGATGATGAGTGGATCTGTTTTCTAAGTCTTCCACACAAGTTATACTACCTGCTCTGTCCCTGCTCTGTCTTCACTGCTCTCCATTACTACCAACACCACTGATCAAAGATGTCACAAAGAGCCAGACCATCATGTTTCTCACCATTTGATAACACTGGAAAATAACGTGTTCAGCTGGTAATGTGTTGACTTCTGCATCCACAAACCGTATTGAACCAAATAACCAGTTTAAACTAGTAAGCACAGGGCGGAGGTGGCATGAGAGTGGGTAGTGACAGGATGATGAGTGAGTGTGCAATGCACAAGTGTAACAGACTCAATTTATCTCAGTCTTGGAAAGGTGTTGTGATGGATGTTTTCTTCAAGTGTTTTGGCAGTCAGGTTAGCAACCATATTGCTAGAAGGGCTAGCAGTTTGGATGATTGACAAGTATTTGTAGTTTTGACAGATTTACACACTGCTGAGGTTTCATTAACTCTGGATTTATATTTATGAGAGCAAAATCGAGCATATTGCCATTTTTGTTAGCTTAAAGCAGCCCTGGTAAAGTCCAGAACGTTTTCTTTGTTGATCATGTAATTCAGAAAAAGAGCTGTTAATTAAATACTGCATTATTTTTGAATCTGTGCGATTATTCCAACGGTGAGTTTCACTATTAAGCCTTAAGCCTTTGATCATTATATTTAATGGACATGAATTGGTTTGTTATTCTTGTAAATATGTCATTATGTATAAGCTGTTTATTATGTGGATTATGTGAATTATGTCGTGTTGTTATATGCACGCTATAGTTCTCGTTTGAGGCTATTACCTGGAGTAATCTAATGAGATGATTAGTCATGTCACTGTATTTAACCTGTGTATGCCCATGTGATTATGCTTGGCAAGCCCCAGGAAGCTACATGTGAAACTCGTTGTTAGCGCACAAAAAAAGTGAAAGTGAATTAAAATTCTTGTCTTTTTTTTTGATTCATTGTTGGGCCTTTATTGTAGAGATAGAATAGTGGACTGAGCTGGATATCAGGGACAGAGAGAGAGAGTATGTAAAGACATGCAGGAAAGCAGCCACAGGTCAAATTCGTACCCAGGCCGCCCGCTTGGAAGACCACATCATCTGCACATGGGGCACACGCAGTCATTTTCACTGTGCCACGGATTATTGATTAATTTATTTCCTGATTTTACATATTTCAGTGTATAATGTGTGTGTGGTTACTATAGTTCAAGTAAATCACTTCAAACCGCCGGTTAAAGGGATCGGGCCTTGTTCTGTAGGGATCATTTCTGTTAAATCATCAAACACTTTGATTACAATCTGACACACAGCTGCAAAAAAAAACAAGCACTTTTTGTGGATTTACTTTGATTCGATGCAAACTCTGATAGCAAAAAAAAAAAAAAGCAGCCATTTCAGACTTTTTTTTTTTTCATTTTCTTTTCGAGAGATTTCCCAACATTTTGTTCCTAGAAGTCAATTAGACCCCAAAATATGTCAAAACAAAACTACAGGAGTTCTCCATTATTCACTTTCCAAAACTTTGGATACCCGATTGCCTACAGTAGTCACAGCTGTGGCCAGGATAAATCAAACCTTAAACTTTATTAAAGAATGAATTCCCTGTGAGCACAATACAAGCTAAAATAACAAAGTTAGAATTAGAATTCAGAACAGAACACTCCTCGACATTAGATCATAGTGTGTGATATGGATGTCCCTGGATGTCTTAGGGTCAGTTGAGGAATCAGGCCTTTATCTCAACATCAGGGACAATCCAGCTAAGTGATACAGCACGTACTGAAAGCAACGCCACAAGCCAGTTCTTTTGGGGCTTTAAATAACATCTTGACATTAAGCTGTATCCATCAGATTTGACTTTGTGCAAGACACTACAATATTTGTTTGGCAAAGTGCAATGACTCAGCTCATATTTGCATCTGATCCGCACCATTGTAACGTAATGGAATACCCCGACAAATTGACAGCGCCCAATATTGTTATATTTTTTGCATGCCATGCCAGAAAAAGAGTCTTGACTAGAATCCAATCAGTCATTCAAAGGGAGTGAGCCAAGAACCTGTCCACACTGGAACAACAGTCTTTCTTCGGGAGTGCAGGACCTTGTCATACTGTTTACATGCTGCTTCTCTGGCTCGATAAGACTTCTGTCTTTTTTTCAAGCACAGCCTGATGTTTGCTAGATTGTATACTGAACAAAGTGTCTCACAAACGAAAAAAGATGTAGATTTTGTTTGGTTGAGCTGGCATTGCGAGGGCTGTATTAATGTTTTCTTACCAAAATGTTGACGCAACACTCCATTATTCGTGCCTGGCCCTTGCAAACGTTTAGATTTGTGCAGAAGAGGGAAGAAAAACTGGTTCCCTTTGTCTTTGTCCAAGAGGAAAAGTGTGGATGTGCTCATGCAATGGAAAACATAGCTGAAATGCAGAAATTCCTCACGCTCATCATTCTATATTAGGCGACAGCACAGCAGGGTACTTCAACAATACAGCCAAGTGAGTCATTTTTCCAGATCAACATTAGAACATGTCACACATTTAGCAGTATGTAATGACCAGATAAACCACAGAAATTGTTCATCTACTGTTCTCAATTTATTTCTGCATCTCCACCTGCCAATAATGAATCAACTGAGGCAGGCTTTGCTTTATTTTCTCTTCAAGCACCCTGAAAGTACAATTCAGAGACTCTTTCATCTCCTGACCGGACAGGACATTGCTAGTGAAGCTTAGTATGTCAAATAAACTTTCTTCTTTGAGGTTATCCCTTGTAAAATCTAATTTAAGACATACTGTTGGCCAGAAGTGTCATCGCCCACAAAGCAAAGCTTGGATGTTATTTTAATCTCCTCACATGTGACCTAGAAGAGTTATTTATAGAGTTAAAAAGCATTGCATGTAAGAAAAGAAAGAAAAATGTTGTATTGTTGAACCAAATCTGTGTCTGTGAAGTACTAATAGCTGAACTTGACCAAACATGACAATGCCCAGTGGGGGTCCCCCTGCAACAATAGGGCTAATGTGCACTTCTTGCTTTCACAGTCCATGTTCACTGTAAGTTTCTTATAGATACCATCACCATCAGAATCAAAGACATGATTGGAAGCGTCACATGAAGTATATAGTTCGGTGATTGTGCTGCCACAGAAAACTGTTGTCATACTTAAAATAGATTTATTTCTTACACTCTTTTTTTTTTTAAAGATTTATTTTTGGGCTTTTTGTGCCTTTATTTGAGAGATAGGACAGTGGATAGAGTTGGAAGTCAGAGAAACAGAGAGTGGGAAATGACATGTAGAAAAGGAGCCACAGGTCGGATTTTAACCTGGGCCGCCTGCTTGGCAGACTACAGCTTCCATACATTGCTAACCACACTAACCACTGCACCACCAGCACTCCTTACACTCTTAAATGCACATTGGAGTATAATTTTTTTCCCATGTAAAATCACTAAATGGCAAACTCCAGTGTAAAAAATAAAGCCAATTTTTGTTATCGCAGATTGAAACATGTTGACGGCCTGGTTTGAAAAACTAATTTGACAACATTAATTAGCTAATTATGGCCCCCACCCCACCACTACCCCCTCCCCACCGGATCGTGGGTTGGCGGCCTGCCAGAACAACCCCCCACACCCCCTCCCCTCCCCACCGGATTGCTGATGGACGGTCTACCTCCCCCCACCCCCTTGCTCTCTATCCCTCTTCCTGCATCTTATCCCATCTCTCCCCCTATCCCTTTCCAAGCCCGGCGCAGTCTAGGCCTGTGAAGACTGTTTCGTCATGAGCCAGGGATCCGGCCGAAGATTTCTGCCTTTTAATAAGGCAGTTTTTTCTTACCACTGTAACTTTTGCTGCTTTGCTAAAGTGCTCATGATGGATAGGCCGGATCTTTGTAATATAACAATAAATAAGGTCTTTTACCTGCTTTTTGTAACATAACAATGAGTAAGGTCTTTTTACCTGCTCTTTTGTAATGTTAACAGACAATGAGTAAGGTATTTTACCTGCTTCTTGTAAAGTGTCTCGAGATAACACTTGTTATGAGTTGACGCTATACAAATAAAAGTTGATTGATTGATTGATTGATTGACAGGGCTTCATAATACTTCTTCATACTTACCTGGCAGGGGAGATACCATGATCAAGAAGGTGGTTCACCCATGGCGAGGCCTGGCCATTGCACTCCGGCCGGGCTGACCTATGCGAATTCCCCAAATGTGGGAATCTCGACTGCATAATTTGTGGTAGTGGGGGACTGCGTTCGCGCTCTCCCCTGATATTTTTTGTGGGCGGCAGTAGCTCAGTCTGTAGGGACTTGGGTTGGGAATCAAGTCCCGGCACGGACCAAGTCCGGAAATTGGTCTGGTAGCTGGAGAGGTGCCAGGCCACTTCCTGAGCACTGCTGAGGTGCCCTTGAGCAAGGCACCTAACCCCCCCCCCCCCCCCCCCCCCCCACAAGCTCAGGAGCGCCCACTGTGGGCAGCCCCCTCACTCTGAGACCTCTCCATTAGTGCATGTCCATAAGATCCGGTTTGTGCATGTCTGTGTATTTCAGCCTATGTTTGTGTAGCATGTTTACTAGACAGAGTGTAAAAACGAATTTCCCCTCGCGGGATCAATAAAGTATAAATTCTAATGCCTCTGGTGATGTCACTGAGACTACGTCCATGTTTTATACAGTCTATTGAGATCACTGGATGTATCAAACTCAATCCTTAACCTTGTTGCTTTGGCAGTGGTAACATCATGTAAAAACACCAATTTGATTGTATGCATCTTGAACAGCATGTTGAATGATGATAACTTCACTTTGAATGCAAACTGTTTCACTAAACAGTTAAGTAAACTATATCCACTTAGTTATTCTTTCTACATCTTTAGAATCTTTAGAGTGACTCCTCTGACTACAGATGTTGGTTGGTACCTCTGTCATTGTGTTATGACCTGTGTTATGTTGTGCAGTCATGATGTGATGCTCCTCAGCAGTGTAGTGGTACCATTTCACCACGTACAGTTTGAAGTAATCAATGTGAAATTATGGTTCCTCTCATTTGCTGTGTTTGTGCATCTCTGTGTGGGACTGTGCAAACAAAATCAGGTAATTACAGGTTAAAAGGACAACGTTTGACCGCCTCACGTTCCCCTCCTGGAGATCTCAGAGTTTGTATTCTTGGGAGGTCAGGCTGATGCTGTAACTCTCGGGGATGTGACTGTAACAAGGCTCTGTTTTGCATCACTGTCAGGGGAGCAGCAAGGGTCATTATGTGGACTGTAGATACAGTCCAGATCTCCACTTGGACTAACAGTATGAAAAGATGACATACCAGAAAATAATATCTCTTCTCACATGTGGTCCTCCCATCTCTTTTCCCTGACAAAGCCAAAACTGATATATCATCATTTGTAAGGTAATGCAGTGTATTCTTAAAGACTTCTGCAGCATATTTATCAGATTACCTACAATATATCATTGAACCTTTATTTATTTTACATTCAGTGTGTGTAAAATGTACATCAGATACAGATAGGTCAGATAAGTTGACTGTCACTTCTATCAATATATACCTTAATTAAGTCAAAGACATTTTGTAATATTTCAACATATATTCTTAACTTGCAATAAACAATCAGACTGGGCTAAAAGGCCACAAAAAAAGTGTCTTCTTCAGTGCGAAACAAATGGATTTTCTGTCTATATCTGCTCTGTGAAACATTCATGTCAGTAACACTGATGATAGTCAAGGACTGAAACATTTGCTACTGTTTTTATTCACCTATTGTTCTGACCATTCATGTCTTCACTATTTTTGCATTTCCCGCAGCCTGAGGTTGTTTTTGTGGCTATTTAGCCAAGTTCAAATAATGTGTTGGTATCTCCGCTGCCATTTAAGAAAGAGTCTGCCAAGACATGGGTGTGTCTGTACTTTTTTGATGCCCAGAGTAGGCACAGTTTCACAGCATCCTAATGCATTTTTTACCCAACACATGCATGTGAGGGTGCGGTCACACTGGCCATCTGTACCGTGCTGTACTCAAGCACGATTGCCCCCCCCCGCTGCGCCATTTCCACTCTGGCCGGCATGGCCCGCAGCCAGGACTAACCGTGCCTAAAAGCACGATTACCTCTTGTACATAATGTCGTAATACAACACATGCACGCTCTATGTTATTATGAAGCGTGCTCAGTTTACAAACAGGCGGACGAGAGAGAGAGAGAAAAAGAGACTCGCAGTCGAGTCCGCGTCTGCACATCAGAGAAAAACACAGAGAGCATGACATCTACTTTACTGACTTTGCAGCTTATTTTAAGCCATTTTAATCAGACACAGCCATAAATAAATTTAAAAATAAAATAGACGCGCGACCGAGTCCGCGGGCAAGTCCGCGCCCGCACATCGGAGAACAACAAGAGAGCATGACATCTACTTTGTGACTTATATTGTGTGATTTTAGTTGGATACAGCCATGAAACTCTGGATTTCTCCATAATGAAGGCTGTCAGCGTTGTGTACCCGCGTGCTTGTGCTCGTGCATGAAGTGTACCGTGCCGAAGCACACCTCTCCGAAGTGTGCCAAAGCCAAGGAAGTGTACCGTGCCTGAGCACGATACGGAACGGTCACACTGGTCAAACTAACTGGACTTTAGCGTTGAAGCGTGCTTGGGCACGGTACGGATGGCCAGTGTGACCGCACCCTGAAACAGTTTCCTATGGTTACAAAATGATCTGTATATGTACAAAATCAGTTTTTTTACTTGAAGGGGCCCAGAAAGATTAGTTTAAGTCCTAATATGAAGCTGCACACCAATGATGTAATCATGGTCATGGTAGATGGGACTGGGAAAATACTTTTTAACTCAAAACAATTTTTACATATAGTACAGTTCTGAGTGAAACATTACAGGAGTTTAACAAGAATCCACTGTCAAGCTGCATTGTGGGAAATGAAGGATACTTTGTCGAGGAGTATAAGTCAGGAGATAGCATTTTAATATATTTGTTGTTGATCTTTTATAACTGTTAAGACAAAAACACAATTGCAAAGATGACAAGAATAAACTTCAGTTGTGACCACTGTTTCTTTCTAAAAGATGATACTGCTAGATCAAACCCAGACTTTGTCCGCTGGAAGTATTGAGTCATGGAAACCCTATCTTCATGGACTTATCTCTGTAATTATTATCTTTATATAATGTGAAAAAAAATAGTCGAGTATACCTCTAATTTTCTGTGAAGGTTCTTAGTCATCCATACTGGTAGTTCTGAAACCGTCAGAACAGTAACACCACTTGGTGGACGCTGTTCAAGACGTTTCCCCTCTCATCTAAGAGACTGAAGAAACTAATTTCCTTAAAGATGAACTCTAATGAACCATTAGTTATTGTTTTTCATTTTTTCATACCAGTATTCGTACAGGTTTAAGGACTGAAATCCAAAGACTTGTAAAGCACTTTCAAACCACTTTTAAAGGTCCCATATTATGCTTTTTCTGGTTTTATATGCCCTTTAGTGTGTTTTCCAAGTGTCCTTTGCATGTTTAGGCACATCTATTTGCAAAAATTCAAAGTCCGCGGAAACGCGACTTCTCCTACGTCCTCCTGTTAGCTGTAGCATTAGCCGCATATAACGCTCGGTTCTAGCCCCCCTCGATAAAAATGTGTCAGTCCGACGTCATTGTCAGTGTGAGATCACTGATCTAAGCCCATTGGCTCGTTGTGGCAAGCCCTGCAGTTCATGTTGCACGCCCGTTAACTTCTGTAGCACGCCCACGATATGCCGTAGTCTGCGGTAGCACAGTAGTGCTAAGGTGCTAATGTTTTTGCTCCCCTCGGACGGAGCCAGTGGCTGCATTCCCAATATGGTAAAAGGGGCGGGACATTTCCGAGAACCGTGCTGAGCAACTGACCAATTATGGCAGAGCCGACAGGCCGACCAATCAGATCAGACTTGGCACACGTGGGGACTCTGAACGTGGGCACTTCAGAGCCTTAGAGAGAGAGTCAGAAGCGAGTCGGTGCATGGAGCGGCAGTACATGAAAACATACACTTTTTTTAGAACTTTAGCTATTGTGAACATACTTTAGTAGGTACAGAGATTAAATATACAAACCCCAAAAAGGGCATAATATGGGCTCTTCAAACCGACAACTTCCAGACTCTTGAAGCTTTGATCCAATTTTGAGGTGATCAACCCTTGTGATTAAAGATTAATCTTTTTGGCCACTTTTTCCAATATTTCGTAAAAGTTGGTGAATAATTGTAGGACAGGGTCTGAGTTGAGTCAGGGGCTGCTGCAGATAGGACTGTAGCCTCTGCATTTGTGTTTAAAGCTCAAACACTGGAATACAAAGCTCCCTTTCCCTTTAATACCAGTAAATATAACTCTGCTACCTTTATATCGGAGACACCAGGAAGAAAGAAAGTTATCGTAGGAGGATTAACTCTTACGTTTTAAGAGTCTTTAGATTGTGTAAATGAATCATTTACGGCCGAAGATTTCTGCCTTTTATTAAGGCAGTTTTTTCTTTCTTTTCCACTTTAACTTTTGCTGCTTTGCTCAGTGTGTTCATGATGGATAGGCCAGGCCTTTGTAATATAACAATAAGTAAGGTCTTTTTACCTGCTCTTTTGTAATGTTAAAAGACAAAGAGTAAGGTCTTTTTACCTGCTCTTTTGTAATGTGTCTCGAGATAACACTTGTTATGAGTTGACGCTATACAAATACAAATTGATTGATTGATTGATTGATTGATTGATACTGACTCTACCTTTTAAAGAAAGCCACTTCTAAACTTGTGTAAGGCCTTCCACATAACCTTGCATTACAGCCCTTCCATAACAGTTTAATATTGCCCTTTGAAAGTCCTGTTATGTGTGGCTCTCGTTCTACAATAACAGCGATCCATCAGTGTGTCCTTGTTGGAGTGCATTGTACTGCTATACGAGGGAGACACAGAGAAAACTGGATGAAAATCAGAGGAATGATGATCAACAGCACACTGAGGTCCAGCATGAGCCTGCCAGTCGGCATGTCAGTAAGACTATTATTGTGGGGGGTTGGGGGATAGGGGGTGGTCTCCATTTAATGTCATGATGGTACATCAACCTTTACAGAAGTTGTTCTTTGCCAGCTGTCGCTTGGCATGCTGAGGAAGTGTTGGAAGCATACATTCATTCTTCATTCAAGTAGTAATGAGCACGTGTGTGATGTTCACGTGCACACAGAAACAAAGATGTGCTGAAAGCCTCTGGAACTAAGTCTTTGCAATCAGTGCCTGTAATATTGCATTCCAAGGAGAAGATGTTTGTTCTTGACAAGCTTATTGACTTGAAAAAATGAAAGATGAAAGCCAACAATAGGAGCATGAGATGTTCAGAGAATACCAGGTCTCTTCATGGGAAGAGATATTTGATTAAAAAACAAAGACAAGTTACTTTATAATATTTCTTCTTTTTTTATATACAGGAGTTTGCACCCTTGTCAGTAAAATTCGACTTACTAATATGAATTTATGCCTGTCTCACCGTAAAGATACACCCATCCCATTTTATAAATGAGGTTGTTTCCATGAGGCAGAATAGGATATTTTGATTTTGTAAAATGAAGATACTCTAAAGCTGTGGGAATTGACTTGGTGGGATGAGATTAATTGTTTATACAAACATTAATTATGACAAGAAAAAACTGTTTACCAATCTGATTTGCTGTCTGTGGTGTTAACTTCAGTTATTATCAGTCTTCTTAAATAAGTTGCATTAACATGGACTCGAGTATCCAGGTTTTGATTGGGTTTTTTGAGTATCCTGTTTTTGGGTTTGTGCATGTAAACATCATATCCTGCTTTCAGAAACCAGGTAAGCCATTATCCTGGTTTTGAGAAACACGATTTTGCTACATGGAGAACCTACCCCAAAAAAGGATACTGTGGCATGTACGACTTTAACCCAGTTTCTGAGGGGTGGCGTCTGGTCAATCACACTCCTAGGGGGGCCCATGCCACCCCTGGCCATCCCTCTGGACACGCCCCTGCCATCCACACATGCATCCTGCTTCTCTTTCACCTTCATTACAAAATAATAGAATAATATTATTTCACTTTAATCGCCTTTTTGAAAGTCAGACAGATGTTTGTCTGTTTCTAGAACTGACACTAGAGAGGTACCTATAGTTATATGAAGATTGGTACTCCTGACCAAGCTGCCAGTCTGGCGAGAGAATAGGTTAATATAATGAATTATAGGACAGCTGTCACTAGTTGGATTTCCTCTGCGAGTATAAACTACTGTAGACCTTTGTTTCTTGTAGAATTATTCCTTACAAAATAATTGGAGACTACATTTGTGGAGATTTGGAATTTGTATCTTTTAAACTATATAGAAAGTTATTGAGCCAACCATTTAGCTTGAACTGAAACTTGTAACACTTTCAGCAAATTTTGACATTAATTAATACTATTTTTTTTTAAATGGCTACAGGTTTTATAGATCAACAGTTTTACATTTACATTTCTCTGTAGAATGAATGTGGAGGCATGACAAGATAGAACCTCTTGAACCTAGACCCTCCATGTTATTAATGCCAACACAATATTCAAGTCAACGTATGCAGTGTACTTGCAGCACAAGATGTTCAGAACAAATCTCTGAGTGAGTCACATCATGTCCCCTCAGCAGTGCCACGCTGTGTCATTGTGGGCTCGTAGCTGCAGCTGTGTCCACTGATGTCGATTGGTTCTGCTGTGTCATTGTTACCGGATGAGGGCCACAATGCTGCAGTGCTGTGCTTTTGGCCTCAAAATAAAGCAGCCCCCCTCCCAGAGTCCAATTCCTGGCCTGGGTGCAATCATTCTGATGCAGACCCCCTGGGTGTGTGAATCCTCTGGCAGGAGCCCATTTCAGGGCATAAGGGGGCGAGGTCATGGCCACAACCAGTGGGAACACCTGCAGCTCTCAGATGAGCCAGTACAAGACTCTGCCAGGGGCCATTTCAGGCCATTTTCGAGAGAGTTCGGCATGAAGCCAAAGGAAGTTTTATAAAAGGGAACTGGCACAATATCAAGGCAAATTCAACAAAAGTAAGACTGGAGCAACTACGGTGTAAAGAATTGGTCCCATTTTTAGTTTGGTAACCAATTATACCAGTGCAGGGTTGTCTCAGGTCAGTAAATGATAAAATGAGCCAGCCTCAACACTTGTGCCTGACAGACAAAACAGTCACCCTGGGGCCTCACTACTGCTTTTAACTCACTAGACCATGAAATGGTACTCCAGACAGGGAAAATATATATCACTGAATACAGACGGAACAAACTTTGTTCATAATAGAGGACCACTAAAAACGTGTCTGCACACACTTAAATCTTAAAACAATTCAGAGATGCATACCCTGGCTTGAGTTGGTGTCAGAGTTGACATTTAAGGGACTAAAATGATGACCTGGATTTGTTCGGCATAGTGCAGTGTTAACAGTGTTTCAATACAGAGCATGAAACTGATGTGATGCAGAGAGACTGTAGTGTAGCACATTTTTGTCTTTCAGTCCCTTGCCCTTATTTCTGCCAATGCTTGTCATGCCATGTCAAGTACATAAAACACAGATAATACTAACCTGTTGTGTGTGTGTGTGTCCGTGTGTGTGTCTCTTTGCACTTGTCTGTAGACAAGTGCATGAGACAAAAGGTTGTCCACGTTCCTCCTTGTCCGGGCATATCAAAGGCAGGTGCCAACCCTTGTGTTCCTGCCAGTCTGGTCCTTTGCCAGATTTCAAAGGTTAACAAGATTCTGCTCTCTGCAACCAGCCGCACACAATAGTGCTATTCTTTTCTTTGCACATACCTTCTCTGGTTCTCCTTTCCACAACCTCCCTGTTGCTACTCACAAAACCAGGCTTGTGTGATTTTAAACCCAGGAACGTGCTGGGGAAAGATGATTGTGACATTTGAGTGTAATAACTTTTCACTGATGTAGGGGGGAAATCCTTCTGTACGTTATTCTGGAAACGACATTATTTACAGTGCAACATTGTTCTGCATGGATAAAAGAAAATGCAAAATTACTTATTAATAAAGGTTATAGCTTAATTTAAAGTATTAAGAGCTGTTTAAAAAGGTGCAACAACTCATGTTTAACATGGAACATGAGTTCTTTGGAGTAAAAAAGGTTACAACGGGCTCTTTGTCATTTGTTTATGCAAAGCTGTAATTGTGATTGTCTGCCTTTTTTTGGATGTTTTGCTTAAATCTACAAGCCAGGAAGAAAAGACAGAACACAATGTTTTTAAGTCCAAGATACAAAAGAAACGTGCAACTTAGTAATGAATTGTAATGCCATGTTGGACCACTGCAACTTAATTTCATGTGTCTTGTACAGAGGGGGGGACAAAGTGATAACCCACAGACTGGGACACCACTATTATGCCGTCGCAGAATCAATATGATTGTACAATGACGTGATGACGGCTGATACCCTGACTTACTGCTGTTTTATTCTTAATGGAAGCACAGTTTTCAAAAGTCTTCTACAACATCTTCTATCTTCACTTATGAAACCTCAAGTTTACTGACACTCTGTTGGTAAACCAATGTTAGTGTGTTTGTCCATGGTGCTGGACCAGTGGCATACAGTAAGTTTAACATACATTTGAGACTTTTTGATAAAACATCTGCTGGGCACAAGCTTCACATATTGAAAAGAGTCGTAAGAAATCCAAACCATTTAAAGCCATATTTTTGCAAGATTTAACGTTCAGACTGTGTGATGTATATTTGTATTCTTAACCTGTTGCAAGCTGCTTTTTTTTACTGTGCAATCTACATTATCTACTGTAGTTGTTTTCTCAATATACATTGTCCCTCTCTTGAATGCAACTTGTTTGTAGCTGTGGAAGCCTGAATGTCTGTGCACTGTAAGGTGAAGCAATTGATAGTCCGTTGTACAAATCTATAATGACAACAAAGGCTTTATATTCTAAAGTTACAGAATTAATGAAAAAGCATATTGACTGTCTAGAGCTGAGAGCAACTTCAAACAAAGAGTTCAATTTTTAATTTTAAACACACTGCGTTATGTACGATCCAAGATGGCGGCGCATGGTCGCAGCGGCTCGGTGCTTCCCTTCTGATTCTGATTGTGCGATGCTTTGAATAAAAGTTTCAGGCGAGACTTACAAAGCAGCTGTGATATTGAAATAGATTGAACTATTGGGCGGTTACAGTTCACCGTCACAGGTTCAAACATCTTTGATTAAAATCTGGAAAATCAGCAACGGGCACATTTTCAAAATCTATCACAGCACAGTGAGGTAACTCACTGGAACACTGGAGACACTTCAACAATGCATTGTTGTTTAATCATGCTGTCGCTTCAATGTTTTACTTTGTTCAAGTTTTCCAGTTATGAATTCAAACATAATTTTTTTTCCTGCCACGTTGTTTACTTGCAGAAGACTAACTCTCCTATGAATGGGAGAAAGTGTTCCCGCCACTACCGTGTTTCTTCACTGTTGTGTCTGCCTCTGTCTTACCTATTCATAATTCATCCTGTGATGAGGTCAGAGTCTGTAAGAGTCGAGATATCTGTCACTCTGAGTTAGACTGAAACTCTGAAACATTTCTGTCTACAGAAAGAGAAGTAGACTTCAGTTTCTGTCAGGCTGCATCGTTAGAAAACCCTCTGTAAACTCTTCTCAGATGTTTGATTTTTAAATGACTACATCACCCTTAATCAAGAGGAAAGTAATTATTTGAGAAGTGTGTTGATATATAAGTGTCATGAATGAGACCAGCATGCCCCAGCCGTACTCCCCACTGAAAAATATGAGCCTCTGTGTTCCTTAACAGCCATAAACACCTAGCTGCTTTGCTGACATGAACTATGGTACTTTAGATTCAAGCTGTCTGAACATGTATGCATGCACACAAACCAGTACATGAACGCACATACTGAGCTGCCTTACAGCGAGGATTGAGTTTCACCACTTTTGTATGTAAGAGCCTGCAGAGATGCAAGGCCACAAGTGGAGCGCCACAGCTTAATTGCCCGCTCTTATTTTCTTTTTAGATTATGCTACTTGAGTCAAACACGCTAATATTCTCTCATCCATCAACACGTCCAAGGCCACTACTTTCAAATCTGCCTCAAGAAATAAGCAGCTAATGTGAAAAAAGAGCGGAGGAGGGAGTTTTGAATAACTTATTTACTATGTGATCAGTCAAAGAGAAGAGCCTAACTGGAGCAAGTTGAGGTGATCAGTTGCTCCCACTAGACTTCGTGTACTGTTTTACCGTTTTGAAAAGCTTTAAATACGTGAGATAAAACCAAGCAATGACTTATGGAGATGAAAATTGAAGTCAATACGGGAGTGCAAAGTGTCAATTTGAGGCTGGCTGCAAAAAACAAGGCATTCCCATTAGGTCTCATATTAAAACTGACTTTTTTTTTACAGCAGAAACAAACATGTTTACAGCATGTTACAAAAACAGTTTGGGTCTGAATAACTCTTTTCTTTATTGGGAATAACCTTACAGGGATTCATTTTTTCACAATGCATTTGTTTTGGTTAGGGTTAGAGTTGTGCATTCATTTGCATTATTAGATGGGCCTTAAGCCTCCTGACCGACAGCTACAACACAATCAACTGGCAGGCAAGGAGGTGGAGCAGAGGGGCATAACACAGATAACTGTTAGGTTGAGATATTTCCAATAAGGCGACCGCCATCTTTTGGCTCCAAGACGCATCTTCAGAAAGGAATGGGTGACGTCACTGAGACTACGTCCATGTTTTATTCAGTCTATGGATCAAACTAAAAGGAAACAGACGCTACCTGAGGGCTGAGACAGCATGGAGGATTACATCAAGATTAGTCATATAGCCCACTTTTACAGTTCAGCAAAAACATTACTTCCTTGAAACATAAGATCGGTCAAGAGTGTGTTCGCCTGACTCGTCGTTTGATAGTTACTGTTGGCTTAAGTTTCAAGTGGCATTTGTGGGTGGATATTGCAAAAAGCAGAGGACGAGTTGAAAAGCTCAGCTCTTAGGAAATGTCACTCACTCACACCTGAAGTCTAACCGATGAACCAAGAGCAATTCATCATGTGAAGCGTTTCTGTTACACCGCTCGTGTATTTACTTAATGGTCGGCAGAGAAAGAGAATGGACTCTTGTTCTGCGCTGCCAAGGTGTGTGTCAGTGTGAGTCCAGCTCGGGTAGGTACCCTCAGCTTTTCTGACATGAAGCATTTCACAAGCATCAGGGAAGTGTAAAATAATGTCAAACTATCCCTATGTACGACCATCAATGTGAGAAAAATATCACAGGAAGAGAAGATGTCCTTTAAGATTACCGCATGT
Organism: Labrus mixtus; assembly: GCF_963584025.1. Lineage (NCBI taxonomy): Eukaryota > Metazoa > Chordata > Actinopteri > Labriformes > Labridae > Labrus > Labrus mixtus. The sequence continues at coordinate 16,051,128 of NC_083624.1, forward strand.
ATCACAACCACACAATCTGTAGCGCTCAATCAAACTTCATATACATTATATTGGTTAGTGGAACACTTACAACATCAATCTAGAATTTTTTTTTTCTTTAAAGACAGAGGACAACGCTGTTTTGGTTGGGTTTAAAACTAATGGCCATAAGGTTTCTGTGTCAATAATAGTTCAATGAAACACCTGCCAATGGATCATTGTATGCGAGGGGAAAATATTGCCCTGCCTCCTAAATTGTTTACACGGCAAAAGAAGTTGCATCGGAGACTGAAAGGAAGCTGGTAATTCCTCAATAGACAATAGAATTTTGTCTTTTAGAAATACATGAAATTACCCAATTTCTGATCAGTGGATGACATGGTGGTGGCTCATAAAGAGTTAAAAGTAGGTTAAGCACCTTGGAAACAATAAAAAGTACCCTGGCTTCTTTAAATTTTGCCCCATAAGTGAGGTAGAATTAATGATCCAATGACAGGAAGCTAGCTATTCAAGCTGCACTGATTTCACACTTGACATGCGTCACTATCCACCATCTCCTGACGACATCTCCTTCCTATTAGCGGTCGATTTAAGCTGCAAGATACCTGGTCTCTCCATCTGCTCCATCATTGCCAGCTCTGACCTGCAGAAGTACTACACTCTTTCTCAGCCCAACCACCGACACAGCATCCACCTGTAGGCTCTAACTGGGGGTTTAAGATATCATCCCATCACTCCTCAAATTTCTGTATATAAATTAAAAGTGTATTTAAAAAAAAGAGGAGTGATGAGGTCAGAGCCTAGATGCCAAACACAAACTATGTTATGCTGCTATAATACATTTTACATATTTTATAAATCCCCGAGGGAAATTTAATAACAGAGTGTAGAAACAGAATTTCCCTCAGGGATAAATAAAGTATGTTAAAATATTACAAATGTGTCGGACTGAAGTGACTTTACATAACATGATTTTCTTTACTTAAAAAAATAATAATTTTAATACAATTGTCATCAAAGACACCACACCACCCAAAACAAAGTTATGTTGGTGTATCTGAGGTATATGATGCAATGTCTGAGGAAAGTTTAAAATATTGTAGCAACATTTTTTTTGACCAGTCGACAAATCTTAGCAGCCTGACGAGCTCGTTCATGTCATCTTCTTTGTTGTACATGACAATTTTTTTGACCAACAAAGCCACAAATGTAATGTTTGAAGGTGACTATGTGGTCATAAAGCCACAGATGTGCATGCTGTTATTTGGTTTCTTGGAGTCTCATAGATACTGCAGTTAGAATGTGAAGATGCTTTGTCGTAAAACTTAACTTCCCCACTGAGGGTGAAATCACATATTGGAGCAGGTGTGGAGATGTTGCCTAAGTCAGATCTCCTACAGCGCTCATTAAATACATCCCAGAGCAGACCTGCTTGGCAAAAACTCTTGCAATACACTGAAGAAGCTGTTTACATCCTGGCACATAAAATGTAGAATTACATTGTTCATATTTGTAGGTTTATGTATGATGTAATTCTGGATTATTTTATCTCACACTGTGGATAAAAGCAGCGTTCACCTTTTCTCTGGATTTCGCATGGACTTCAGTGCAGGACTTTGGCCGACAGAGTTTGTCTTTTTTTCCCATGACAGCATGATGTGTACACATTTATTTAAAGTATGAGAACGCTGCACTTCCAGGATTTGTGGGGAAGTCCCTCGTTGGCTATATTGGGGTGTGTGTGTGTGCTTACAGACATACCAGAGCACCAGGGCATTTAATCCTGTCTACCCATTCACATGGGTACAGCTGTAAGCCAAACCACTCTAACGCAAGATGGTTGAACTGACACAGAGGAACGTATGCAGTGATGGTCTCAGACTTTTTGTTACTCTTACTGAGTTAGTAGCTTCTGTTCAGTTAGTGAAAGGGACACATGCATGCAAACATAAACATTCCCACACAGGAAACATGCATGTGGCTTGACATACTGTCCTCATAATGCCCTTAGGCCTCACAGCTGGACAGACTTTGGCATAAGGAAAAGTATCATTTTTATGGGAATAATGAAGATGAATCACATTTTTGTCTGTAACTGAAGACAGTGAGCAAAATGTTTATGATTTTATTGCCTTAAGGTCTCTTCGATCAGGGTGGCTTCCTCACTCTCGCACCTAATGTGATGTTTAAGTCAACCTGAAATCTCTACTTGATCTCTCAAAGCCTGTCAGCTGCTGTGTGTGATGGAGAGTTTCTAATTAACGACATGAAAAGAATCCAACCGGATTTCCCTCTGGCTTTTTTTTAGTACTTGTGATAAGTTACCTGAAAATAATAAAACATCTTCAAACCCTGTCAACAGCAGGAGCTGAGTAAAAATCATGGATTCATTTTGCCACAGAGACGTATGTTTTTGTATCAGAGTCCCCAAAGTCATTTTCATGAATACCAATAAAGCTCTGAAATTCTGCAAAACAAACTATCTAATATTTGTCAGAACAGCCCAGTTGGAACGGTAATCAGAGCTTTGTCTGTAAGTGTTTTATTTTTGGAAAGATCTTCAAGAAATGGAAAAACGACAATGGGTTACGCAAACAACCTATACATAACATACTGTATGCATATGCATGGCTTTGATTAGGGCTTAGGATGACACCACACATGGAGCTGATCTGATCACAAGTGTTCTCTCTGGCTGAAGTTGCATGTTGGATACATCACAACGAGGGGTCTGCCAAATCTCTGGGTTTCAATTCTACAAACAGACGAATTGGGGAAATTGGTTCCCCAGTAATTGTTATGTGCGATCATTGTTGGGCTCTCCCCTACTTTTTTGCCATGCCCAAGTGGCCATTGTTTTAGTATTGTTCCTAAACTTTAATCAGAGGCAGATGGCTGCTGGCCTGGCTGTTCGAACTTGATGGGGCTTTCCCTGTTCACATACAAGAAGTCTGCCAACACAATGCTGTTTGATGTTATGTGTTTGCTTAGAATGATGCCGATTTCTCACTTCTCGCTTCTTAGAAATCCAATGTTTGGATGTTGGGTTTGAAACATTGCCATTTAATATCATAAAATTTGAATATCATTTTGTAACGATCGCAGTGAGTCTTGTTAATCTTCCATGTGAAAGACTCAAGTAATTGCAGGAGTGTGATTTCTAAAAAATTGGATCCAGTAAGAAAATATGGAGGTACTGTTCATGTAAGAGAACAAAGTGTATTCTCGGTAACATTCAGGCCTACCCTTACCCTTGGCAAATCTGATCAGGCGACATTAATCATCCAGTATATTCAGCATCTATGTACTGCACAGATACTACTGTACAGTATGGTCCCTTGGTTCATGACATGTAACTTGTTGCTGCATGTTTCTCTCCAGCCTGCTCTCGACTTCTAAGTATTCAAAAACTAACTTGGTCATTGTCCCAACAAGACAAAATGTGATGCTGCAGGTAGCCCATCATGTTTGGAGCATACTAGATTACATTTGTCATTTAAATCAGTTACCTTAGGTAATCATGCACCCCATGTAGGGAGGCTATAGTCCTCTTAGCTGGCGGCCTGGGTTCAAATCCAACCTGTGGCTCCTTTCCTGCTTGTCACTTTTTGACTCTATCCACTGTCCTACCTCTCGATAAAGGCATAAAAGCCAAAAATAAACCTTTAAAAAATTCAAACAGTTAACCTGGTATATAGATTATTTTGTGGTCGTTTGATGGGACACGTGTTTGATGGGACAAACACGAGTCCTTCATCTAGGAGACTGTTAGTACAAATTTTATATCAATATATTAAATATTTTATTTTTCTTAAAGAGACAGTAACTGAAATGGACCGTTTCAGGCAGAGGTTGAAATTAGGTTTTTTACTGACACCAGTATAACATATATAAGGTTTTTTTAAGGTGAAAAATTTTAATTCAAAGCTACTGTAAAGGTTTCACAGACTACTGACATGGAAAGTGAAAATAAGTGTAATATGGGATCTTGAACATTGCATCCATGGAATGCAAGTTCCCATGCAAATTAACACAAATTCAGTTATAGACACATTTCCACCACCACAACCATATTTACACACCACCTTGAGTAAAAATAAATGGAGCATGTAAAATGCTACCCAACAACACACAGAGGCCCTTTGCAATATGCCAACTATATAAACAAAGCCATGGGAGCCTAAAAAATCCTTAACAATGTATTTTACTACTACTTTCCACTGCAAAAAATTTTAGAGCAATATTATAAAGCTAATGTGTATGTTCACCAAAGCTGTGTTTTCACAACCGCAGCTGTTCTTTTAGTTGGCTGTATTTCCCATTAAGCAGGTCAGATTCAGCTTAACTGACAAAACAATGAGATGCAATCAAAATTTGTGGCGTGTGACAAACTTATGATCCATTGCATGTGTACATTATCACTGAAGCATAGCTGGAGTTGCTTAAAGAGTCATCAAGCCCAGAGCCACACAATTCACAGAAGTACACCCGACATGTCTCACAGGCCTGAGGGAGATTAGTGGATATGATCCCACGTTCATAAATTCAACTGTAATTGGCTTCAAGACATGCCACGTTTGTTTGATTACACACGGCCACATGTGGGATGTCTTGATGGCCCATGTAAAAAAACAAAATACGTTTTAGTTTCGTGATATCTATAGTGGCAACATCTTTGTGGCATGACTCCAGCAAACACACAGACAAGGAATTGGAAGGCATGAGTGATTTCCCCAAAAGTTTTGCCCGAGGAAAAACATAAAAATTGCCAACTCACTGACCTCTTTCCAAATGTTTCTCAGCAGTCGCTCTGTTACCCTCCATTTTTACTCTTCTCTTGTTTCAAGTGCACTTTTGTTTTCTGCTTTCTCTGTCTCTATTATCAGCAAAATTTCTTGGAGTTGTGTTTCATATTAAAAGTAATCCGACTATGTAATTGGATGTTGGTTTGACTTGCACGTCAGGTTTAGGTGAGTGTTTGTCTTCTAGAGTTACCCATATCTGAGCTCCTTAACAGTCAGATTATTTCTAAGTACTTTATAATGTGTTCAAACCTGCTAGTGATGCGCTTCCATTATTATCCATCATTCATGGACAGACAAAGAGACCAAAATGCCAAGAGCAAAGGGGAGCTAAGGCCAAAGAGCGACTTAGGAAAGAGCATGCCGACGTGCCTAAAATGAAGCCATGTGAGGTCAGGTGTGGGAATCCCTCCCAGTATGAAGCAGAAAGACAGACAACAGTGACAGAAGGAAGGGTGTGGGCATTCCAGGAAAGGTGAAGTCAGAGTAACCGAAGAGTTTGTGGACACGGGAAAAGTGAGAGAAAAAACAGGGAACAGAAAACCAAAGGCATCAAAAGCCATTAAGAAGCTAAATTATTTTTTCTAGAGAAGCAATAAAAAGGTATTCAACATTCCCAAACTGAATCATATGATCTGATTCCTGGAAATTTCCTCTGACACACACAACCATTTGGCCACGAGATACCTCAGTGTTACCGTACAGCTCTCTGTTTCACCTCCAAGGAAAAAAAAAAAGAACACTTGATATCGTTTGTCTAATGAGCTATGACTCAGTTTAAGAACGTAAATGTGAAACCGATTGACACTCTGAAACTCGGTTGATGATGTCACTCTTTCCCCTATCCCATCTCTATACTTAAAAACATGCTGATTTGTACAGGAGAGAAAAACTGGGACTGAAGACAGTTATGGGAAAACCAATTGATTCATTAACATGTTGTCTGGGTATGGCTGGTCAACTAATTGACTGATGATACCTGTAATGGGTGATATCACAGTTTTTATTTTATTATAAATGAAAGAAGATTTGTATGGAGGGGGGAGAGTAATTCCATTCAACCTCCTCTACTTAGAGCTCCTGTGAGTACATTTTATTTTGTATTACTATTGGCTACCCCTGTGGGCAAAGCCATACATTTTCATATATGTCGCTAAATGTCCAAGTGAATCCTTTCACTGATCCTTTCCAATCCAATTTGTCTTATAAAGCATACATTTGACACTCTCTTCTTCATACGAGACTGACAATGACCCAACACTTTGCCAGTGGTAAGGAGAAGCTTGGTCAGTCTCATTCTGAGCCCCAATCCCCACATACTCGGTGGGGATTGGGGTCAGAATGAGACTATTATTAATAAAGTGATGAAATATACTCTGACCGACCATAGGGCGCACGGAGTATGTGGAAATTAGGGATATCTTTCCAATGTTCTCCAACATATTCACTGTTATCCAAGGTTTTTTTGTCCATGGCTTATGCTTAAAGTTAAGCTTAGTTGACATGAATATTGGAATCAACCAATAGGAGTGCTTCCTCCAGAATCCTACGAGAAAAAACAACTGCTGGTTAATGAACAAAAGATGAGTTTTTTGCAATTAGGCCTCTAAAAATGTTTTCTGAATTCTGTCCTTAACTTGACCTATAATAACCCATGAAACACTTTGTGATCCAAATATTGGGATAATCATTTGCAGTGTGATATCATATTTTCTTCTTCTGTCTTTGCTGCTGACTTCATGTACTCCCCCCCCCCCCCCCCCCCCCCCAATGTTTACCATAAACAAATCCCACCAACCAAGTCGTGCAATGTGGCCATGAAAGCCACACGACCTGATCGGTGAAGTGAGGTGAATGTATACGTGTTTGGGGTTTTTTTCAGTGACTGCGCAGCCATTGATGATAATTGCTTGTTCAAGACGCTGCACACCAAAGGCTCACCCACACAAGTGATTATAATTATGTCGCCTCATTCAACCTCTACTTGGTGATGTGTGGGCGCGTACCGACTGTGCTTGATTTGCATCCTTCTCTCTTACCCATTACTAAGTTGCACCTGTTAAGGGGGTAGAAATGACACCTGTGAAGTTCTTAATATTGCAGATATTTGTTGTTTAGTTGGATTACTGTTTCTAAATTCAGCCTGAAACTTTTCCGCTGAACTAAATATGGACAGAACTCCGCAAGGTGCACTTTCAGTCTTGACAGAGAGACGTTTTACCTCTGATGTGACAGCCAATGAGGTCATTCACGCAGCCTTAACATTCCTTTGAACTCTTAGTATTCATAATTCTGACTGTAAGTCTTTAATCTGCCATGACCATGAGCAGATAAAAGATCATTTCCTTTGTCTTATTAAAACTCTAATTTTCATTTTACTTTAAGGAAAAAAAAACATGTCACTTTCTTGCTTCTTGTCCTCCCACACTCTCTCTTCATGGCTTTCTTCGTTTCCTCTGCCTTTCTGGACCATAAATCTTTTCGTTTTCTCTAAGTGGATCCTGGGCGTTTGTCCCAGCAGCTCTGCCTTTCTCCCAGGGTATTTATGACGTCTTTGTACTCGTTCATCACACCATGACACATCCTCCCTGACAAAGCAAATTGGGCCTCATGTTAATGGAATTTCAATATGATATACTGCAGCAATATATATTTCTAGATCTAAACATACTTGTTTGACCCCGAGCAGCAGAAAGAATGAATTTGTATCTAAGCACCTCTCATGGCCTCCTGTCAGGCATGGAGTACAAAACATTGCCAGCTTCGACTATCCATTAAGGAGCATGCTTTATTGCAATCAAATATATGTCTTGTAACCTCTGTGGAGACACACTCAAAAACCTGCTGACTCATGGAAGGCTGGTCTGCACTGGAGGCACAGAGCGCTGGATTTAGAATCAGAATCAGAATCAGAATCTGGGTTTATTGCCAAGTACATTTACACGTACAAGGAATTTGACTTGGTGTATTGGTGCTAAACAATTAACAGGGAAATAAAGCAGAACTAGCAACAACTTAAATAATACAGTATAAGAAGCTGTTACAATATATAAAATAGAATCTAAAAATGTAAAATGTAAAATGTAAAATGTAAAATGTAAAAAATAAAAAATAAAAAATAAAAATAAAAAACACTAGGGCTGGGAAACGACTAAAAGTTTTAATCGCATTAATCGCATGAGTTCCTGTGTTGTTATACGCAAAATCCAATAATGAATTCAAAAGTAGTGTATAGCGCACTTTTATTGTAAATGTACTTCTCAACTTAAACAATGTAATCAAAGCAAATAAATACAAAACTAAAGCTTATTGCCACTGCAAGGGCATAATGTCATCCTGTTTGTTATATAAAAAAAAACTGCCCAGAAAGGTTTTAGGCTAAGAGGTATAATGAAAATGTCGGGACGCCATTTTTAAAGTGGGGGAGAGTGTGACAGGTCAATTGAGAACATTGATGTTTATTGTTTGGTTATCGGGGACCCCACAAACAAATTTTTGTTGTACTTGTCATTTTGAAATTCTTCAGTTTATAATCTTTTTGAATTCATCTTCAAAGTTGCTAATGTTAATGTATTTTTCTGAACTGCAACATTATTCAAGCAGTTGATGTTGACATGTTATTAATTAAATGCGCTGCATAATCTACACCACTAGGTGGAGTCTGTAGAATATGCAGAAGTTCAGAGAAGAAAAGTTGTTGTTGTGATGCTCCGGAGTTAGCAAGAAAGCTGTAGTTATTATTCAGCAGCTGAAGAGACTCGTAGGCAGAGTGAATGAAGGTATTGGGTCTTTGTTAAACACTTAAATAAAGTGAAGACAAGTGAAACGACCTTTCAGCGTCCGTCTGAGTTTCTGGCTGCAACATATTTTGGATTACTTATCAAATACTCCAGTGATAAGAAAATTCAACTTTGCAGTGGTTACAAATAACTTTGGCTCTGTCGACTGCGCCGTCTGGAAGAACTTTAAAATGAAAATGGCCATGTAAAAGTTCCGTACACTTCTCCATGCTTGATTTTCCGCCAATTCTTTTCTGACTGTTTCCTGTTTCCTGTGAGCGCCGCAGCAGTCATGCGCAGCAGTAAGCAACATACTAGGCTCGCTCACGATGGAATTTTACAAAATAAAAGCCAGTGAGCAACAGACTTTTACAATGAGAAAATAAATAATAAAAACTGCGTTAATGCGAGATAAAATAATTGTCAGTGATAATTGATTAATTAGTTAACGCAAAAATAACGCGTTAACGTGCCCAGCCCTAAAAAACACGAAATGTACAAAAGGTGCAATGTAGGAACTGTGCAGTGGACTATGAAAAAAAGGTTAATGTAACGCATAAAAAACAGTTCAGCATTCACATTACTTTGATGTTTTACTGACTGTGGGGCTGATGAGAGTCTGGGTTATGTGGGAGGAGGGGGAGGGGGGAGGGCAGGGACATTGTTCATCAGGCTGACAGCAGAGGGGAAGAAACTGTTCTTGTGGGGAGAGGTTTTGGTCTTAATGGACCGCAGCCTCTTGCCAGAGGGGAGCGTCTCAAACAGTCCATGTGCGGGGTGAGAGGGGTCGGCCACAATCTTACCTGCACGCCTCAGGGTCCTGGAGGTGTACAGGACATGGAGAGATGGCAGGTTGCAGCCAATCACCTTCTCAGCAGAGCCAATGATGCGCTTCAGCCTGCACTTGTCCTTTGCTGTAGGTGCAACGTACAAGACTGTGATGGAGGAGGAGAGGATGGACTCAATGATGGCAGTGTAGAAGTGCACCATCATGGTCTTTGGCAGGTTGAACTTCTTCAGCTGCCGCAGGAAGTACATCCTCTGCTGTCCTGTCTTGATGAGGGATGTGATGTTCAGCTCCCACCTGAGGTCCTGGGTGATGATGGTCCCCTGGAAGCGGAAAGACTCAACAGTAGACACCGTGGATTCAGCGATGGTGATGGGGCTGGAGGCGGCTGCATTTTTCCTAAAGTCCACAACCATCTCCACTATCTTCACAGCGTTAAGCTCACCAGGTCACCAGATGGTCAGCCTCCCACCTGTAGGCAGACTCATCCCCACCAGAGATGAGTCCAATGAGGGTGGTGCCATCTGCGAACTTGAGGAGCTTGACAGACTGGTGACTGGAGGTACAGCTGTTGGTGTACAGGGAGAAGAGCAGAGGAAAAAGTATGCAGCCTTGAGGGGAGCCAGTGCTGATAGTCCTGCTGTCCGAGACATTCTTCTCCAGCTTCACCTGCTGTCTCCTGTCAGACAGGAAGTCTGTGATCCACTTGCAGGTGGACTCAGGCACGTTCAGCTGGGAGAGCTTGTCCTGGAGCAGAGCTAGGATTATTGTATCGAAAGCAGAGCTGAAATCCACAAACAGGATCCTGGCGTAGGTTCCTGCTGAGTCCAGATACTTGAGGATGAGGTGGAGGGCCAGGTTGACAGCATCATCGAACTGCAGGCGAACTGCAGGGGGTCCAGGAGAGGGTCTGTGATGTCTTTGAGGTGCTTGGCTTTTTGGGGACAGGGATGATGGTGGAGGACTTGAAGCAGGCTGGCACGTGGCATGTCTCCAATGGGCTGTTAAAAATGTCTGTAAAGACTGGAGACAGCTGATCAGCACAGTGCTTCAGGGTGGAGGGAGAGACAGAGTCTGGTCCAGCTGCTTTGCGGGGGTTCTGTCTCTTAAAGATCTTATTAACATCTCTTTCGGTGAAAGAGGTGTCGCTGGGGTGTGGGGAGAGAGGGCTGTTGGGGCGGGCAGTCGTTGAGGGTCCTGAATCCCTGCTGTGGTGGGGGAGGTGGAGTCGTTGGTTTCCCGGGCTGTCCCATCGTCTTTCAAAGCGACAGTAGAAGTCGTTCGGGTTGTTGGCCAGACGCAGGTCACTTGCAGAGTGGGGAGTTTTAGGCTTGTAGCTGGTGAGCTGACCTTTCCAGACTGAGCCAGCATCTCTATCTGAGAACTGTTGTTGTAGTTTCTCAGAGTAGAGATGCTTGGCATCTCTCACCGCCCTGTTGAAGGTGTATTTAGCCTTTTTAAAACTCTCTCTGTCCCCGCTCCTGAATGCCTCCTCCTTTTTCTGCCTTAACCATCAGAGTTTAGCTGTGAACCAGGGCTTGTCGTTGTTGTAACTCACCGTAGTGCGTGATGTTACACACAAGTCCTGGCAGAAGCCAATGTATGACGTCACAGCCTCTGTGTACTCATCCAGACTGTTTGTGGCAGACCTGAAAACATCCAAGTCAGTACAGTCTAAGCACGCCTTTAAATCTTCCACAGCTTCACTGCTCCACTGCTTTGATGTCCTCACCACAGGTTTACAGAGCTTTAATTTCTGCTTGTATGAAGGAATCAAATGGACCATGACGTGGTCAGAGTGGCCCAATGCAGCACAGGGGACGGCGTGATAGGCATTGCTGACAGTGGTGTAACAGTGATCCAAAACATTTCTCTCTCTGGTCGGACATTTAATAAACTGTCTGTACTTAGGGAGCCCATGACTAAGATTACCTTTGTTAAAGTCGCCGAGGACAATAATTAAGGAGTCCGGGTATGTCCGCTCCACACACAGTATCTGGTCGGCGAGAGCGCGCTGTGCCTCCTGCACATTGGCTTGCGGTGAAATGTAAACACTGGCCAGAATGAATGAAGCGAACTCGCGGGGGGAATAAAAAGGTTTACAATGAATGAAAAAACATTCCAGCTCAGGAGAACAATGCCTTTGGATCACATTTACATCCGTACACCAGCCACTATTGACATAGAAACAGATTCCTCCACCCTTTTTTTTCCCCAGAAAGTTGTGTGTCTCGATCTGCTCTGAAGAGTTGGAATCCTGCCAGCTGCAGCGCAGAGTCCGGTATCAGTCCACACAGCCACGTCTGTCGATGTGAAAGCGCCCTAGATCAGAAACACGTCACCAATCAGTAACTTTAGACACGTAGGACATTTTAAATCTACATTTTTATTGCATTATATATTTACTACAATTCACTTAGCAGACGCTTTTATCCAAAGCGACGTACATCAGAGAGTAAGTATAACACAAGCAAGGATCTAGAAAAAAGGGAACAATGTCATGCAGTAAGAGCAAACGATCAGCTTTGAGTCCAATTGGACACACAGGTGCTGACAGGTATTGCACAGAGGCAAAGCACAACATTGACGGCAGTTCTTGAGAGCTCTAATCAGTATAGAAACCATCTTATAAGTCATCGTTATCAAACAAAAACAATTGTCACAACCATCATCATCATCATCAATGATCTGGAGACCATCATCATTACGTTAGTAGGTATTCATGAAAGAGCTGGGTCTTTAGCTTTTTCTTAAAGGTGCGGAGGGACTCTGCAGATCTAATGGAGTTTGGAAGTTCATTCCACCACCGGGGGGCGACAGAGGAGAAGAGTCTAGTCAGAGACTTAGGACCCTGTTGTGAAGGTTGGATCAGACGCCTTTCATTGGCAGAGCGTAGTGGGCGGGAGGGAGTGTAGACCTGGATGAGAGTTAAAGTAACGAGGAGCCGTTTTTGTCGCTGTTTTGTAAGCGAGCAGCAGAGTTTTAAATTTGATGCGAGCAGTAACTGGGAGCCAGTGTAAGGAGATGAACAGCGGAGTGACATGTGCATATTTCACCCAATAACTACATTTAATATTTATTCATGTATGCATAGTCTATATTTAAAACATATTTTAACGTATCTTATTCAGGGAAGGTCTGTCATTCTACTTGCGGGGAGCGGTTGGACCGGCGCACTCCACTTATTGCCATCTATTACTATTTACGCTAATGTATCTCTGTAAAAAAACAGGAATTTGGACGACATAAAGCATTAATTTGGGAGTCGAGGGAATTTTCAATGTTCACTCTGTTTTAAATTGAACTTTTGAGAGAAATAACTGACCACGGGGCTGTTACCAACAACCAGTTGTCTAGCTTGTCTCTACCTCTGTCTGTATGTAGTCTTTGAGTTTTCCCAGTACAAGTGACCATTTCAGATGAAGTAACAATGTTTTTACAGAGTGTGATTCTACATGGAATACATCTAGCTGTTGAGGTCATATTTCCCACAGGAGCGCCTCTCTCTCCATCTCTGTAACAACATGCCTTTGTCAACTGTGTGGCTAATGTTGCCAGTTTATAAAAGATGCAAAGATGTTAAGGTCATAATTTTGCACTATTGTAGAAACCTATTACAAACAATAGTGCCTTATATGAACTTTCTGCTTGCCTGTGACTTGCTAGATTGTAACTATAAAGAGTATAATGCAATCAAAGGTAACTACAGTGCAAAACTGCTCATTTAATGCTACCTAGCTGGCTGTTGTTCTAAAATGGACTTAGATCTTAAAATGGTGTGCTGGGCTTTAGCTAACCACGATGATTGGTGCATCTTTTAATTTATATATATGGAGTCTTGTTTTGATAATGGATACAATGAGATTTTAAATGGAAAGGTAAAATATATATTTGCATTTTAGCACTTTATATTGATAAGTATTAAGTGTCTTATGATGGCCTACAACATAAAACACTTTCTGCTGTCGATATTTGCTTTAGGAGAGTTCATAGGTACAATAAAAAACGTTTCGTTCCTCATGTTTGACTAATATATCACTACAAGTGTATACTAATGAAACAAATGATAATGATAGAGTATGTTTTGAAGGGCACAAAGACGAGGGAGCCATGTGTACTCTACTCATGTGCTTAAGGAATTAACCAATCAAACAATGTAAAGAGTCCGTCTCAGAAGTGTTACTTTTGTCCTTGACCTCCACATCATATGCACAGGTATGTATTTGTTCAGGTGAATAACAAACCCAACGTTCAGTGTGTGTTTTCTCTTTCATTCTCTCCATGGCACCTCCCTTTACATAATGCTAGGCTAAACATGTTCTGTACTCTTAGTTAAGTGCACACCAGTGACTTTGAGTGACACCTCTTAAGTGTCCTACCCTTCAGATTCAAAAGAAATTGTTGCTCCACCTTAAGAGTTTAAGTTATTAAAAAAATCAAAGAGGATCTGATGTAATGTTGTCATTGTAGCCCATGTGCAACAGAACAGCAAGAAGACATTAGGATAATAATGTTGAGCTGGCGTGTTGGCAGGCCACTAGATAACTGTTCTGGAGTGAGTTTATGTGAAAGGGGGGGTCCGGCGTCAGTCACTGTGTATGTCTCCCTGGGTTTAAACTGAGAATGCACAATGGAAACTCTTCCTGCATCTCATTTTTTGCACATGCAAAAATACTCCTGTCTGTAAAATTAAAGCTTTGTAAGCAGGAGTTCTTGATACAAACAGCCCATTATACACTCTTGAGTTTTACAAAACCAGCAAAATTGGCTTGAATTGAAAATGAATTGCCTTGTAGTTTCTCCAAGAGCCCCAGAGGTAAACACTGGCTTAGAAAAGTCAATATTTACTGCCTTTGAGCCCGTTATTTCAACAGGCTAGGCACTCTGGGGCCAAGACACGGTGCCTCTCTTTTTCTGGAGCCTGTTTCTTAAATGTTTAGCTCTTACTGAACCGCTAGCAGTCAACCCTTGAACTTCAGGTCACACACATGCAGACTTCATCCACTTGCCCTCTCGCTTGTAAATGCTGCTCAAGATGAGAGATTGTCACTGAGCAACCTCAGTCAACAGAGCCAGTTTCAGGGAAGCGCAGTGTGCATGCCAGAAGTGACTTTCTACATTTGCCATTTACACTCACAGAATTTCCAAAGGTGAAGTATGTAATATGTTAGCTGTGTTGTCATTGGCTCTCAGGCACAAGAACCCCTGATGACATATATGATTACACAATCAGATTGTAGCAGCATGGATGTAAGCTGCGTCCAAGCTAAGCATGCAGACTCGAAGTCTTCAAACAGTGGATCGTGGCACTACTGAGATTTTTCCGATACGTCAGCGCAACTTCTGTCAGGAGATTTACCCATCATAAAAGCCCATTAGAGAGGTTGGCTGTTTCACTTTGCATGGATCCAAATCTTTCAGTTTCATCAAAGTTTCCCATGTGCTGGCTCATCATTAGTAACAGATGGCACTAACGGAGAGCGCAGAGAGGCTGATGATGTGACCAGGGGCTTATGTCGTTTGTTACAACTTCCTGCATATAATGATCGTGGCTTGAATGTCATTATCTTCACTCTCAGTGGTATTACACTTTAAAATGGTTTACAATGGAAGTTAATACAATACATTTCCTTGGCAAAGATTTGAACCCCAAAGCTCATAGCTCCATTCTAAAGGCCAGGTTAGCAGTCTGTGTTGGGGTTTAGTAAAGCCTAACAATTTTTTAAAAATACAAAATAATGAAATTTCAAGCATGCGATTAAAAGTGGGATAAATCGCAATTAACTATTGAAATATAGTGATTGATCACAATTAAAAAATATAACCGTTTGCCAGCCCTCGTACCTATATATCGAAAATTCTCCTGGAGCCTTTTGTCCTAAATATAAAAAGTCAATGTTTGTTTTGGTATGATTATCACTTAATCTTTGGTATCAGCTCATCCTGCTAAAGCTTTCAGTTTCATTTGTAACTTCCCCTGTTAGCCTCTACTTTTCTTCACCTCTGAATTTGAAATCTCTCCAAATTCTCTCAGGTACACGTAAAGTATCAATCTTTTCTTTCTAGCAGGCTGTGTCCCGCTGGTCATGCCTTTTGTATCTTTTTCCCCCTTTCCCCCCGTGGATACATGAAATGCTCTCCCTCATGAGAAAAGAAGAACTTTCAACCTGGAGTTCTTTGTTTGAACATGTCCAATGTGCAATTATGCCGGATCATTTGCTCTTGTTACGTGGGTGGTAAGCAGGTGTGCCGATGAGCTAATTATAGATGTGGGTGCGCATTGGTTGGGGGGCATGACAGGGTCTCTTGGCATGGGAGTGAAAGATGTTAAAAAGCCAAAGTGAAGCTATGCCAAGGTTGTGTGTGTGTAAGTGTGTGTACGTGTACATCCTGCATACGTTCCAGGGAGAGTGAGGATGTTTTTCATTCGCCACAGAGAGTACATGCAATGGCTCAGGCTTCAAGAATCCAGTTCCAGTCCGTCTCTTCTATGGTCTCATTTCCCAATCTGTCATCGCTCTGCCTCGTTCCAGCTCTGTTCTCTCTCTCTCAGTAGTCTCTGTCTCCGCTGGCCTTTTGGCCCTGTGTGAATGTCACATACAGAGGGAGAGACTCTGTGGCCAGGAGCCTCCATCCTTTGGGATCTTAAACTCTTCTCACCCTAACAAAGGCTGGTGCTGTCGGAAAGTACAGTAGATCTTCAGTTTCTGTGTCACCCAACCTTTTATATGGCACTGTTGTGAAGAAGTCACTGAACAGTGACCACATCACAGCTCGTCTGGTTCTACAGCACAGGGTAAAGTGTGGGTCAGGCCTAAAGCCAGAAGATCTAAGGCAGTCATTGACATTGACAAATCTGCATTCATTGTAGTTTTTGTAATGTAGGTTTTTCTATGTAATGTTAAGCCAAGTTTTAACAGTGAAACACACACTCTGTTAGTAACAGAGAATACTCTCACAGACCTGTTGGAACCAAGAATCCACTATACGACGCTATAAAGAGAATATTTGCCTTTGTATTAATGCTGCATGTAGTTCAATAGAATCACAATATTAACAAAAAGCAAAAAGGAAAACATAATGCAGCTGTTTAATTACCTGCACAGAGATCATATCAGCAGCTTGCACAATCTACGGCAGTGCACCGATCGCAGGGAATGAAAGTCACTAACTCCTTCCACTTGCTCCTTAGAGCTGCAGAATCTGGGGTTAATTATGTACGAGTGGAACTTCAAGTGACCCCTTATATTAGACATGTCAATTTGGCCCAGTGGTAGTATAAAAAGCATCAAGTGTGCAGCTTTAAACTAAGGAGCCAAAGCTCAAATATTAACCTCCAGTAAACACTTTTTTCACAACAAACCTGCAAAGTTGCCGGCACAGTCAGATTATTATTCTAACAAGTCCATGCATCTCTTCCTTATACTCTGTCTATCATTATTAAAGGCTCCTGTCTCCCTCATATCAATCGTCAAACCGTCTTTCATAATAATCTTGTCAGCCAAATATGACATCAGCATCAGGTTGGCTTCGTTCTTGTTAGGTGGCATTCAGAGGCCGACCGCTGTCATGGTTCAGTGAGAGGAAACACAGCAGCACCTCTGAGCAGACTGCATAACCCCGGCCTGCGACCACACCGTCTGCTGTGCCTGCAGTAAAAAGCAAGGCAGCATATTTAATTGCATGCCTGTCTACTTCTCGACAGATCATTAGTGTCTTTATACGTCTGTAATAATAGGCTATTTGTTATCATTAGGTGTGTGGATGATGTGGAATGTTCTCTGGAATGCAGTTAAGTGGGACTCGAATGATTTTGAACGGCAAAAGCCTTGACTAAAGCTTGATTGTTTTTAGTTTAAGCTCTATCCAGTGGTCCAGGGTAGCCGCCCTCTGTTACAGTTGTAGCTTCTATATCTTTATTTGCATCGTGTTGTATTTGGACCGTGCTTCTATGTGCTCAATAATCTCGATTTTTTGTTCTGTTATCTATATTCTCATCTATGAGGCTCCATTTTCCCACAGGGGATGATTTCAACATCTCATTTATGTTTTACTTGCAGACTTTTATCAGATTCCAAACAAAGAGGAACAGCCTCACCTTTGCATCGCAGCTGGAAAGTGCTGTCATATTTGGATGAAGACTTGCAAGTCTGAACCAGTATGAACAGTCTTTCTGCCGGTGTATGATAACAAATAAAGAAATGGAAATGGTTTGTGGGAAAGGTCCAATGTACAATAAATAGATATGTCTTCAAATCCATCTATGGTGATGGGGAAAACAATCTCTTCATGTAGATCGAGACTCTGTGAGACGCTGCACTACCTCTACTATAAAAGCAGTGACTTCTGCAATTAATTCTTGGCATTGGCTTTAGTTTGAAAAGAGCACTATATTATTTACTGCATGACGGCAGCTCCAATAATATCTCCACCTTGGAAATGATCCACATGAAATACTCCTGAAGGATCATCTAAACGTTCTGAAGGAACTATCTTAACAAGTTGGTTTGTGCTTATGTTCAACATTTTTACAACAATTATAACATTTAAAGTAAATTCTTACAAAATAGGTAGAGGTTCTCAATGTGTTGGATTTTACAGATTAGATTGACAGCCCATGTATCCAATCAGAAAGCAATGTGTATGTGTATGAACAATTTTGGATGACGACTCTCCGGGCATAGCACATGTTAGGTTATTCTACTGAAGCTACAGCTTGCTCTGTGTACAAATAAGTTTGAATTTGAATGACCAGAAGTCTTTAACCCCCAATTTCCACATACTCTGTGCGTGCCGCGGTTGGTCAGCGACGCGCACTATGCCGCCGTTTGCTGCTACACTAGTCAATTATTGTGCTTCCACAGCGAGCCCCGCGGTCCGTCTCCGGAGCCTGCCACCAGTGCCACTACGCTCTGTGCCATTTAAAATACGCTGCGAGTCTATTTTCGCACCAAGCTGGACAGATAGAATAAGACAGGAAGTCAGACAAAGAAAAACACAGAGCGTCAAGTCAATTTCAAGATAAAACACAAGGTACATACGATGTACACGATCATAATTTCCATCACTTTATCAATATAACGTCTAAACAGATCCACTGGGGCAGGGCGTGCACCGCGGCACGCATGTGGAAATTGGGGTAAGACAGGTAGACACACACACACACCCTAAACACAATAAGAAAGGAGAAACGGTGGCCCTATTCCAACCAACGTTCATAGCGCAGGATTAACGCCCCTGTCATTTCTCTCCTTCATTATGAATGTCACAGAGGCATATTGGGGCAACAAAGTGATCCCACCTCTGAACCGCCATTGGAGGTATTAACAGAGGCGTTACAGGGGCGAGATGGAATCAGTGGAGCCATCGGTGGAGCCACTCGGACTTACACAAGTGTGTGTGTGTGTATGTCCGAGTGAGTGTGTATGTGGAGCTCCTGCTGTTTCTCTACTCGTGTTGTGTAACGAAATGTGAAATCACAAACTGGGACACATATTGGGACACATGTATTACACCGTTGCGGAATAAATATGAAAGTTCAAAGAAATAATGACTGAGGAGATTTGTTACTCAGCTGTTGCAGAATCGTTCTCTGAAAAGGGCTACTGTCAATATTAACTTTATTGGTTTTCCTAGAACAACAGACTCCTCTGATTGTCTGCATGTCTTTGTGTGTTTACTAATCGAGGCTTATATTCTTTAAAAGTCACATATTATTCTCTTTTTTAACAAGTTTAAATAAGTCTCAGAGCTCCCCAATATAAATCCAGTTATGAAACCACTCTGATCCTGTATTTGATCATGCCTATAAACCCCTCTATTTCAGCCCTGCTCAGAACAGGCTGTTTCTGTATCTGTAGCTTTAAATGTAAATGAGTTGCATTTCCCAAGGGCCTGGGTGTCTTGGGCTTTCTCGCAACATGCTCAGTTGTTTACGCTGAGAAGGCAGACCCAGAGGGCAGGACAAACACCTAGCTGTGGGAGTGTCACCCACCTGGGGAAGGGGTTACTGCCCTTTGTGATGTCATGAAGGGAAAATCTCCAAATGGCCTGTTTGCGCACACATTTTCTGAAAAGAGGTAAAAGAGAGGATGGACTTTTTTCATAATTGGGGGTTTGTAGACAGACTAGGGACACGTTAGTGACTACGGACTAGGGAAACATGGTACAGTGTATTTGCATAAAATGTGACCTTTAATCATTTCTGCAAACACAATATTATCATATTCATGTGTTTTCAAAGCAATACTGTCAGAAATTGTTGGACGTCAGGTTTTGACAGAAGAACAGGAATTAAAAATCTTGTAGATTTTCCTGTTTTTTAAACTGTCCACCAACAGACTAAAAATGTGAGTGAGTAGACTTTTTCATCAAATGAACCTTTGTATTTGTTACATCCTTTTTCAGATTTATATACACAAGGACGCCAAAGGCTTGAGGTGGGGAAGTCAGAAAGTACTGAGTCAAGTTTAAAGCTTGCTTTTTTCTAGTCTAAAAATAGATTATACTGCCAGCCTTATCTCATTGAGGTCAATATGTTGAGAGAATTAACATTTATATTTGTGCCCTCAGTGACATAACAGAAGACAACGTGGATTGCACATAGAAGGCCTCATTCTCTAAAAGATTGCGTTGCTTTTGTGCCCCAAACGTTCCAGTGGAAAACAGTTCTGCCTCTGTATGACTTTACAATTAATGATCTGCAATAGGGAGAAGTGATACTTGGTTTTTGAATGTTTCTGAAAAAGGAAAAAAAGAAGAATTTAGTAGTAAGTATGTCTTTAACTTGCTTCAATAAAAATATATTGGAAAAAAAAGATCTGCAATAATTACTTTGATATTACTATTATCAAGATTTATTTCTTGGCTTTGTATGCCTTTGTTTGATAGGATTCAGATCAGTACTTAAAACATGAAAAAGCAGGTTTAATGGTTTCATGTTGCACAACAGTATCGACAATTAATTGAGTGAGAGGTGGAGGGCAAGAGCAACCTCTGTGTTTACGACTGTTTCCTCGATGTCTCCTGAGCAGCTATTCGCCTCTGGCAGACTGAAGAGGTAGTGCATGACAGAGAAGAATAAGTGTGGGCGGATTGGACATCAGTCAACAACCACAGGTATTTCTATTAATAACCGCCAATGGTGTCGCTCTCAGCTGAAAGCAGTTGAAGAGTGGAGACATGTCAGTCATTGTTTGGTCTATTAACGTGCGTTTCAGGGAATGTAGTGTACGAGGTGCACCTGGAGGCAAGACATGGATTTGTCTGACACTGTCAAGTAACACAGCTCTGAATGAAAACTTCAACAAAGGTAACCAATCTCAACCAAACATGATTCTGTTTGGATGTTCCAGTGAGGTTACCAAGCCCTCACAAGACACTGTTAGATCGTTGGTTTCTGATACTTAAAGGGATACTTCACCCATTTGCATTAAGCTTTGTATCATTAGAAACCTGGTAGTATTTTTGAATGGTCGTGCATCCCACCCTCATTTTCCCCTGAGATGGGAAATCTTTGTATTTCTAAGTCTGAAAATGAGCTTCCAGTGACGCAAAATGACGGTTTTTGCGTCACTGGAAAAAATATAAATATAGCGGCGAGACGGCTGCTACCGACAGGCCGGTCTTGTGTTGGCCGCCGCGACACAAGACAGCTCGCGGCTATATTGCTATATTGCCGGCTGAGGACGAGGAGCCAAGGCCGGCTCAAGCTGGGGCGGACTGGTAGTGTCGGTGCTCTCACTGTTTGCCTATGGACACAGATATAGAGTCTGTTTTCTGACAGGAATTTCCCAGATCAATTCTGGAACAAATTTCGGAATAAGTTGAGGAAATGGCCTTATGTGTTGAAATAAATATGTCTGTAAATGTTTTTATTACTATATTTCTACTGCTATACTGTATATTTTGGAGAAACTGTAACGATCGAATTTCCCTCTGGGATTAATAAAGTATTTCTGATTCTGAACTAGAGGACTTTAGTGGGAGTGGCCTGCGGTGCTGTGCATTCTGGGATTTGGTGTCTTTCATCCACATGAGCCAAAAAGACACTTTCTGCCTTTTCTCAGCCAAGAAGGCACCAACTTCAAAATGTATTTCACATTTCTACTACATATATGACCCAATGTCAATACAGATTCATGTTTCAACGGGTGAAGTATCCCTTTAAAGCAAACAGGTAAAAGAGACATCTTGTGTAGAAAGACATCACGATGTTAGGTTTTATAAAACATCAACATTACAATTCTACAATTCACTTCGCAGACGCTTTTATCCAAAGCGACGTACATCAGAGAGTAAACATTAGATATGTGATCAAACTAAAAGAAACAAGGGAGCAAACTGACTGATCTTTTATTGTTAATGCAGTGCTAAATCCAAGTGAAGGAGTGTGTATGACATCCTAAAAAAGCTGTAACAAAAAAAGTTTTCATAGATATCTTAAACGCTTAGCTTCTAGTAATAAATCTCTCTTAGGTGAAAATTCCCTCCTGTTGAATGTCACTCTGCATTTGAAAAATCAAACGGACTAGGCACTATTTCAACGTGAAAAGGGTGTGACAATCTGTACAACAGGGGCCTAGTTAAAAAATAATACAACCACCATGACATTTATTTATTTATGTTTTTAATTATTTAAAACAGGGACAGTGCACATTAATGAACACAAACATCTTAATATGCCAGATTGTGGCCACAGGCAGGTTGATGGTTCACACGTATACAAATTCACATAAAACCACAATGACAAGCAAAAACAAAACAACGTGTAAGACCCTAACGACAACATAAGCTGTACATTTGTTGACAGAAGCACATTTATACAAGCATAAAAAGTGGCTGTGCTATGTTCAAAACAAACCAGGATATAGTGACTTTCAGAGTAAAAGTGCATAAAGTGCTGCAACAGGAGGTAAAGTGCTGGAGTATTGCACATGATGATGAAGTACTGACATAAATTGCACATTTGCTGTGGAGCCTGTAACTTTACATTGCTGGTGTGATTGCACATTGTACGCCGATGAAGGCCTAGTGATGAAATGCGTCTGTTGTTGTTTTGTACGCCGCTCTTACTGTACCCAGATAAAAATATTATTAAATTTAAATATTTACTTTTATGTCTCTTTTTTAGTCTTGTTGCGGTCGTGCACCTGAAACTTTATTTATTGTCAAGTGTGCTCCTTTTTTGCTGTGCATATAGCCCTATTCACAGAGTTTGCATACAGACGTGTATGCACCATGCACATACCATGGAAGGTGAGTCCAGATCGTAGCAGCCTGAGTTTGTCTGTAAAGATAAAGAAAAATGATGTGCAGAAAGCTAAATGACACACAAAAAACAGATACAGATCGGAGCAATTATCATTTCTACAGAAATCAGTCTTGCTGGATCATTGATTGACTTTCCACAAGGAGTCTAACCTTGGTATTCGGACAAACTGGTCCCTGTTGGCCAACAGAAATGGATGCAGTTGTTGTTGGAGATAGCAGTGATGTTGCTGACATCAACGGTAGAAACTTACTCCGTTCTTGCACTTGAAGTTTATTAATGTAGACTGGTAGAGAACCATTAAACAGAACCTATTGTTAATTCTGTTCAATCCACATCAAAATAGAATCATGTTCCTTTATGAACTATTAAACTGTACCATAAATCTTCCAAATACAATCCCTCCCTTGAAGAAGCTGCACGCCTCTGTCTGCATGTCACCTCTTTAAAGAAGGCAGAAAAATTATGATGATTCAAATTCCTCCTGCAGACACATTGCCATGTCAAATTGATGTTAGGTAATGACAGAGTGTACACAGGTATGACAGCTGCAGCCTCAGGGCCTGTAAGTTTCACAGGCATGATCACTGAGATGGTTGGATGCTTGCTGGATGGATGATGGATGTTTCTGGGGCTAAGTATCAACAACTGTTGCTAATTTGCATTCTTTGGCTGTTACTCTGTGTTTAGCATCGCAGCAACTGTACAAACCCCGATAATAACAACTTATCCTGTCGGTGTGTGGACTTTAGGCGGTGGGAATCATCACTAACAATAATCTATATAGCGTATATCCTTAACACTATGATGTATAGAGTTGTCTACTGTGATGTCTGCTTTGTATCATCATGTATTGAACACTGTGTTGTACACATAATTCAGACTGAACTTGGCCCCTTTCATTTTGTGCTCACTCAAAAGCTTCACCATCAACAAATTGTCAAAATCTGCCAGGACCCAGGTAAACAGGTCAGTATCTATATCTGGTCACATTGCCACTGTTCGTTGGTCCTAGCTGTCCATCAAACCCTTCACCGGTTAGCTTAATCAGTTCTGTAGTCTGTTAGTTTTAGTAGTTTGAGTGTTGTGTCTTCAACTGGCATCATTAACATTTCATTCATGTTAGCTGAAGCAAAATAGAACCAGCAGTAGACTGAAGACTGGCTTTTTTCCCCAGGCCATTAGACTTTTAAACCTTGTGAAAATACAAAGTGAAACTAAGCGGCAGCCTCAGGTGTTCAAAAATGAATCCAATGCGGAAGTGAAAAATCCTGCAGTTCATCGAATGTCTGCTTTAGGCTGGCTGCAGGAATACCAGAACTCACATAAACACCCATTCAAAAAAAGCCAGCAGAAATTAAAGGGGTCATATTATGCTTTTTCTGGTTTTTATATGTGTGTTTTCCAAGTGTCCTGTGCATATTTAGGCACATCTATTTGCAAAAATTCAAAGTCCGCGGAAAAGCGGCTTCTCCTACGTCCTCCTGTTAGCTGCAGCATTAGCTGCATGTAACGCTCGGTTCTAGCCCCCCTCGAACAAAATTTGCCAGTGTTACGTCCTGTCAGTGTGATATCATATATTGGCTCGTTGTGGCAAGCCCAGCAGCTCATGTTGCACTTCAGAGCGTTGCAGATAGAGTCAGAAGCGAGCCGGTGCATGGAGCGGCAGTACATGAAAACAGACACTTTTTTAGCTATTGTGAACATACTTTAGTAGGTACATAGATTAAATATACGAACCCCAAAAAGGGCATAATATGACCTCTTTAAGATGTTTACAGCCTGGTAAAAAAACAAGAACAACTTTAATCTGCTTAGCTCATGTCTCGATCAGCACACGGTGAACAGGGTTTGAATTTTTTGATAGCGCATCCGTTTTGTGTTTTTCCTAATTAAGGCTGTACCTGATTGACAGGTGGGCGTGACATAACGGTTTGTATAGAAGTTTAAAACCCGCCTCAGCTCCAGCTCCAGCTCTCAGCCTGTTCTTTGGTGGACTGAAGGTTACGTTGAGACAGCATTTCCAACTTGGCGACCGCCCTCGATGGGACTTCAATGTTTGTGATTCACTCCTGCAAGTCTTTAGGGAGGGAGACCAACATATGGCTAGTATTAGAGACAAATCTAGAATTCCACTGTCAAAAACACATTTATTGTGGTCAGTATCACGTTACAGTTTTGAGCAAAAGCTGTTTTTAAAAGTCACTGTTGGTGCACAGTCTCGAGGATCTAGATTCAATGCTTTCAAGGACTCCAGTCTTGCTGGACTGTAACCAAGAGAACTTGAACATACTTAGAAAGAACGCTGAAAAATAGAGAGTCAATGTGATGGAGGTAGACGTGTTGGTGTGAGTGTGAGAGAGAGAGACACGAGTAGGAAAAGAGAAGGGAAGAGTTAATGTATGTGGAGTATGGTGCAAATCACTACACGGCTACAGTTACAATGTGCCTCAGGCAGTAAGTTGGCTGAATCCATATTGTTAGAGCTGTCAGTCAGGGAGAGAACGTGCATGCCAAGAGGCAGCAGCCAGGCCTCCTATATAAAGATGGATGTTTTCCTGGCGTCTGTCCCAACAGCGGCTTAAAGCTGGTGTATTCTCCCTCACCTGGGGACACAGTGAATTTTAGTCAGTGCCAAACCAGCTTTACGGGATGTGTGTGGAAAATAGTATAACTTTTTATACAGAGAATTAGTTTCCTGTTGCTCTGCAAATAATCAAAATCTGTTTCTTTTAAGGGCAATGCGAAGTAAAAAAAAAAAAGAAATCGTTTTTTTCTTAGTCGGACCCAAGCGGTAACAAAACGGTCTTGAAAAATGAAGCCAATGCGGAAATGCAAAATCCTGCAGTTTGTTGAGTGTCTGCTTAAGGCTGGCTCCAGGAACACCAGAAGTCACATACACATGACTGGTAAAAATAAAAGCCATTTTTACAGCATAAATAAACTTACAGCCTGGTACAAAAACGAAATAGGTCTGAGTATTTACTGTCCTCATTGGCACACACTGTATGGGGGATGATTTTCTTTTTAAACGGTTCTGTTTTGATTTTGAAAACAATACGTGTTATCCATAGTTAGGTGGTAGTTGACCTGATTGACAGGTGGGCGCAATGTAACTGTTCGTCAAAAGGCTTACCCGCCTCAGCTCCAGCTCTCAGCCTGTCGTTAGGTTGACTGAAAGTTAGACTGAGACAGGATTTGCAGAATGATGGCTATTGCTGATGAGCCTCCGGAGCCCCCTGCAGGAACAGATGGCTGACGTCACTCAGGCTTTGTCCATTAATATTTACAGTCTGTGGTCAGAGCCCTAAATCTTAAATGAACATTAAGAAATGTGCAAACATTGGCAATTAATATCCTTTATTTAAGGTGAACATTTGTGTAAGGGTCAAAATGTAAAACTTATGTTTAAAATGTAATTAATAAGATGATTATGAACATAATAAATGGGCTTGAAATCTACTGGTTTGTATCGTTTCTAAATTTGAAGTCATACAGTGAAAGGTATTTTGGCTGATAATAGTAAAAGCTTGTTTAGATTTTTGACAAAATCTATTCTCACATGACTCTTACAGAAAAAGTCAGAAAACCTCCCCAGCAAGTGTTTTGACATGCATAAGCTCTACCCAAGAGCTTCTTGTAAAATTCACCCCACTTTGCTTGTTAATGCCTGTGTAATACTGACAATCACTCACTCTCTCTTTCTGTCTTTTCTCTGCTGCCTGCAGAACATGAA
This sequence comes from Labrus mixtus, assembly GCF_963584025.1. Taxonomy (NCBI): domain Eukaryota; kingdom Metazoa; phylum Chordata; class Actinopteri; order Labriformes; family Labridae; genus Labrus; species Labrus mixtus. The sequence continues at coordinate 16,077,481 of NC_083624.1, forward strand.
AGGCCCGTGCTGCAGGTGCTGTTTGACAAGTGCGACGAGTCCGAGCCATTCGTCTCTCAATGTGTTTTTACAAGAGCGCAAATCTCCCCTAAGCTCTCTTGTTTGAATTTGAGTGTGTGCGTGTCTGTTTTAAGTCAATGTGCATCCATGGGTGTACGTGTGTGAGCTCACATGCATGGATGACTCGGTGAGGACCGCTCACCGACTTTGAAAATAAAACTCTTATTGAGTTTCATCAGCAAATCAGCAGTTTATAAAGCAGGGGTCAGAGGGTTTGTTAGGGTAAGACTTCTGTTACACTCAGCTTGACAATTTTTACAAAGCATTCTTTTTGTTGGGTTGAAGTTTGTATTGACAAGGACTTAAATGATGAGCACATTGAATACACACCTGCAGGGAGAATGCATGGTTTACATGAAGCCTGTAGAATTTGCTTTGTTGGTTGATACAGCACATTTCCAATCACAAACAACTGTATCTACTGGTTTTAAATTTCACTTTGAGTTTCCCTTTGTATGTCTTCAAAAGAGTTTCATTGAAGTGCATTACTGAATGGATCTAAATGGATATAAATGTGCGAAATATCAATTAACGGACAATTATTTTGTCTGGATCCATTTTGTGGCCAGCTCTACGCTGTAAACTCGTCAGTGTTCATATATGTTGGAGTGTGCACAGTATGCATCAGTAAACCGCATACACTACACTTTCCTGACAGAGGGTTAGCATGGAGACAATAGTCAACTAAGAGCTCCAGTTGTTATTTTTACCTGTTTTCTCAGCTGCACAGCTGCAGTGCTGCTTAACGTCGATGCACCTGGAATCCTTCACCACAGGAAACACTGTGGTGTGAGGCTCACACACTGATTGGGAATATATTTTAAACAAATGTGTAAACAAATGATTCTCTCATGCTTTAAAGATTTAATATGTAGAATTGTATGACAGTGTTTAAATTCAAATATCTAAATTAATTAAATATTGACTAAGCCTATGTTATTTTATTTTTTTCGTTGAGTACTTATATTACCTCAGATATTTCCAACTGTTATCAAAGCCAGAGAAATCTGTAATTTTATAGTTGTAACAGGAGCAGCAGCCATGACACAAAATGTTTTTTGTTGCCAAGGAAACACGGGATGTCAAGTCAAAGACCGCTGCATAAGAAAGCGGGAGCTGCTACTGTGAGCTGCCGTACTGTTGCTGTATGTGCTGCTGTGATAAAAAAAAAGTCATGTAAATTCTACTTGGATACATCGTCAGTAAACATGTTCTCTTTCTCAGGTTAGTTTTTCCCGTTCGTATTGCCTACGCCAACTCGGGAGTTCGTTTTCACTAGGGTCGGGGGGGGGGGGGGGGGGAGGCGTAGCAGAGAGAATCACTCCCATTATTTGATTTTTGATTGAGTGCCCCTTGGCGGCGTATTTTACATACTGTGCGTTTAATTGTTAAAAAGACCAAGTTGCTCACCCTTTTAGATGAACCATATTATTAACAAGGGGGTCCCAACAGAGAACAAACGTACAACATGACATGAGAAGAAAAAAAGAAAGAAAAGAACACAGAAAGGCTATTGATGGCCAAAGTGGCAAGCAAATTAAAGAAAAGAATATGACTAAAAGTAACTAAAGTTACATGTATCACTTGGCCTTATTCAAGTGTGGGGTTATGGAGACAGGACTGGGAAGTGTGTTCAATACCTGCATCAGGTGTAGTAGCCTGAGAAAACGTGGATGCAATTGGATACAATTTGTGACTGGAGTGAAAAACAGTTCCAGGAAAAGACACCAGAGACGGATTGTATATGACAGTGAGAGGAGTGTAACTTTCCTGTAGGCAGTCCCATAGGGCCGGCCTCCCTGTTAATGTGCTTTAAAGCTATCAGTGCTCACTGCTATGACTCCTGGGAACACACAGGGTGCTGTGTACTGTCAGACTATCCATTATTTTTTTGTCAAGCCCAGTTACCTCAGTTTGTCATCTGAGATAATATCTGTTGAGAGATGGTTTTGAGGGACGGGGGTTGGGGTGCAGTTGCATTGGTCACACTACCACTACCACCACCACCCTTCTCCATAATGACAGGTGCACAGTTGACCTTTCTCTGCACAATTTGGGATCAGATTGCGCTGTTCCAGCTTGCCGTATCTATGTGTTTAACCCAGTTGAACGGCTCTATCATGTTCACGTCAATCCAGGTTTTGTGTTACACCAACTGCAGCAGATATACAATGGTATCCTTGACTCAGAGATTAGAGGTGCTTTTAGCAATTCACCTCAAGCTAATTTTATTCACGCAACACAATGCAGTCCTGTCTGCGCAGCGCTGCAAAAAAAGTGTGGTTCACCATGATTGTGTGACTCGATCTTTACACTGTAGACAAATTATTAACATACAGTAAAGCTTTGTATTTCTTCTAGTAATTATTTCTAGTTTACACTTAAAAAAGGTAAATCTATACATATATATGCTATGTCAGTATGAGCTGCCAGTTGTTCTGCAGCCATGAATTAACAGCTTCCAGTGCCCGTCTCTCTGGGATTTTATGGCAGTTTATTCTTAACTGTTTACAAAAGTGGTGTGCGGCAACTGCCAAGCACTGCCATTTAATTAGGAGTCCATTTCATGGCCGTCTGACATGCTGATAAAACTCTCCAAACAAATAGCCGGAGTGTCTCCAGCAGCCTGACTGTGTAATTGAGGGTTTTTTGAATGCAGCCCCATTTGGCAAAGGCACCCATTATTTCTCTCTTTGCGCCCTTGCTCTCTCTCACTCTCTCTCTCTCTCTTCGACATACACACACATACAGGGAGAGAGACAGACATCAGAGAGACTATACCCTATATATAATTTAAGCTAACACACCAATGTATATACTCTGCCAGAATCTAAAGCAACAAATGCAGAAAACAGAGCCTCCAGCTGATTCAATTTGGAGAGCAGAGTCTGAGCTTCTGTTTTTCTCATCAAAGGTTCTTGCACCGTGTTTGTAGAAGAAAATAAATCTCCCAACGTCCTCTTTTTGGGGAATTGTGTAAGCCAAGGCTTCTTTTAAAAGTTTAAGTCATGAATGTGGCTATTTTGAGCTCTTGTGAAACTCTCAAGCTCTTTCTAATGCCTTGGTCTTAGTTTGGATGCTTTGAAAGCTTGAAAGCTCATCTCACGTTCTTCTATGCCTTGTATTAATTTTGGGGGTTTTATGCCAAGTGGACAAAAATTGTAATAAACTGGATAGGCATTGACTTGTGCAGGAGTTCATGGGATAACAGGTATCCTATTCATTGTGCAAGCCTTAGAAGAAAAAAAGTTAGACTTACCTTTAAATCTGGTGACGCACTTGTATTGCAATTTCTTTTTTCTAAAAACTGGGCTGCATCCTATCGGACTGACCAATATACAAGTATAAAATAATGAGAGAGGTATTTATAGCGATACTACTGATCTAAAGATATGTCACACACATGCAGCATTATGACCGCTAGTGCAGCTGCAGCCATCACCCACTGTGTCTAACCTGACATTACTGAAATTTCGCCTCCATAGTTTGTGCTTTGCACACAACTGCATCGCTGCAAGAAACGTGCTGGGATACATAATGACGGATCAGTCTAGCTGCGCTACTTTATCACATATTTTCTCACTTATAGGTCAGAATCCTGCATTTCCAGAAAACTGTGGTATGCACTTAGGTAAATCAAGCTTATGGAGTGCTTCTCATTTAACGACAACAAGTGACCAGCAGAGGTTGGCAGTGTAAAAAATGGAGCGTCCTGTAGGTCCGTAGCACAACTTTATCAACATTACATTACCGATGGCCTAGAGCTCAACTACTGTACCTGAAACTAACAACGTTGCAAACTCCACATGGCGAAAATAGGTGGTACTAGAAAGAGCCACACAGCTGCACAGAAACTGCCCGTTGCTGACTTAGCTGAACACAATAGAAATCATCAAACAGGAAGACAGTTAAAACCTTTTTTTTCCCTCCTGGAGTCCCCCAAAACAGATTGCATCTAATGTACCGGTACAATTTATATCCCAGATTTAACAGTAAATGTTTTTGGATTATTTGCAATGTGGTCTACCATGGTTTTACACACATGTATACATTGTTAAAATCACTGTTATTCCATACTTCTCCACCAGACTGCAGCTGGATAGAGTCTCCTGTGAGTGCTGCTGAATGGCAGCTGATGACAGTCACAGCAGCAGCTGAAGTGGCAGTGATCCTTAACAGATGCTACAAACATTTCTTTACGACGCACACAGTTACATTTAGAGGTAAAAAACAGACACTTCCCCCACAGAATAAGAAATACATACATAAATGCTAACGTAGCCTCCCTAAAATCAACCTCTTCTGTTACACCCAATGCTAAAACATGTTCAACTGACTTTGCCTGATCCCCGTCTGAGGACTGTGAGGGTGTGGGCTCTCTCTGCTCGATATACATTTTCCTGAACATCTAATCAGTTGTGTAGCAGCTGTCAGGGTGGAACAGGTTACGTGTTTATCATCCTTAATGACCCACAAGGTTTGATGTCCTCGTATAATCCCACTCGTTTTCACCAGAGTCTAATTTGCAGAGACAAGTGAAAAGATTTATTCTGGCACTGATTGCAGGACCTTTTTCTGATCTTTCATCTTCTTATCTAGTAATAGTCTGTCCTCCTATGAACATTAAAAATGATGTCTAACATTTCATGAGATAAGTCATAATTATAAGACAACATCTGAATCATAGCTTGTGGCGTTTTGGACTACAAGTTCTGTTAGGGAGCAATGTTTGAAGTATCTCACATTAGCATTCAAGGTGTCTACATGCACACAGGGTGTGGCTGTTCTTATTCAATGTTTGTACTTGTACTACAGGAAAGTATTGCACCGTTATTCATATATAACCCCTCATAATCATGATACAATTTAGATCCATCTGCAGAAATGTTGGGCACTACTTGAGCTGTCCCGCTTGTGTGAAGTCATGTGAGGTTTAGGTGAAGATTATCTTCTTATCTCTATTTACAGATTCAACATAAAAATGTAGTCCGAGTCACAGTAACATGTTGTTTGCATGTTGTTGTCTTTATTCCCATGTAATCTTGTAGTTCTCCTGTGATCTTGAGAACCCAAGAGTCCAGCTGAGCTTTGCTTGGCTTAGGCTTCAGAAAAGGACCCAGTGGGTTGGGCAGCGCAAAACCACGGCAGAGATGGAAACCTGCACGCATGGATTCTGTGGAAATGGCCAGTTACTGTTCCTTTATTACATCTTTTTTTTTTGTGGCTGATATCCTAAGAGGTTAAAAATGGCAGAAAAGGCAGCAAAGACATAGAGAGACAGAGTGAAACTGGGAGAAAAAAGGTGGAGGACGGTAACAGCTACAGTAGATGGAGTAAAAAATTGTAAGAACCAAAGAAAGAGGCACTGCAGGTCTGAATCAGAGGTATCGTATTCAGCCCAGTCCTGACAGAGACTCCTCTCCAGGTTGAATAGGCCCATTGTTTGGACAAGGCCTCCATGACACAGGCCATTTCATTATAGAATGAGCCCAGGCACAGGGAGTGGATGGTGGTTGCAATGTCACCCCCTCCTTCTCTCCTGCTGCCCCCCTCCTCCTCTCTCCTGTCAAAGAGCTCCATTCTCTCCCCCTCGGGGCTACCTGCATGAGGAGGAAGACAGCCATAGGGGCGACGCACTCTCGAAAAACAAACAGGCAGCCTCCATCACTGAAACAGACGGAGAGAATCTGTCGGTGAACAGACACAGGTAACTCGATAGCTTCTGATGTAATATGTCAGATCTCTTCTGTGACATAGAAACCATCAGCAGTGGTTTCAAACATCACAAAGTCTCTTTTTTTCTTTTTTTCTTTTAACTTGAGTGCACTTTGTAAGATCTAAACTTTAAGCTTTACTTGCATTTTGTCAGTCAATTTAATAAAGTTATCTGCTCCGACAATCTCGACTTTAGTGTTAGCTGATCAAAGCGGTGTTGGATAAATCATGTTTTACCAAGACTGCTGTCCTGTTTGACTGATGTAAGCATATATGCAGCATATGGGATTTTAGAACTGTCTATTCTATTCTGTCTATTTTCATGTCACAGATAATGAATAAAAACATCGACACGTGAGTCGTACACATTATAACGATAGGGTACAAGATAGTGAAGCAGCTGTTCTGCAGGTGGATAGAACTGTGACTGAGCCAAGAGTGAAAAGGTATCTACTTCTCATAAATCTATAGATAAGAAGTAAACCATAAGCACATGAGATATTAATGTACAAAAGACAGAAATCCACCCGCTTCTCCCCCTGATCCAACACATCAGAGTGAACTGCTGACTATTCAGATTTGTGTGCAGCCAAAGTTAAATAATTCATCCTCTCCATACAAGCAGCAGCAGTCCCCTCATTGCATGACTGTTCTGTATGGGCCTTTTTATACCCGCATCATGAGCTGCAGGTTTTCAATGCAAAGTTCATCAATTAAATCACTACGGTCTGTTGGTTTCAAAAGTTGGTTTCAGCTTCCCCTGAAAGTTCAGCTTTGGTGAGCTGTGAAACACAAATCATTCAGACGGCGTCCTTTAAGGACAACAGGAACAATAAGGGTCCAAAATGGAAACTATCGCAGCAATGTTGGAACCATAAACTGTAAACATGGACATTAGCTGAGTGACATCACCCGTTGGTTTCTGAAGAGGCATTATGAAGCCCAATGACGATGATCGTCATGTTGAAATGCTGCCTCCACCTAACTTTTTATCAATCTCAATACACAGAAGAGGCAGCTCTCAGGCCTGCCTTAAGCCTCCTGCTTCACTGTTTGAAAAATAACCAGCTGTGCATCAGTCTTGAAACCTTTCTGCGTTCTAACTTCTATTCATTTTTCAAAGCATCAACAAGTTATGGTCGTTTCAGTTCAAAATCCACTTTTTGAGTTCCAGTGGAAAGTGTTTCCTGTTTGAGTGGAAGAAGACAAAAATACTGACGATGCATCAACACATCATCAGGACACAGAACTTTTGGGTGTAAGAGTACCAAAGCTTTGTTTTAGCTGTATCTGTACTTTGTATGGCATTTTTGTAAGAATCATATCAGTGACAGGAAGCACTTCCACTTATCCACAGATCAACTGAAGCATTTCTATTAACCCTCAGTCTTTTAGGGTCAATCTCACAGATGTACACTTTAAAGCATGAACTCGTGGACACCAAAGAAAACGTTTGCTTGCAGTTTTAGCTGATAGCCCTGCTTCAAACTGCAACAAGCACAGTGGAGTAATTTCATGATAAACCCTGAGTGTTTCTGATGGACTCCTTGGCTGTTTCTTAACTCTGTGGAGTTACAGCAGTGTGGTCATTGACACAGGGGTCGATGAACTCTGTTTACTTTGGGTTATAAGGATGGTGCCTGCAGCTCTCTTCAGCACTTACAGTATTTATCTCCCAGCTTTAAGGATGCAGTATTAGTCAAATGTCGCCCTTCAATCTACAGTACCCCTCCTCTAAACCTTCCCTCTCTTCCACTTCTTCTCTCTGTTTCTCTGTCCCACTGCTATGCCTCCCTTCTCTATGCGGTCTCTCCGACCTTCCAGTGAACTTGTGTGGATACTCAGAGCTGTGTTATTGGAAACAAGCCTTCAATACTCCTATTAGCCACGATGTAAAGATGATAGGTTGTGCTTTGTTTGGATATCCATTTCCAATCGCATGTCATGATTGGCGAGAGCCGACGGAGATGATGGGTTTGCTAGTGTGATACTGCCAAGAAAAGGAAAAGGAAAAGTCAGAGAGAGGAGGGAAAAGAAGAAATTGGGTAAAAAAAATAAAATAAAAAAATGAATAACTCAGAAGAATGGGAAATAGGGATATTGGTGAAACATATGAGAATGCCTTGCACAATATTTGAATCTGCAGAGCAACCAAAGGGGAGGTTTGTTTAGGAAAACCAGACAGCTGACGCTGATAAGTGTCAAATGAGCGGAAACTGGAGAGAACTTTCAGCTGGATTAAGAGTCAGTGGGACAGAGAAAGAAGATAAGAGGCTTGCTTTGGATACTAAACTTTAAGAGCAGGGAAACAGTAGGGTACAATACTCATACTAATCTTATACTGGTAAAAGACATGAAATCCCAAAGGGTCTTTTATTGGTGGGATAAGGACCATACACAGTATCAGATGGGGGAAATATCACTCATACCACCATGTGGAAGAGGCAGCCAGTCCATCACGCCCTGAAAACATCTGAGCTGCACTGCTTGATCAGGGGACCTTAGCCAATTGGGATGAGTGATGCAGAACTGGACAAAGAATGAACATTAATCTCTGTGAACAGCACACGCCTTGTGCTTGGGACTCACAATCACAATGGTTTGTCAAAGAAATTATATAGCTACAGTTCCTCTGAAGGAAATGTATATTTGTCGGATTAGTCTTGTGCTTATTGGACAGGACGTTGTTGATAGTGCCAAAATTTTACCAATTTATTTAAAATAAAAAGGGAAATATACCTACCAAATGAATCATATCTGTTGAGTTCAGGGAGAATAAATATCATTTCTGTCACTGGAATGTAAGATTGGAGGGCTGGAGCTGCAGGGATGACGTGATGTTCTTTATTCACGGGTCATTTACTCTGATTCCCTCCTGACTCACCCGCTCTATAATATGAGTCAGCTCATTTTGGGGACCGGAGGGAAACATCACAGTTCAAGCAGTGAGGCATTAGGCGTGATGCGTCATGTTGCATGTCATTGAATTTCTCTTGGAAACCCCTTCCGAGCAACATTGCCAGGATTTGTCCTTGGGTTGTCAAATTTCAGGGTATTTTCCTCCACTCCAACTGAGAAGCCCTGTATATCATGTTTGAAAGCCAAATAATTGACATTAAAAGTATTTTATTAGGATATGATTTCAGGGTTTGTTAAACTGAAATCTTTTTAATGAGAAGAACCTGTACGGGGAAAATGAATCACCATAAAGTGACTTTGAGAAAGGCATTTAATCTGAGCCTGTCTTTCGACAGTCAAATATTTCGCATGGAGCAGGATGTTCCCAATAGTTGGCTGTAGCTTTTTGGTTTCTGATGGTTAAGCCAATGCTAAAGTGATTTAAACCTGGCTTATTTCCTAGCGCCAACTGGGGGGAACTTAGCTGGTTGAGAAAATAAGCCTGATGTGGTAGAAACTCCTAGAAAAGGACCCGCTCCTCCCATGGCCTTTTTAAATTGCTATGATCTTTTTTGTCCATTTTGGTTCAGTTGGGAGTAAAATACAAATTCTTGCAGGATATGCTTTAGGGCATGGCTTTCTCAGTTCACAAGACACAACCAGGGAGACCTTGAGTCATATCCACTCTATGGTCACTGATGGCTCAAAATAAAAATGGCCACAGCTAAATTACTGAACTAGAGGCAATCACAATAGTGCCCCACAAACCAATGGCGGACATCACAATGGTTACATCCATTACCAATAGTTAGTGGTGGACCTGATCGTCACACAGCTGCCTGGGTCTTCTTCTTGACTCACTCTCAATCTCTCAGTGTCTTGTACTTGTATTCTTGTGTGAGAACTCCTCACAGTCTTGTCTTGGACACTGCATGGTTAGATGGTCTTTTCTGAAAAACCAGACTGTTGTGTCGATGTTTCTGGGAAGTCTGACACATCACAAGTCACACTACTAACTACTCCTACTACGATTTAAATATTTAGAACTAATGGATGGAGATTTTACACTTCAGAAAAAGTAAGTTTGTCAGCATATTTCACATAATTTCTCTTCCCTCGTCTGTGATTCGTCATTTTATTACATTCATATATTGTTCATTTTTAGGTAATTTTAAATACTTCAAAAACCCCAACAAACAAGTCACGAGAATACACAAATAAAGATGAAGGTCACATGTTTCTAAGTGTGTCTTGAAGAGAAGAATGGAGTCAATCCAACTTTTTTACTTCATATTTAGAGGTCGTCTTCCCACGTACGGGTGTTTTACAACTGTGAGCCTTCACAAGTGTGTCATGCAGAACAAATTAGGGTACGTGTTTCACAAGAAAGTCAATCGTATAATAAGCAGAGGCATGTTCCCATTAAAATGAGGCATTTAGACATTTCCATCCTCTTGCTGCTGTGATGGAACATCACCCGACAAACAGCATTGCAGAGCACACACCATGAACTCATTACTCAGGATTCACCTGCTGTTGGTTAAAGCCGAGAAAGCAGCCAGAACCAGAATTCTTTTTAAGTTTCTCACTCTGTTTAGACTCCTGGCTACCAGGGTGGGGCTCATCTTATCTTTCCTGCAGTGATCGTCATTCCCTAAAGCTGTCCCAACACCAGTCCTGGAAACCTGTCGCTCATCAGGTGGCTTAGGCAGTGTTTGATAGGATTTCCCTTTTGCTGAGATAAGGGCCAGGGCTGAATTATGGTACTAAATCTCTCAAGAGCAAGTCCCCGCAGAGAGTCTGGCTGTGGAACTGGGAGAGCATTTTCGGAGCCTCTCCAGGAAATTCCGCATGCACAATTTGTCTTTGTAACAGGAGAGCTGGCACGGCCCTCAGCTTAAGGATGTCATGACCGGACCAACTTAGCACGCAGCAGAAGTGCTTATTGCGCATTGTATACTCATTCCTGACACAGGGGAGCCTGGCGTGGCTCACATCCCGGTGATCAGACTCAAGCTTTTTCTCACCACAACAGTTTGTAAGAGACCTGGTGAATTTCCACGAACCTCAGCATGAACTCTACCACTTAACCATGAGAGACTCCTCATTTTGGGAGAGGCCAGAGTCTGATAAACACAGGGGAAGAAAAGAGAGAGGAAAAAAAGAACGACAGGAAAATGGAAAACAGCGCTGGCACTTCCAGCAGGTTTATTTGAGGCCGTGACAGTGAGCCCTTGGAAAAAGGATGGCGTCTAAAGCCGGGTCCACAGATGGGCGGAGGGTATACAAAAGGGGTCGTGACAAGTAGACATGGCATGTCAAAGCCCCCTCTCTTCTTTTCTGTAGTCTGGGAGATAAAGGAAGGAAAAATCGGATTATTTTACTCCCCGGATCCCTGAACTCAGCAAGACAGAGTGAAGACAGTGCCTGGGAACAATTTGTCCAGCCATTATCTCAATCCATTAAGGATGAGAACTACAGGCCACGCTTCAGGTCTGATATTGTATTGTAAAGATGAAAAAGGAGATTTCTGAAGTGCTTTATTTCAAGATTATAATCTCTTTTTTCTCAAGTTGCTGATAGAACATCTTAACTTTACAGAAAACACATTAATTCCCCTTTGCACGCTTTTATCAGTTTGCCTCTAGCTCTCTATAGAACAGTGTAAGTAATTTAGTGTGAGTTCCACACAATAGGACACATCCTTGTAAAACGCATTGTTTTTTAACTTTTGTTCCCATTTTTCAATATCAGTGATATATCTTACATTAAAAATACAATCATGCATATCTTTGGGTTTGAAATGTTTTCATTTTACCAAGAGTAATGGTCACATTTAAGTCTGCAGCTCTGATAGAAGTTTTTATACAAGGATTTTTATCTCAAATTTTTTTGCTGTGCGTGGACTGCTTTCTGGCTGAGAGTATTTTGGCTTAAAGTCATTTCCATCCTTTGTTTTAGTTTGCCACATCTCTCTTCACAGAGACAAATACTTGTAGGCCACAGAACTCTGCAGCAGAGTAACTGTGCAGGTCATGCACTTAGGCTGTGTGACTTGGGTTTGGTGTTCCACCAAGTCAAAGTTATGGAGATACATGTTGGAACACAGAAAGCCTGAATGTTCTTTCTGTTGCTTGACACTTTGTGACTTGGCTTATCCTGGGAGTCAAGCTGAGCTTAGCCTTTATGACTTTAGCCTGGCTTCATAGCATCTCAACACATTCTGGGTCAAAATGTTAATGACTGAAGAGGTCAACGCTCAATGCAGGGTGTGGATTTTCATCAAAGGGCGAATCCACAACTTGAAAGACTGTGTATTGCAAGTTCTGCCAAGAAGCATTTTCTTTGCTCCTTTTCTTTGTTTGTTTGTTCGTTTTTTAAACAGCAGGATATCGCAATCTGACTAAGAGTCTACAGCCATGCTAAAAGCGCTGTGGGTTAGACATAGTGCTTTGAGAAAAAGCCTGAGCTCAAGGCGACTTTAAACACTGAAGTGCATCACAGGAGACCAAAGAGGCAGCCAACTACAATACTTTAAAATATGCCCCCGATTGGAATAACAACCAAAAAATACAAGAGGCCATCGTCTTTCAGGCGGGCAGCTCCTTTCCCACATGTCATTCCCCACTCTCTCATTCCTGTTTCTGACTTATCCACTGTCCTATCAATACAAGCACAAAAGGCCAAAGACACGACTTAAAAAAATTACTAAGAGTAGAGATGGCTATTCTCAAGCTAAGGCATCAATGTACTTAGTTGTACATCAACGTATTCCACCTCATAGACATCCTATTCTGGAAAACCCAAATGTTTACCCTCCACCCTGAGGTGGTCCTTTAGGACAACCTACAAATTGTCCAAACAACTTTACATTTTACACCTTCAAACTAGAGCCTGGCCAGCCAATTAATCGGCCAGCAGATAATATTGGCCAATATTAGCATATCCAGTGACAATCGGTATCGGCTAGTTTTGTTGCAGATATCTGCCAATATTACTAGATTTATTTACGGGACAATTAGCATTTCATTTGAGTTTCATTGTATTGAATGTCATTGTATGTATTGGTAATGCACAAACAACAAAGATACATTTCAGTTAGTTGAGCATCTTGTCTTTGTTTTACTGAATATCTTTTCCACAACTGTGACCAGGTGGTTAAAACCTTTGACAAGAGGGTTAGATCAAATCTGTAGCCTGTGCTACAGTATATAGGTGTGATGAGACCAAAAGTAAAAAGTAATATGTGAACTCTGCTAAACTAAAACACATCTTAATTCAAAGGCCACCAAGAAATCTAGGCCACCAAGCCAAACCTCACCTAGTATTTGCTACCAAATTGTGAAACCTCAAAATGGATACGTCCCAATTACCTTGAGTAGTATTACATTTTATCAAGACCCACTCCAGTAGGCAGTAGAACTGAACGAGCTGTTTGCCCCTCTGGGTAATTTTTCACATCAGATGAAACAGCTGACTAAAAAGGGTCAATAGTCAAGGTTGTGCTAGACCAACGCCACAACATACAAATAATCTACAGGTCAAAACTGCGGAATGTAACAGGAGGCAAAATTGCTCTTCACTTTTCGACAAAACAGAGCACAAAATAAACACCATACACTATTAAGAATTCTCACATAGAAAAACCTCTATAAACCAAATGCACTCCTGAAAGAGAAACAGGAGTCTGGATTGTCCCAGAAGATCTGTTTGGTCAAATTGACAAATGGAAACGCCATCCCACAGCAACGCAACCCACCTGCAATGACGAGCTATCCAGGAAAACAAGCCAAAGGACGTGATTACATTTATGGAGTCATATTCAGCCCTACTTCCTCTCTCAGGATAGGAGCTGGTGCCTTTGTAGACTTGGAAAGGCAATCTAAGTTCAACTTGGCAGCAGAATGATGAGGCTTTGATGTGCAGCAAAGTCGACTTGACCTGTGTTTACAGCTTTATAAATCTAGTATGGAAACTGTGGAGAGGACAGACCGATGCAGGAAGGGGAACAGATAGAGGTTTTCCAACTACTTTGGGCCACAGTGGAGCATATGCTATATATTATATGAGAACCGGGAGAAGAAACCTTGAAAAACATATAGAAAAGCCGAATTGATAAAAACTTTGACATCAACAAACATTAGTGGTCACATGTAGCTCCACAGAAGCTTACTGGTACTTGGAAGAGTGGCTGCTGGGCATATGGTATATGAGGACACAGTAATTTGTTGTGTAAGTAAAAACAAACCACCAGTTAACCACCAGTTAACCCATCTGAGTTTGATGGACAGAAAAACATGCCAGCATAGGATCTAAGAAGTGTACTTCAGAGACGGTTGTGTTTATGTGGCATTTGAGTGTCTTGGCCAGTGCCTGATGTACATTAAATGTCTGGCCCCTGATGTCATTGGCACTAAAGCAGGTTTATAGCTTTTAGAGCCAAGGGCTTTAAAGATCTGTAATTTACGTGTTTAGTACAATCAGTCTTGTGTTGCAGAGAAGAAAAACATCTCATGAAATATCTCCAGTCGGCACGGATAGAACTGATTTAAAGTGTGTGAAAGAAGGTCTTGAGTGGCTGGTCATTTCTACATCAGACTACATTATGAGTCATTTCTGAGCACCAGGAAACCCTCCGTGTTTAATATTCAGCGCTGTCACTAATGACTCCACTTCTCTTTACTCAAACAAGCTTGTTTTCAATATCCCGGGCCAAGTCCTTTGTAAGCCATGTATATTTGAACGGAGTCTTGAAAGGAATTTGAGTATCAAGTGTTTGCTTTAAAAGTATCTGATATATAAATACAATACCGCTTATTCAAGCACTGCGCTGGCCAGGTAGCCACAAACCATGATCATGCAAAATCAAAGGATTACTTTAGCTGTTGGCTTAAGAAAGTCCATGAAAGCAAATACAGCACAAAGGCCTTCAGATCCCAAGAGTCACTTTATGGAATCCAAGTAAAACCCACTTTATAAAGATGTGGTGCTTCATGAAAACTGACCCTGTGTTTATTGTAGTTGTACTTAATGATATCTGAAATAATATATTTCCATCTTACCAAACAACCAGAAAATTACAAGAAAGACTGAAGGGCTGTGATCTGTACCAGGAAGTTGATTTGCAGTTTTATTTTCAATGTTTCGTTGCATGGATTTCATCCAGATGATTTTACAAAACAACATTGAGCAGCTTAAACGTCCCATGTGGACGTTAGGTCCGAAGAGGTTCAGACTGGGGCTCACTTTGGGGGGAGATTTCAAAGGTGTTGACATCACTAACTCGTGGGGAAAACAGTCACTGATGTTATTAATTACCTGAAAAGTAAGGTCATGTCTTCATTTATCTGTTAATACATTCAGCCTTTCTGTGCATTCAACACAAAAAATGTAAGTTGAAGAAATGTTTTCAGGAGCCTATATCCTTTTAACAGGACATGTACACTATATAACACAACCAAACATCTGCATAGCTCCTCAGATATAAGATTACATTCATTATATTTGTCATTACATTGTTTATTATACTTTGACTCCATCGCATCACCTCAAAGTCATTGAGCCCAGTTAACTGTTTAATGACGCACCCCAAGTATATAAGTTGAGATTTTGGTTTATTTTAAATAGATTTTCCATTATATACAGAGATGCTGAGAGTGATCACACTCTCTCTCTCTCTCTCTCTAGCCATTTTTCCATTCCTGCCTGTGATATTAATTGATATATCCTGCAAAATGTTTTCACAATAGAAAGAACTCCCCATATAGTTTATATTCATAAATCTGTTGCAATCATTTCAGAAACAAAAACAGCATTCAAATTCACAAGAGAACTAAATTATTATTATTATTAAACAGCAAAACCTTGTGTTTAACATTTTCTCTCGTGTGCAGCAAAAGCTCACATGGTTTTTCTGAGCTTCCCCCCTGTGTGGATGCAGTTACTTAGCATGACTTCGAAAGTTGTTTCGAAAATTTGAATAATACTCTTGGTTGCCTCATGACAGCTGTCTTTGCTGCAGCTATTTTCCCCCAACTTGCATCTGTCTTCTCGTCTTTTGCAGTACTTTCTTGGAAAAGGTATCATGGGATCTGTTTTCTGGATGTAAGAGCTTAGCTCGTGGGGAACATTTGGCTCAATCAATCTTGTTATTAATTAATCACAATATTTTCTCTAGTCACCACAGATGGAAGCCCTTATTCAGGGCTGGGACTTCCATTATCAAATGACGATAGCTGTATTGACCTAATGGAGTGTGCATACTATACACGTGTGAGCAGTTTTTCTCCAGTGTATGTGCTCATAGGTTTATTCCTCACAGACGTCAGAGGGAATGAATCAGTCTTGGAAGTCTTTTTTTAATTTAATTCTCGAAACAAGACTGATGTGGTAGTGATGTGTATCATTTCACGTTTCATCGCTACATGTTCAAAACGAAGTGAAATGGCAAAGGGTGAAACCATTAGAGTGTTTGGAAAGGCCCTGGGCTCTTCACTCAAAGTGTAACATGTTAATCGATTGGCTTGGAAAATTGAAGTGTGTAACCTAATCCATTGGATCACTCAAATTCAATAACTCAGTGTGATTGCTGTCAGTTTGATGTGGGATATTTAACTTCCAACACTCTGTCAAACATTGGTGGACTACAAGAAGTTTTCAAAGTCAAGATTGTAAATCAATTTTCTTTTTTATATTTTATTCTTATGAACAGTCCATCAAATACTCAATTTAAGAAAATAACCTCAACTTCTTTTTTTTTGTAGTTTTAACCTATTTAGACATCCACAACAAGTCAATATTCAGCTCTCTGCTGGAAGATGATGTGTCCCTAATGGTCCAGTAATAGAGCAGACAAGGTCACATGTGCACAGGTACTCCCAACTTTTATGCTATTGTTTCTGACACAATTGGTCCCAATCCAAAAAGAATACTTTAAAGGGAGGTCTGATTTGATTTGGTGAAAGGTGAAATTGTTCATAAAGTTCAGAATGCTACAGTGGTTTCTCCTTGAACTAAGGGGTATGTGTTAGGGGACTTCTCTGACATGTGTTTCTCTTGGTATGAATGTGTTCCTATTCATCACCAAATTCCTACATGACCTGCTAAATTGAATGACCGTGGTTTCTGTCAGTTTGAGTAATATTTAAGCCCAACCTTTATCTATAAGCCAAAAATACTGAAGTCCTGTCAAAACACAAATATAAAGACCATCTTCTTTGGCTTTTGTCAGAGCACTTAGACAAAAACGAAGGTTTCCTCTGGCAGAGCACTGCACTCGTGCTTGGGTTAGCTGATAGGCACATTAGTTGTTTCATTCATGCTTAACAATCACTGGCTCATTATTCTTGTTTGTCTGCCAGCTGACTAACATCTAATCTTACTCGTGCACATGTCTCTGACCTGTTGACTGAGCTATTACTCTGCTGATAAGTCAGACGAAACAGAATTTGCTGCCGCAGTTCCTCTCATCCCTCCAACCTCCCCCTGATGTGGTTTGTGTTGATGTAACCAAGTTTATTTTGAGGGGTCAGTTCTCCCAAACACATCCCTGTTCCTGCTCAAATTATATTTGAATGTTTTAAAATAGCAGAACAATTTTCCAAATATAACAGATTTATAGATAAGGGAGGGAAATGACAGAATCAAATGGGGGTTTTGGTGAGTTCTGAGTTCAGAGGCTGATCTGATCATGGTGTATTTGCCAACTCACATCTAAAGTACACGAATGAACAGTTAGTGTATTGACTTTTTGGGTCACAGTTCTGTTCCTGTTCTTCATCAACAGTCTTACCCCCAATTCACACATACTCTGTGCGCGCCGCTGACGGACCGCGGCGCGCACGGAGTATGTGTGAATTGGGGGTTAGTCAAATTTCCCAAGGTCCCCTGTCATTCTCCAACAAATGTCCTCGGACATTCTCTTTCTTTCAATCTACAGACCTGATCCCTGTTCTGATTAGCTCGGACTATTCCCTTTTGTTTAGTTTCCATCTGTTGTTTTGGTTTTGTTTTTGTCTTTAGCTTTTGTGACTGAATCCTGAGACTGCATGCCAAAACCTACCTTTTGGTTTCCCATAGTCACTGTCTGTAAGCTGTCAGAAACACAATAAGTTGCAACAATCTGCCTTTAATCATCTGCCCTTTGACCTTCTTTACTTATGCGTTCCAATCCCTTGTGTTTTGGGGCTTCTAAGTGGTTAAATGGTCAATTTGCAGAAATAACATGAAGGTAAAATATATTTTTGTTGGCAGAAGTAAACAACAGACAGTCAAAACATTCCAATTTAAAGAAGAGGTGATTCACCATGAATTTCTCCAATACTTGGCAATTTTAACAATTATATTTACCTTAGTCATTACTTAATTCTCCAAAAGCTATCACCTGCAGGACTCTTATAGAATAACAACATTTGTAAGATATTTCTGAGCGTGGCATTCTTGTCTCCCCAACTGCCATCTGGAATTTGAAGACATTTTTCATACACTTACAATTGCTGGCCAGTGACAGGCAGTGAATCGGATGACTTGCTAATGTCCACTGAAGTGGCTGATGTTGAACTTGTCCATCAAAACCCATGTATTTAGCAGAAAATGGCTTTTGAATAGCCGTCCACTGTAGTGACCTTGAAAGGGTTTAAATGACGATAGAGTCTGGTCAAAAAAAAAATGTTTCTCTGACTCAATATTTTTCCTGGAAAACACAATAAATACTGAGGTACAAGCAAGTGCAGCTAATGGCCATGCAGAAGAAAATATGTTTTGCTTTTTTACAAGGTCAATAGTTAAAAAAAGAACATCCTGCTCGAGAGTTTCTTGTTATTTTCAAAATTACTTCCAATATAGTCATTATTTGCAGTTTAATAAATATGACAATCTGAATGCAAATCTTCCCCTAGCTGCTCCATGTGAAGAAAAATGAATACAACCACTCTTATAAGTCTAAGAGAGGTCAGCCGGGGTAGTATTTCCTAATGGTTTGTTTCCTTACAGACTGCCAAAAACACCAAGAGTGCTGTATTTATAGTAAATTGCACTAATTCATTTCTGCAAACAGAAAAATATTCCATCTTGCCCAAGGTTCCATGAAGCCTTTGAAGAGCCAAACCAATCCCATTACCCTCACTTTTTCTCACTTCCTATCTCCTCCATTCATAGACCCAAAAAAGCATCTGAATCATTTCATGGCATCGACATTTGTGTTTACACTTTGCCTTCTTCCTTACTGGAATATTGTACCGTACTTCACACCAAGCGCCCAAAAATGTTCCGTTAAAATCAACACGAGAAACCAGAATATGGAGTTGAAAAGATCTGAGGAACAAGCTGAAGTACATGTTATGGTTTTTTAAAGAAACTCGGTTCTAAAGATAGCTTTCTGTGCAAAAAACCTGCCAGAGAAAACTTGTACGGCATGGTGTGTGGTTTTTCAGGGCAATGTGAAGGTTTTTGAGAAAAGCCAGAGAATAAAATCGCATAGAAGTTGTGCTCCTGAGACTCCATCTTCTCTCTTGGTCAGATTAAAACACACAAAAATAGTCATCAGATACTTTAAACACTTATTTGTTCTCTGGTGTTGTGTTGAGCAGAACACTGAAACTTTAGGGCATCTTCACCAACTGTCAGTACAGCAGCGTGGCCACACCAGTTCCCAGATTTGTGTGTGTGCGTGTGTGTGTGGTAGGGTGTGTAATCCTGTCTTCTTCTACGATGACTCCCTCCGGTTTCATCGGTAATAACAAATACCCTCTGAGTTCATACCCAGTCACATAAGGTTTTGGGTTTCTCTCCCTTAAATCTCTGACAAACGCTGCAGCAATAACATGGGCAAACATCTCCTATGAGAAATGTCTGACTGTTTTGGCAGTGTTTGTTTCCTTCCACTACTTAACCTTAAATGTTACACAACCCACTTAAGTCTTCACTGCTTCAAAGGCAGCCATAACTTTGTCAAGGAATACATGCATAGTTTTCCAAAAAGGGGCTAAATCTACAGTTTATGCTAATCAGTAGACATGCCAAGCGCAGCAGTCCAACAAATAATATAGATGTCAGAGTAACTTTACTTGTTATGGTTTCACTGTGGCTGTGTATGTATGTGTTTGACTGTATTTTTTCTGTAGGGTTTACAAGGTCAAAACCTGCAAATGTAGGCTCCACTGCCTCAATTAGTCGGTCAGTTTTCTGCCTCAGAGCTCGTCAATTAAACACATGACCACGTCCTAATGGAGCCTGTAGTCCAAACTGTTCTGCTCTGATAAATGAGACGCTGAGTAATACAGCGTCTCTTTTCAAAGAGTCCTGATTCTGGTGGATTTAACAAGGTGTTGCATACATAAAAGACTTTTATTTTAGTCTTATTCTGAGGAGACCTTAAGTAAAACAACAGCGTTCCAGACAGGAGCACGTTTTTAATGAGCGAGACGAAGCTACTTCTTTCCTTTTTTTTTTCACAAGAATCAGTCAAAGAGTTTTTACAAGCATTGACAGTGTCATTATGTTGCGTTACAGATGCTTCTTAATTCTGTTCTTTAATTAAAAAGGCAGCACAGTGACAGATTTAATTAGAAGAGCACATGTCAGGAGAAGAAAAATGTGGAGATCCGCTTACAGCAGAGAGAGGTCTGCTTGGAAAGTATGAAGTTAAATGAATTTGCTTGTTGGTGTTCATTGTAGAATTTTTTTTCTTTATATTTTGACTAAGTATGTCTCCATTAAAAAAAACAAGCAAAATCAGTTCCTGCGTTAGTGATGTATTATTTTTGGCCTTCTATTATCTTATGTATAATTTGATTAAAGGTAGGGAGAACAAGAATACGAGTGGTCATTTGATGCATAAGTCCATTTACAGGTCACTATCAAGTGGCAACCTCCGGTCTTGAAAAATGAAGCCAATGCAAAAATGAAAATTCCTGCAGTTCGTCGAGTGTCCACTTGAGGCTGGCTCCAGGAACACCGGAAGTCACAAACACACCACAGCCAAAAAAACAAACATTTTTGCAGCATGAATAAACATGTTTACAGCCTGGTACAAAAAACAAAATAGGTCTGATTAGATACACTGTGGGCGCGATGTAATGGTTAGTCAAGAGGCTCAAAACCCGCCTCAGCTCCAGCTCTCAGCCTGTCGTTAGGTTGACTGAAAGTTTGACTGAGACAGGATTTCCAGCATGGCGGCTGCTGCCGATGATCCTCTGGAGTCCCCTGCAGGAACAGATGGCTGACGCTTCATCTATTAATATTTACAGTCTATGATCACTATATTTACCGGCTAGTTGCTAACCTATCTGTCAGCTGTTTTATAGCATACAGTTGGTATTGGAGCCATAATAATAACTTTGTTTAAAAGCGCTATACTGTAAGTAAAGTTGACCTTGACCTTGAGTTACTCTCAGCCTGTAAAACTGCCACGTCCAGATGAGAACATGATCTGTGTGACTGCTTTTGCCTTGCTTTCCTTGTTATAATCTTTCATGCATATCCATAGTTATCTTTGCATTTATCTCCACAGAGTGACCGTCGTTGTTAGCATGATTCCACTTTCAGACCAAAGCAGAACAAGAAATCATTTTGCAAACTGAAGACATGAAATGCAGAACTATCACCACCTGTGCAACACAAGTAATTACCCGTGAGTTGTACATGTGTGTCTACATGACAGTGAGTAATCTGGCAATCGAAAAAAACATGGCTCCTGATATACCCTCTGAGCTTCTGGCTAAGCTGCTGTTGACACCTAAATGTGTGCTACAATGAGCATTCCCAAGAGTCCTCGTCTTCTTTCTGTCTAGACTGCTGTAATAACCCAAAGGTAATCACCAAGAAAAGCAGTGTGTGTGTGTCTGTGTGTGTGTCTGTGTGCTAACAGAATGGCACCTATTTGAATAGTGGGGGTGTAAAAGTGTGTATACATACCTTGTAAAAACCCCGGAACAAAAGGGAGGATTGTCATTGGAGTGTGTTTAAGTAGTTCTGTCTGTTTCTTGAATTTGTCTGACTCTATTTTTAGGACAAATTTCCATGAAATGTCATCTTTAAAATGTCGAGGTGTAACTCTGCAGCACGCTTTGCACTGTTGATAACTGATTGAATAATTTCATCCACGAAACACCACCAGGTTGTTCAGATTAGCTGTGACTTTAAAAACTTTACAGTTTTAACTCCATCAATGCAAAAATATTTTTTGTTTCATTTGGACAGAAACAAGACACATAATAGTCATTAATCTTGAGAAGTTGCTATTCCTGGTAGATTTGTTTTCAATAAAGTCTACATTCATATCAGCCAAAGTAAATGTAAATGAGATGATTTCAGAAATGACATCAGTCAAATTCTCCATTTCAAGCAGCTGAAATGACTCCTCAGAGCCTGACATCACAGCAGCTCGGGGGAATGACTGAACAAAATGAAAGGTGATTGGAGGAATTCTGTGATGTATGAGTGGTTTCATGGTAACACAAGGGGGGCAAGATATTACATCGTAAAGCTAATCTTGGCACGGCATGTTCTGGTCTGGTCTGCCCCATCCCCCTGCTGGGCCCCAAAGGACCTGAGTTATGTTGTCCAGATGGGGAATAAAAGCCCACACCTGGGCCTTGGCCCGCACCCCAAACAAGACCCCTGCATGGCCCCAAAGCCTGACTCTGCCAAACACCCACTGAGACTGGTCCTGTTACTTTTGTGTCCATCAACACACAGCAAAACAGAAAAATGACTGTATTCTACTGTAACCATTATATCACATTATTTTAATTTTGGTTCAGCAGTGTGCTCTGGACAGTATTTGCGTCTGCTGCTTTAATTACAATACATTCTTTATGGTATGATATGCTAATAGATACACTCAAAGGTGAAACAAAAAGTGACAAAACCATTAAAATGTCCACATTTAGACCACCCGGGAGAAAATACAACCACTGCATGAAACCACTGAAAAATGTATTTTACCTTGGTTGTACTATTTATAAGTTTGTGTTTGAGTAAAATGACCACTTAAGTTTTTTAACACTGATCCTTACTTCTGAACTTCTAATTCTCTAGGTCTTTTTTTTTTTGCAGAAAATGACAACTGGTGACAAAAAGATGCAGTATTTTCATACCATGAAGAATGCTGCGAAAACAAGTTCATAATGACTTTTAAACAACAGAATGCAAATGTGTTGCTTTTTTGCATTTTGTGCATTTTCTTCTTTTAATTCTCCTGGCTTATAGTAAGTTTCAGTGTTTCCTGTTTTATTGTGAAGTTCTTGCCCCTGTATATCAAGTCTCGTGTCACTTCCTCCCTCTGTGTGTTTCTCTCTCTTTCTGATTGCCTTCATCAGTTTCACCTGTGTCTTGTTTGTCACACCTGTGTCCAATCACCGCTCGTCTATTTAGTGTCTGTGTGTGTCTGTCAAAGTGAATGCAACCAGTCTGTATATTAGTGACTTTTCGATCTCACAGTTAAACAATAAACTGAAACTGAGTATGCCCTCAATGCCCTCATACAGTAAATGCCTCGGTGATCACTTATGTCCGAATTCCACTTCTGCTGTGAACTATGGCAGGGTAATTTTTATAACTGAAACAGCGCTCTGAAGTTCAAAGACCATTTCCCGAAAAAGACAGAAAACTCCACCCTCTCTCCCCCCGTTTTTACACATCCTCTTCCTTTGGAGCACAGATACTTTGGCTCTTCCCCTGAAACCGGAGCGTGGGCACACTGGTTGGACCTGAGAACAAACAGCCTACATGCCTTGTGGCTTCTTGATGGCATACTTTTCAGCACTCAGGTTTTGGAGGGCTGCGTAGAGAGTGCATTCCTGGTAATTAATAAGGCAAGCGCAGGTTTCCATTTGGAGTTTTTGAACATGCCATGATAACAGAGCGTGAACAGTGGTGTGGTGCTGAGTGTTGCACAGGGCTGTTCTTGTTTTCAGTTCCAAAACTGTGGAAACATTGAAGGAACGGGTGTAACAGGAAAGTGTGTTTCTATACAGAGACATATTTGCTGTTGTATCTTTAAAAAAAAAAAAGCACTTAAAAATTAAGGTCAATATTTACCATCAATTGGTTGCTTATTAGCATGCTAATTACTAGCATACTGAAGTCCTATAAGTCATTATTTAGAACTTATCAGTACCTTATTCTACATGACCATAGTCTATAGCTAATAGGTTATTAACATTACGAGTTCTCCCTCCATATCCTCCTAAATACTGCTCATTGATAGTAAGAAGTTGTTGAACATGAATTGTTATCTTAATATTTTTTGCTAAGCACGGCCCTTGTAAGGCAATAGTACCACAAGAATTGCTCTTCTCCCCTAATAACGCTCATTAACTTTGGTCTATTCCAATGAAATAAAGCATTATTTATATATTTATGCCATCTCAAAAACATCCCTGGGAACAACTCTGTGCGTAACGCTGATAATCCCCTTTACGGGTTAGAGCTCTTAAGGCTTCCCCACAAGAATACTGGCAGTGTGTTGTTTGAAATAATAGGTTGTCAAGTGTTAGTCACTGTTGCCTGAGTGAGTGTTAGAGTGTGACCCGAAAACTCGTAGCCACACATTTCTTTGCCACTCCAAAGTAAACACTGGTCTCGGCCTGACCACTACACATTATCTGGCTCTACACCGGTCCCACAAAGCAGCCGTTTATGTTGCATTACTTAACACATCATTGAGTGTGTCATGCTTATTGTTGCCATTGCTGGGTTTTTTTTTTTTTTCCTGTGGTGGTATTATGTTGTCATTTCAATTATATTTAGATGTCATACTTAAGATTAGATCACTTTCTTTAACCTTTGGGGGTTGTACTGCAACATTCAGTTTGAAATCCATCTGTAGACCCGACAAGTTATTCAAAGCCTCTCTCTACGTTTTACTGTAAAGTCTATGTTAAACCTTCAACAATCTAATGAAGCCTTGAATGTCCTGAAAGGCTTAAAACAATCGCTCTTTAAACCAAAGTGTTTTTCCTGCCTGATCCTAAACATGCCAGAAAGAACTTGCAATACCCATTGTTTCTCCAACATCCAGAGTTTAGTAAAGGTAAGGGTTTTTTATTCATTATTGTTCAACAACAAGCTACACAACTTTCTTCATACTGTAACATCGTGTCCTAACAGCAACCGAGCGTTAGATATCGAGTCACATCGCACATGATCGCACGCTGGCTGTCCACACTGCATCCATTAAATATTTCATTCTCTGCTCCGTGGATTTCGGTTCCCCTTGTAAACAGTATAGTAGACATCTAGTGCTTTTGTATTGAATGTGGACGAACAGATGTGCGGTGCTTTGTACTGAAAGGCTGTGCTGTGCTCAAACTGCAATGCAGCTTTCTGCCACTAGCGGGGCTCTCCTCACTCCACTACCGAGATGTAGACAAGCACAGTGAAGAGATAGCATCTCCTAGGAGCATGTGTAACCACAATCTGCAGAGGCATTTGGACGTCGACCTGCAGCAGGGACCAAAGTTGGCACCATTTTCTTACCTTTAGACTTGTCTGTTAGACAGAATTTAAATATCCAACTAAGACATTAGTCAACTGGAATCATCCTCAATTCACTCCATAGAAAAAGGATTAGTGATATAATACATCAAGTGAGATAGGGCCAGAGTTTCATCGATCAAGACTTTTTTCTATAAACCGTTGGCATCCGTCCCTTCAGCTCATCAGAAATAATGCAGGTCCACAAATTCTTCTCCCATACGTCAACATTACAGTATATGGTTAAGGCGAGGGTTAATCGTTACTAATAAGCAAAAGTCTACCCAATGTTTTCATTCAGCTGGAACTTTTGTTCAACTTTGGCTGCACTCGATACTCAATATGAGGTACTTTCTTCAAATCAGTCAGTCCTATATAAGTTCAATCTGACAGAGCTGGAGCCCTCCTCTCCACTGCTGCCTCATTATTTCACCAAAGAGATTTATAAACCCAAATGTGGAAAAATCTTTACTTTAAATTTTAGCTTTGTCATACAAAGTGTAACACAGCTTTCCTTGGCTGTGTCACTGTGTCAGAGTGCAGTTAGTGGGAGACGCTGTGGTGCAGTTTTGATTGGAATATCTTCTGTTCAGCAGTGGTTTGGCTCTTTCTAGGAAAGGCATACTTGGTGAAGGGGAATTTATCAAACCAACAAAACAGAACACGTTCAACCTCGCGAAACACTTATCTCCTCTTTCTTCTGTGGGACTTTTCCCTCACTGCTGAGTCAGCTCCTTCAGCACATCTGCACACCAGTCAAACCAGTGACCCAGCAAACCTGTGCTTGTACAATGGAAACACACATTCCCTGATGTAAAAAGAGACTTTATTTGTCTCAAAAGTGATCATGGAGTAAATACGAATTGACTAATATGTGCCTGTAAACAAAGCAAAGGAACACCACAATTTGTGTTGCTGTTTTTGTTGGCAGAGCTTTTGTTTGCCTGACAAATGAGCAAGGATAATATTGCATGCATTACAACACACAAAGACCTAACAATGATGAAGTGGGTACAAAAGGGAAGTTGATACGATAAACATCTCCTTTATAGCCATGATTCAACTGTGCACTTAAAAAATGAACAACAAGGAAAGCAAGAGTTTGGACAAAAGCAGTCACACACAAAATGTTCTGGATTTCTCATCTGGACGTTGCAGTTTCACAGGCTGGGAGTAACTCAAGGTCAAGGTCAACATTACTTACAGTATAGCGCCTTTAAACAAACAGGGTTTGTGCCAAAGTGCTTTACTGAAATTAAGAATATATCAAAATAAAACACTAGTTAAAAGATCATCAAATGGTGAGAATATAAGTGTCAGTACAGGCACAATCACTTACACACAGACAGCATAGCCGTAGCTGAGAAGTGAACCTCAACTATCTCAATCAGAATGCATGCAGCAACAGCAAATACATGGACACGCACACACACACACACACAGATGACAGCTTTCAAGAAACAGAGTGGGGTGCTATTCAACTAAATAATCAATGGCAAGAGATGGAAAGGGAATAAAGATGAGTCTTCAGGTATTTTTTTAAAGCAGTCCACAGAATCTGTTGATCTTAAATGTAGCAGCAGTTTGTTCCACAGTCATAGGGTGGCTACAGAGAAAGGTCCTGTCCCTGAAAACATTACCTTGTGGAGGTTTTTGCATTCCTTGCTCCAACAAGAAGTTCTTATTGCGGCTCCAACATTAACTGTATGCTATCAAACAGCTTAAGAAGACTATCAACCGACTATCAAAGTGCATGAAGAGTGACCCTGATGAAGGCCACACGCCGAAACGTGTCAGTCTAATTTGTTAATAAAGTTGAGCTTCATACTACAAGTGTTGCTGCAGCTTTTTGACCTCTGCTATCAAACAGCTGACAGATAGGTTAGCAACTAGCTGGTAAATATAGTGACTATGGACTGTGAATATTAATGGACTAAGCCTGAGTGACGTCCGCCATATGTTCCTGCAGGGGGGGCTCCGGAGGCTCATCAGCAGCAGACAAATAATAGATCAATGAACCGATAAACTGATTAAACTAAAATGATCAAAGGTCACAGACCTCCACTCATATTCTCCCTAATAGAGCTCACAATGCTGGGTGTAGTTTGCAAGAAGCACAGCTCAATCACATTTCATGGTGTAAATTCTTTAAGTGTGGATATTTCAACATTTCCAACATAAGATTTGCCAGTGCTGTTTAAGCTTACTTTGTACATTTTTCTTCCAGCTTCAACTTTCAATGCACTCTGCAATATATTATCTGTTTATCTTGATCTGTCTGTATTACAGAGTAAATAACCTGACAGAGCTCAAGCCCTCCACTCAACAGCCTCTTCATTTATTTTCTGAGTTCTTTCTCATTATCATTCATTCATTCAAGCCAGCAACCTCATACATCTCGGTTTCAGCGACTGCCTAGCCTGCAGCGAGCATTTTAAGATAATTACATGTCCAATAAATTGTGAAATACCACATACAAAATTGAAGTTCATGTCCGCCTAAATTGGTCAAATTTCAGAAACGTTGTTGAGCGTAATACAACGGACAATAAAGGTATCAGTTCACCTCAGAGAAAGCTACAGTGTTAGTACAACACTCTCTGCTCTGTGCTTTAAACTGGTCCTGGATATGAATCACAGAGTTGAGCTGTGTTGATAAGCAGAAGCTAAAAGGTCACACACACTGAGCATCTGTCTGATGAACAGCCCTGGAGCTGGAACCGACTGTCCTGTCAGCAGGGTGTGTGACGGGTTACACACCTTGCCAAATCCTCCCGGCGTCCCCCCGGACAAGTTTGAAGGGAGTGCTCTTTTGTCTGATACTCTGTTGGATGCAATTGCAGCGCTCCCAGCCCTCGAACACAGCAGCACAGCTGGACGAGATCACGGCTCCTGCAGGGAGACCAGAACGGTTTGTACCTCAACTTTGAACTTTCTGGCTGGATTCTGTGAGGCTGCTGCTTCCCTCTCCGAGGTGAAGAGGTAATATCAAGAAGCAACAACCATATAAATTACCTTTCAACCTAGAGTAGAGAAAATACGGAGTTATTCAGCATGACACAGTGACAGGGTGGGGAATACAGTGAGGGGCGTGCCTAGTCAGACACTCTGGACATATCGGTTAGCAGTGGGCTGATGTTTGACGTTGGAAAAAATCCTGAGAGTAATTTGTCAAATCTGACACCATAAATAAGTCTTAACTAAACCTGTGAAACCATTAAGCCCTTAGCAAAACAGAGGAACTCCCACTGAGATCAAATTCTTTCCCCAAAAAACTGTATCGGCCACGAATCAGCTCGGAAAAACTTGGGTGGGAAAAGAGAATGAGTAATGTCCTCCCCCTCAGAGAACACAAAAGGAACATTTTCAAGAATCAAATTTCCTCCACCTTACCCACCTATTTTTCATTTTCTCTACAGCACAACAAACAACTCAACACCTGTTTATGCAGTTCCTACGCAGTGGTCTAAAGGTTGATGGACATTACAGAGCTCTAACAGAGAGATCTCCACAGAATAAGAAAGAAGGGATTTTTAAAACTTGTACAAACACAAAGTGCAGACAACCTATTTTGCAGAATGTTAAAACAATAGTTGCATGTTATTGAAACCCTTTATGCAAAAACCACACACTTCAGCTGTGACCTCGAGTTTTTACCTATCACAGATCTTTGACCTCACTTCATGTAAAGACATTCCTTTACATTTCTGAAACGATCATGTCATACCCTGATGAGAGATAAATGTATAGACAAAAAAACCTTGTCTGTTTATGCATAAAGCCAGCTTAGCTTAGCATAGCAAAACAGGCTTGAAACACGGCCAAAGGCCAGCTGTGCTCTGTGCAAAGTTACAAAATAGACTCTTTAATGAATGACTAAACATAAAAAAAAATGTATTATAGTTATTTAGATTATACAACAGGGATTATTTCAAATGATATCAATTATTTTGTTGGAGGTTGAGGACCCTCTGAATAATTATGATCACAGTAATAAATGAAGTACTTTTTATGGCAGCATCTGAAACCTGCCAATTTAAAAAGGCAGTTGTTAACAGCTATAAGGATGAGACGGATTATTATAATCAAAGATATCAAATGTAAAAGTTACGCTGACTCATGAGAGTCGAAAAAGTTTATTCTCTAAACCTCAATAAAAGTGTCTCAAAAGTTTGGAAACCATGAAAAAATACGACTGACATTACGACCCTGCTGGTTTTTCACTTTTCAGAGTCAAAGAAGTCGCTGAACACAAAGAAGAATAAATCCAACAAAATGAGCCCCCTTCTGTTTTAGAAGATTTTAGTTTTTCTACTGACAGCGCAAACAAAATAAGGACTTGTACTTCACATCACATTTATAAATGGATGGCAGAGGATTATATCTATATATAGAATCCTCTGCCATCTGATGAATGGCGATTGAAATTAAGAGATTAATCTTGGTTTAAATTTTTTTTCGTTTTACAGCCTGAGTTGTGATGACAATGTAATGACTGTTTATTGACTAGAGCTCTAGACAAACTATAAAGGGGCAAAAATGACTAAAAGTGACTAAAACTAATCAACATTTTGGTCAAGCCAAAATGAAAACTACTTGATCGTCTCATCAAAAACCGACTCATGTATGAGGTGTCTCTGCTGGTAACATGATTCACCATTCACTAAAAAATACATGTGGCAATTAAACCTCAACCTGCCAGCAGTATATCCAGTTGTCAGACCTTATGTGAGTCTGTCTAATGATTCAAGTTTCAGGAGAACAGGCAAACTTTTTTCACTACATGAGGATGAAAATAAATTGTTCTCATGCTCGGTTGGTAACTAAGTGCCAGTGTGTTTCAGTTTACTTTGATACGGTTGCTTAGGAGCACGCAGAGTTCAGGCAGACGCCTCTATGTTCCCAGGCCTATTACAGCTTTCACATGGACAGTGCAGAGCATGTTCTCACAGACACAAAGTGAGCATGTGTGTAAATGACGTACCTCTGAAGCAAAGGCTTTCAAACATGTGCCAAGATCAATTTCCATCAAAGGTCCACAGGGAACAGTCTTCCACCATCTCCTGGAGAGGAGTCAAGTGTATTTTGGAGGGAAAACCACAAAGCAGCAAATGTTTAATCCACAACAGTAGACATCACACAGCTCCTGTGTCATGTTTGCAGAAAGGTTCTCAAGGTCTTTTCATGAGTGAGTGCAACACAAAGTGAAGGTTTCTTTGTTTCAACATCCCAAGCGTGCAATTAAAGGTTTTTAAATTGGTAGCGTTGCAACACTTCGGCTACTTTTCTGGCATCGCTAAGTTTTCTTGTTTGGTCTAAGACTGAGTTCTCTTTTGCACAAAGTGAACAACTTAAAAAGTTCCAAAATAACATTTTATTTTAGAGGAGTTATTGCTCAATATATTTATTTTACTACCATATTTTCATAGTTCTGGGAATCCTTCCTATGATTTATGATGGTAATTTATTCAGAAGTTTTAGGTAATGACTGTGTTTACCTTTATTTTAATTTTCAAATATATGGGTTAGATTAGCGGACTGTCATCTGCTGTAAATCTGCGGTATAGAAGAATGTCTGGTGAATAAAATATAATAAATGCTGGAACGGTTTGCCATCAGGCCATCAAGTAAATATGTTGTGGTTTGGGATTTTGTTTTAATCATCGTGAGATGTGCATCTGCCTACATGCTCACTTAATAGCTTCAACAGAAGCACAGAAAAATACTTAGAACTCAGTCTAACCTTTAACCCAGACAGCTCAGCATGTAGACAGAGCTGTACTGAGTTTGAATGACAGAGTCCTGGACGTTTGACAACAGTCCTACAGCTCAGCGGAAGCCTGAGAGTAGGCGGTGGCTGTGTTCCTTCTTCCTTTGCTCATCTACATCCTCTCCCACTGTGAGGTCAGAAGCATGTCAGCGGGCCATGGCTGTGTCATTTGCTGGCAATAGAACTGAAAACATGCAGCTCAACTGGAGAATTTCTACCCATCGAGGAGCAAATCCACAAAGAATGGACTTTGGGCCACTATCTGCAACCGCTATCTATCCTGCTAACCCTAAGAATGTTTTTGTTTTATACGACCATAAAGCACTGCAGCTCAGTGCTACTTGTCCTAGCCCTGCATTTGATTGCTAGGTAGAGCAGCCAGTGCCACCACTGATGCTGTGCATCAAGAGTCAAACCATTTTAGCTTCATCCGCAGACGGATGAGAAGCTTGGTTTAGAAAGGACGTCTTTTCCCAGTTCGTTGCGAGGCCCAGACTCAGTTTCACCACCTGTACCACAGCTTCCTCGCTGGAGTGAGCCAGAAATACCAGGTCATGCAGATAAAATAACACTCCACTGACCATCCTGAGTAACAGATCAATGCAGATCTCAATGGAGTATAGCCGTTGTAAGCCACGACTGATTTAACCCCTGACAACAAAAAAATTTTAAGCAACATTTTTTGCCTAGATCACTGAAAACTGTGACACCCTTTATAAATCTTCTATGGATACCATTTACTCCCCGCAGAGCCAATTATTTATTCTTCATACTAGGTTGGTTATTGGCGCTGGTGTTTGTCAATTGGAGACTTATTTACTTTAAAAGTGGGTATGGGTAAAGTGGCTGGTTGGGCAGTGGTTAGTGTGCGTGTCCCATGTATGGAGGCTGTAGTCTCCTCTCCTGCATATCATTCCCCACTCTCTCTCTCTCGCCCCCATTTCTGACTCTATCCACTGTCCTATCTCTCAAATAAAGGCACAAAAGCCCAAAAATAAAAAAAAATAAAAAAAAGTGGGCATATTTCCTCATTTGTATATTTTCTCATGCAGATGCTGCAGCACCAGAAAACCCAGAGACCGTTTGTTGTGCTGTACAGTTAGAGGTGAAGTCACCTTTTGTTCCTTTATGAGTTACACAACTTCTGTTCTCTTGATTCCCATAACTTGTCATCATTGACTGGATCTGAGTAGCCTTCTAGCCTCTAGTTTGTAAAGAAGAGCCAAAAATCTGCATTATTTCTGCTGGCTTTCAGGGGGCGCCTCCACGGGTTGAAAAAAACAAGTTATGCTAATTGACACCAGAAAGGAATAACCATATTTCTTAGTTGATTTATTACTTCTGCCAAGCGGTGGTAAATAGTATTTTTGCGGTATATTTTACTTTTAAGACCTAACTTACTCACTTTGCACTCCCGCAGAGTCATCATAGAGGAGGAAGATATTACACATCCAATGGCCGACGATGTCCAGAATGACTCGATTACTCACACAGTTTTCGTCCCATTTTTCTACTTAAAAATCCATCAACCGCTTACTGGATCAGTTTCATCCATGTGCTAATCCTCAGTGCCTCAGAGGGCATAATTAAAGAGTCTTAATTTCACTGCTATATCAACATCTTGCTGTCAGTAATGCATTTTGGTACAACTCATCATAATGGGAGAATGACAAAATAGAGTTTAACCTTTCAGCCATTGCTTCGCATCATTATCATTCAACTCGACTAGATTTAAATTGTTTTTTCAGCTGCAAGATCATCTTCTAGCCAGAGAGCTAAATCCTCATTTAAATGCTTTATTCTTCTTGTTACACTGTACAGAAAGGAGAAATGTTCCAAGATGAATAAATCAGTAATTTAGTACTTTCACTGTATAAGCCATACTCAAGTGCATGCTTCACTTGGGAAATGGATTGTGGTTATGGGCATTAGCACTCTTATATATTTCATCCAGACCCACTTGGAGTGGCTCATTCTTTAAAAAGGCAGCTCTGAAGTCTTGAACCCTGAGGAAGGTTACTCACTGCTGGTGGATGGTCAACATGTTCTGTATGTGATGAATTACGGACATTTTTATTTGGTTTAAATCCCAACAATTGTACGTTTATTTTTATTTGAATAATTGGACTGTATTAACTTGAATATTGTTATATTCGCTTTTTGACTACAAAAGAAAAGGAAAGGAAAGGAAAAAGATGAGATAAGATAGAACTTTATTTAATCCCAAAGAAAATTCTGGTGTCAGGTTGCTCCAACATTATTTCAAATAAGGGTAACACAAAGGAGAATATACAAGAAAAAACAAGTATTATAAGTTGTTAAGTGGATAAAGATTAAAGGTCCCATATTATGATTTTTCTGGTTTTATATGCTCTTTAGTGTGTTTTCCAAGTGTCCTGTGCATGTTTACGCGGCTTCTCCTACCTCCTCCTGTTAGCTGTAGCATTAGCTGCATGTAACGCTCGGTTCTAGCCCCCCTCCATAAACATTTGTCAGTCCGACATCATTGTCAGTGTGAGATCACTGATCTAAGCCCATTGGCTCGTTGTGGCAAGCCCTGCAGCTCATGTTGAAATTTTCGAGAAGCCTGCTGAGCAACTGACCAATAACGACAGAGCGGATCGGCAGACCAATCAGAGCAGACTTGGCCCACGTGGGGTCTAACAGTGGGGGCTCAGTAGAGTGTAGCTGACGGAGTCAGAGCGTAGAGGGAGCAAGGAGGAGCAGTACATGAAAACAGACACTTTTTTCGGACTTTGGCTATTGTGAACGTACAAAAGTAGGTACACAGATTAAATATACGAACCCCAAAAAGGGCATAATATGGGCTCTTTAATGTCTGAAATGTGTGCTTAATAGAGGATAAATAAGATGCATGATAAGTTTACTGACAGAGCAAGATGAGTACGACAGTAATGACATTATTGACAAAAGTTTTATTACTACAGCAACAGTAAACCACTATTTATTCAAATGAACATGACATGATTTGTTCTGTTTAGTTTTGTTTTTCACAGTTTAGATGGTTTTTATCTTTTAGGTCTCATTCTTCCCTGGTGTTTCCCTCTATGTTCTAGTGTTTCTTAATTTCTCATTCTACAGTGTTTCATGTATTTATTTTGTAGTTGTCCTCAGTGTTTCTTGTCTTGTGTTCATTCCTTCCTCTGTGTGTTTCCCTCCAGTGTGATTGTCCTCATTGTCTTCACCTGTGTCATTAGTCTCACCTGTGTTTGATTACCCCTGTGTCTATTTAGTCTCTGTGTTTCTTCCCTTCTGTGTCAGTTCATTGTTTGTCGTCTGTTGAATGTCAGTTGTCAGTCATCAGTTTACTAGTGTTGGGGTTGTATCAAGTCAACTTTGGTTATATTCTTTAATAATTATTTCTAATTATTAATAATATAAATAAAATATCATTAAACTATGTTTAATCTCGTTTTGGGGCACCACCCTGTACTCAGGGAAATATAACCAAAATATCACTCAAATCAGTCTCAGATTAGTTATTTAATTACTAATATTATTAATAATTAATAACTATATTTAATAAATTGAAGGCGTGAAATCCGTACACAAAGCCTTCGCACCCAGCTTATATCACAACGCAAATACACCAGTAATCACAAACAACTGCTCTCTTAAATTATAACAGAATTTATTTAAACAAAGCAACATCAATCCAAAATCAATGAACTTAATCAAACAAATAACTATTATAAACTAATCTAAGCAAACAAACATTATCAAGCACACCTTGTGAATGAGGTGTGAATGTGTGTGTGTGTGTGTGTGTGTGTGTGTGTGTGAGAAAGAGAGAGAGGGGGGGAAGAAGAAAAGGGGGAGATTGCTTCGTCCCACGTGGTCGCCCTTACGATGGCACACACCTAACAAAGACCTAATGTGGCCTTAATGTCTAAAAGAGACCGAGTTCGGCCCTACACGATCTGTGTCTCTGAGGCGTCTGGATGGCCGCGAGTGTATAGATCTCTGTGTGTGTGGGTGTGTAGCCTATGTGCGTAATGGGGGAAGAAAAGAGGATAAAAAGGAGCGTAGAGGAGGAGAGAAATGCGTGCCTGAAGAGGCCGGATCACAGTCCGAATCCCGCACCACAACTCGGAGTAATTCCCTTCATTCACAGAATCAAACCAGTGGCCGAATTCAAGTTAATACGACTTACACTGGCCTTTCTGATCAGAAGAATAATACCCGGTTATAACGCTGTTACGCTGAACACATATAGGACGCAGCGGTCCGAAATGGGAACAACAAGAGTTTTAAACAGGTAAAACTCAGGACGCGACGGTCCAACAAAGATAAAAATTACAGTTTCTGCTTCAATCAAACAATTGTTAAAAACACTCTCTAAAGCTAATTCTGCCCAGACCTAATTAAGCCTCACTTGTGAATCGCTTTGCCTGCGATCGGTGAAGGAAAAAGGAGTCCGGTGATAAAACAGATCTTCTGTCCGTCCTGGTGCAGAGGCGTCTGATGGCGGCGAGGGTCCCTTACGGCAAGAGCGGCTTCGTTGGTTCTCCGTCGAGGGGAAAGATGTCCATTGATGTCCTTTCGTTGCAGGACGGAATAAGACCGTTATCTTTCTGATAAACTGTTATAGCCTAACGCTCTCCGAGAAACTGAGATGCGTTCACTGGACAATCCGAGCTCGGAATTTGGAACACTGCCGGCCGCGGATTACCTGCGCGCCAAAACTTAAAACAAAGGAAGATTGTTGCAGAAAACAGGAGGTGAGCTTTGGTCTCCGAGCACTTAAGTCAGCGCGTGGAAAGAGAGAGAACAAGGGGAGTCTCAGAGTTTTATCACCTGGCCGCCTTCCTGTGGGGTCTCCCTCAGGTTCCGGTCCCCCCTTTACGTCACACGTAGGTGTGAAGTACCGCAGGGAATTCTGGGATAAAGAGTCCTTTTGGGCCTCTTGGTGATCTTAAAGGCCCAAGTCCATGGTTTGACTGTCCTAAGCCTGCGTGGCCCAACACTAGTGTCTCCTTGTGCTTCCTCATGGCTCCTTGTTTTTTCGTGTTGGATTTTGATAGTAAGTTTTTGTTTGCCTTTTTGTTTAAAAAATAAATAGTTTTTGTTATTCTGCACTTGGGTCCACACCTCCTTGTTTTCTCACAACCTTGACAGTCTATTTAGTCTCTGTGTTTCTTCCCTTCTGGGTCTGTTCATTCTGTCAAGGTTGTGGGAAAACAAGGAGGTGTGCAGACCCAAGTGCAGAATAACAAAAACTATTTATTTTTTAAGATCTGTGGAACCATTAAGGCACGTGAATTTCGGTTCAGCTTTTTTCCTTTTTTTTTTTTTTTTAAATCTTTTTTTGGGGGCATTTTGTGCTTTTATTCGAGAGATAGGACTGTGGATAGAGTCGGAAATCAGGGAGATAAAGAGAGTGGGGAATGACATGCGGGGAAGGAGCCACAGTCCGGACATGAACCTAGGTCATCCGCCCGGAGGACCACAGCCCCCACACATGGGGCGCGCGCACAAACCACCGCTCCACCAGCGCCCCACGGTTCAGCTTTTTGATACCTAATATTTCAGGATTCAACCTCAGTGAGAATATTGCTGTCCATAAAAGTTGTACTTACCTTCCAGAACGTGCTATTCCGACGTAACATTACATCATTTATGGCGCAGAATGTCACCAAAGTTGTGAGATGATGATCATGGTTGACCACAGCAAGCAATCGATCTTGGCTAAGCTACACTAAAATGACCACAACACAAAAAAGTGTAACACATGCAGTAAAGACATCTTTTGCAGGCAAAGAAGCACAACAACACAACT
Organism: Labrus mixtus; assembly: GCF_963584025.1. NCBI lineage: Eukaryota > Metazoa > Chordata > Actinopteri > Labriformes > Labridae > Labrus > Labrus mixtus. The sequence goes on from NC_083624.1 coordinate 16,114,199, forward strand.
TCAATGCAGAAGTGCAAAAAACTGCAATTCCTGCAAGTTGTCAACTTGCAGCTGGCTGATAAGTGGGCACATTGTGGCTGTTTTGCCAGAAGGCTTAAGTCACATCTCAGCTACACATTTTAGCTTCTTGCTAGGGTGACTGAAAGGCCGTGTGAGACAGCATTTCCACTATGGTGACCACCATTATTGGGCTCCAGAATACACTTTCAGAAACCAATTGGTGATGTCACTGAGACTACATCCATGTTTTATACATATGGTCTGAACCTTTGATTAAAATAAGGTGTAATCATTTCGACCTGTGAAACAAATTGTTCTTTTTTTAATATCTTCTTGAAGCCAATGTTTTAATCGACCTTTAAACTGTTTGTGATCATTTCAGTAATGTACTTTGAATTCAAAAGTGAGACCTTTTTACATCACTGTAAGGAAAGAACCTCAGTTTGGTTTCTAGGCGAACTTCATTAGCCTCATCATCAACCTTCACACTCACAGCAATAAACTTGATTGCGTAAAGTGGTGCAAGGCGATCCTGTTTATTAGGAACTCAATTGAGAAGGATTTAAAGTGAGCTGTATTGGTTACTTCAAATCAGTGTAGTGTGTCCACGGGAATTGAGTTACAAAACCTCTTCTCACCTTGTCTGGTAACCTGAAACCCAAACTTTACATCCAGAAATGTGGAGCTGGCACAAACAGATAATCTTTCCTTCAGACTTACCACAAAACACATGCTGCACACGCTGGCTGCTTTCAAGACCACATGCCCCCTCTCACCAAGCCCCTTAATGTGCGAGCAGAGTCATTTTCATCCGTGAAAAGGACGAGATAGAGCTCTAATCTCAGCTCCGGAGAGGCTTAGTCATTCTAGCCCCCATTGCCCTTATTTTCTGAAAATAAAATGATCCATTCATACTGTCTTTCAACACAGTCCAATGTGTGTGGTGTTGGGATTGGTATCTCACTTAACTATGAGTAATCCTAGCTCCGAATTAGTGCTGTTCATGTGGTGGGAGGCCTCAGGAATTGAGAGGTCACACTTGGGTCAAACTATGTGGCTTCGTATGACTTTCTTCCTCGTTAATTTAATGGTGGGCCGTGCCCTCCTCGTCACCCTTTCTGCTCTTTCTTGGTATAGCGATCCTATCTTCTCGTGTCTCTTGAGCACAGCACAACTCAAACTGTGTAAATCAAAAGTAGTGTAAAGCTCCTGTCAGTTTCAGCGTTCGGGCCTCCGGGGTGAGAGAACCTGGATGGTGCCTGTGCATTCCTCTTTCTGCATGCAGAGCAGCCTGCAACCCAATATTACAGCTGTTTGTGAAATAGTGACAAGCATCAAATATATACGAAGAACCATCTCATAAAACTGATATTTTATATTTTTAATGTCAGTCAGCACAATTCAAAACGTTCGATTTCATTCAGAAGTAAAATTTGTGCCCAAAACAGGACAGCCTTTGCCTGTTAGTCAGAACAATGGTGGCATGGATCACACTCCCCTGCAGCCTTCAGGGTTTTCGATCAGGCGACAGCTCCTTCTGTGAAACTTAAGGTGTTTTCACACATACACTAAAACACATACACACGATCTGCACGTGTGAACACAAACTCTCCAACTTGACCTGCCGCTTAGTCAAATTTATGTGTGGCTACGGGATGAGCCACAGTGTGTGAACGCAGCAGGAAATATTCAAGAATATTCCCAGTGAGTGGGTTGGGTTGGCTAAATTAGTAAGTGGGCTCAGTTAGTCTCAACTGGAGGTTGACGACTGACACAGCTCCTGCACCTGCAACCTCATGTCCGATGTGCCACTGGTCAAGACACTAACCCCAAAGTTGGTATATAAATGTGTATGAATGGGATTAGTTAATAATGTTGGACACCTTACATAGCAGCTCAACCATCAGTGTGTGAATGGGTATGAATGTGTAGGTGTGACCTGCGGCGTAAACGCTTTGAGTGGTCAGAAGACTAGAAAGGCGTTACACAAGCTCAAGTCCATTTACCATTCACATCATAAAACCGTTGACCAACCAGTTCACCCATGAAGCTGCTTCATTATACCCTTTTGTGTTCTTTTTGGTTCGTTGATACTGTGAATATATCCGTTCACACATGACATTAATATAAAGGCACTAATTGTCAACATAGCACTGAGCTTCGTTGGCCATTCCATGGAAGGGGAAAGTCCCTTATTGTGAGCTGAAAGATTTCAGGAGCAGCCTGTCCTGAAATCTTCATGGCCAAAGTACAATCTGTCTTGAAGCTTGGCCAGGTACTTTTTGAGCATTATATTACATAATGGCAAAGTGTTTGGTTATTTTTTAGGCAAAAACAACTCTCTGGATAGATTTATAGTGGTGTGGTTAAGATATGGTAACCCACATCAATGAATCAAAAACACATGTGTAAGTTAAATCAAATTTAACTCTAGTCTTGGTTTTGAGGAGACTTGAAACCCAGTCTTCTGGGTCCAAGATCATCAAATCATCCAACCAAAGACCAATGGCCCAAGTCTTTCTTGTTTAAGACATGAAATGTGGTTTCAACTGAAATCAATGCTTTGCAATTTGTGCCTACTGATAAAGAAAAGGGGGAACATGTGTCCATGTATAGTTCTCTATAAAATTCCTCATCTATATATTAAAAAAACTACAATTTCGGACATATAAAACATTGAATGCTCTCAGATTGTTTATCAATGAAAGTTTGTGATACCATTTTCACTTTTTGGCAGAGCCCATAGGATTATAGGCCAATCTATAAACTGGAGACTATGTAGGGATTATAGGGATTTAATTTCACCCATCATTGTGTTTTACGTTCGGGGTTTCTCTCCAGTTTTTGGCTTCTGTAATGAGAGAAAAATTGAATGTCACTGAATCTGGCTAGCGAGGCTTAGCAAGAGAAATTATACCATTTGTAAGAAGATACATTTTATTATGTTGTAGATGAATCCAGGGATTTAAATCATCCAGCCGTATCTGATTCAAAAAAAGTGGCAAGAATAATTCTTGTCTGTTCCAATAGAGTGCACTATATCTGTCCATTTTCTTCTTTTTATTAGCTTCCCTTAAAACCAGCTCAGTACCTATAGGAATGGCCAAAGAGTCTTCCTTGGATGAGGAATTGCTGCACTTGCCTTGGAATGAAAACTTTTCAGGGTTGTGGTTGATATCGAATGAAACTATTGATATGGAAAGTTGATTCTAGGATGGTTTTCTCTCTTCTTCCAAAACAACCTTTACCTGAAAGCAGCCGCAGCAGCAAATCCACCCTGAGGACAGGGCTTCAATCAAGGCTGCTCACCCTACAACAGCATGGGAGGATGCAGGTGTTGCTCCCAAAACAACTTTACTTTTCCACCAGTAACCATAAAAATTGTGCATGTTATTATTTTCCATAATCAATCAAAGCGAAGTTGGACTCAGAGTTGTTAGACTGAGTGTTTGGGCCTTGTAGGGATCTGGGATTTTCCATACAGGCTGAGTTAAACTAATTAGCTATTTATTTATTCAAAACGATAATGTTCCAACATCCAGTGCAATTTTGTTCTTGTGAATCCAACACAAGATAAACCCAGATTTCTGGGAAGGTAGGCATTAAGTAGCCACATTATGAAATTTCCTGTCAAACATCTGTGTTTTCAGATTAGACGTGGTGTTTGCTCAGCATCATCCTACACAAACAATATGAAACAACAGATTCAGTAGAGGCACTTGCCAAAGAGACACAACAATCCCGAAAAAGAAAACATTTATGAAACTTCTGAGGGTTTATCTTTTCGGTGGTGTGTTCTTCCACTCCTGCTCTGAGTCTCCCCTTTCCTCTCCAATGTTGCAGCAGGATTCTGTGTTGGATTTGTTTTGGATGTCAGGCTGTCCTTGCTGTGTTTGGATATGCTGGATCTTGCTGTGAGCTGCCCTCATGTTCACCACACAGTTGTCTTTCTCAGGTTTTATAAGTTGAAGCAACGTGGGAAAACCCAATAACCTTCCTTTCATCTTTTCTCTTGGCTTTTTTCTCCCTTATTCTTTGTATTATTACACCTTTTTGAAACATTTTCCACCCTTCCTGCCTCTGACTACCTCATCGTTATCTCCATTATCTTGTATTTTTATTTCCTGCTCCATCTTTTGTTCCTTGTTCCTGCTTTATCGCCGCTTTATCTCAATTACTTACATGTCTCCATCATACGCTGTCTGAAATAAGGAAAATTTGAGGAAAATTTCACATGTTATGCCATGTCTCTTCTGGGGGTTGGGATGGTGTTTAGCTCTTAGCTTGTGAGTCATTCCTTTCACTGGGGGATGATGTCATCCTCGAAAGCTGTGGAAAAGTTACCTGATTCACTCACCCGTGACAGACGCCATGATAAAAAAAAAAACGCTGAGCAGTGTTAGGACTGTGTTTAAAATTGCATAGCCCTACTTTCCCCCTCTATTCCCATCTTTTCTGCCATCTCTGGCTCTCTCTTTTTCCTCTCCTACAGTAATGGCCTTGCTTTGTTCACTCAGCAGCATGCTATATGCTCCAAGGCCAGATGGTCTGATTTAGGTGGCTGATGGGGGACTGAAAGTATATGAATATTTCACTCCATGGCTTATATGTGGGAGAGAGGAAGACACTGTGCATATACGGACATGTTTGTGTGCCATACGAGAGTATGTGTGGGCTGAGAACCAGGCACAGCCCGACATAAGTGATTGCCTCATAGACAAAACCTGTCCCCTTGGAATGACATGCTATACCCGGCTGTAGGAATTCAGTCTCCGGGGCTAGCTGTGGATTTCTCACCAGAAGAAGGCTCACTGCTGGGTCAGAGTTCATTTCACACAGCCAGCTGGTATATGGGCCATGCATGAGTTCCTTAACTGCAGCTGTGTTTACATCCAGATTAGATTTATACAGCAAAAACAGGCCGCAGTGCTGCCACTGTGTGTTCTTCCCCTCTCTGGCTTTCATCTCACCCCCATACAGGGTGTCCCAGAACAACAGCTCAGCCTGAAAGGTTTATCCCCCATCGGAAACTTTGACTTTAGTGAAATGATGACAGGAAGTGCCACTGTGTTTTATTGTCTATGTTCTAGGTCTCCTTTGTCAACACTGTTACAAACACCTGCAGCATGCGCGCACATAACTCAGGGATGCTTCAGGGATGCATTTGTTTTTGCTGATGTGGACGGATGGATGGTGGATGGAAGGATCGATCCGATTTCACTCTGCATTTAGAGGATTTTTTTTACTCATCACCTGATTGACACAATTAATAACAAATCCCATTGCCACAATCATTATCACTGATTATGCTGCCTGTTTTGAGTCCTAAGACTTGGAATAAGACTTATAAGTCATATAAGAATTCAATCTTGTGACGATATTGGTTTTCTGCCCTGTCCCCTGCATGCAGATTCAGATTCTTTAAATCTTTTAATTATTTGTTTACTGTAGACAATGAGTGTTGACCCCTCTTCACCCTTACTTCAGAAAGACTCAGAGGCTGTTTACATCTCTCATTTAAATCCCTCCCGGGTGATCGATAAACACTGGACAGCACTTTACACCCTCCATTAACAATGTGTCTCCATTGAGTTCTTAAGATCAGAATTGACTTCCCTTCCTCTCCTTGAAGAAAAGTAAAGCAGAAATAATATGCCATCTTGCGCCGGTGACGTCACTTTGGGCCAGAGTCAGTAGAGATTGGCTGTCAATCATTAGGTCACACCCCCTTTTATAGCATCAAAAAACATATTGAAACACAACCCAATAAACCATCCTAAGACATAAACAGTTATACTAATTAAAGAGCTTTAGAACTAACTCTAAATTCATTATTTCAAGGTTTGGACGTTGTGTAAAGCATCAATAAAAACCAGAATGTAATGATGTGAAAATAATTGATACCTCATGTTTAACTGAAAATAGTTAAAGACAACATATCAAATGTTGAAACTCAGAAATTGTATTTTTGTTTTGAAAATGATATGCCCTTTTGATGCCAGTAACATCTTTTTAATGAAGCTGGGCACAAAGGCAACAAAAGACCGGAAAAGTTGTGTTATGCTAAATGAAAACGCCTGATGAAATATATGACAATGAGGGGTTAACTGGCAACAGTTTGGTAACATGACAGGGTATAAAAAGAGAATCCCAGAGAGGCTGTTATTACCTTGCATTACTGATAACAAGTGAACAAGTGGACAGCCTTAATACTAGATGTGAATGCACCCCAATGCGTCCTGAGGACAGTTTGAGATCAGACTAGCAATATTCCAGATCGGTTTGGTAGTCTAAACGCTCATGCGCAGAATTAAGGACCACCCCCTCAATTTAGAGAACAATGCTGCCTCTACTGGGTGTAAATGACGATGACACCCTTCAAAAGGGAGGGCGCTTATTTACATGAGAGGAAGTGGAACTGCATCATCCATCTTTACAGTCAGTGACCTTAACCACGTGGTTTCTTGCCTTAACCCAGGAGGAAAAAAGGAAATTGCTAAAAAAAAAAAAAAAAAAAGCTCACACTACAATATTAAGAAAACTTCAGAAACTTTCTGACCTTTCAGCCGCTGTTTAAACTTTGTAAAGCTGTGTGCTTTAAAGTCAGTCGGTTATGCTGGATTTCTTTCAGTTGTTTTTGATTTGAAAAACCTCTGCTGCACTTTGTGACCTTACTCTGTGAAAAGGTGCAATACCAAATAATCTGTCTAACTTTACTTGTAAGCTAGAGGGCGGAAAGAGTAGGAATAATGATTGATTTAAATTAAGCTATTAAATGTTCTTTGACCTACCCATGGTTGTAATAGTTATTTTTATGCTTGGAAAACTTTAAAGCCATTCATGCAAGAGTGATGAATGTCTTCATAACCACAGTGGATTTCAGAGCTGAGCAGAGGAAGTGCAATCAAACCAGAGCGGCTCAGAAAGCCACCGAGAGGTGAGAGTGCTGCCCTTAGTCTGACAACTGAAAGCAGTGTCATTAAAAACACGTACTATGTTATGCTTAAGGACTTGAATGCAAAGCAAGCATGTTGTGTTTATCATGCACTGAAAGGGAAACACAATTTGTGAGAGGTCACAGGGACACTGAGGCTCACATCGGTCTCAAGCTAAAGAGAACAGGAGGAGAAATATTTGAGGATGGCAGAAGCAATTAGCCTCCTCAGGCTACTCGGAGTTCAGGCGTTTTATATTTCCATTTCACCCAGGCCATGACTGAGAACCAGCATCGCTCCCTTTCAAATAAAGTTCACCCCTTGTGCTGTAAACATGTATTAAGGCCCTACATGACTCAGATGTAATTAGAAAATCTGAAAGTTTCAAACTCGGACAGACTTCCTGTAAGTCCATGAGAAGACTGCAAACTTTTGCCAGCAATGTTTTAAAAGTTTTTTTTTAGAAATTTACCTCATAATATTGAAGGAGTATATGATATTAATGTTAAGGATCTTTTGAAGCATCCACTAAAATCTGAAAGAAAATAGACTTAACTTTAAGCAAACCTAGATTTTAAAAAAGCAAATATAGCTGTAAGGACCATTTCTCAGTCCTCTGAGGGCGTTGCTGATCACATTTTGATTGACATCTCTATTGACCTGCACAACTTCGACCTGTGAAAATCACAGTTGTGCAGCCCTTAACAATATCAGATGTCAAAGTCGGAATCAGAAGAGTAAGCTGAACCCTGCCAAGGGAAAATAATCAATGGTCAATTGTCAATGGTCACTTAAGTCCTTTGCTATGCATATCACAGTTAGCAGTTAGCTTACTCATACTGAGGTGCATCTTTTTGTACTCAAAGCTTTGCATCTGTGCTAAATGGTAGCTCTGTATTATTTAAGTGAGATTTACAAAGGCCCTCAGTAAAAGTATACAACCTAAAGTACACAACCTTGGTTGACACTCAGAACCCTTGTCTGTAATAAACAATGGCCATTAACACTTGACCAGTCGGTAACTAAAAAGCCATATAACTGCCATGTGACATTTCTCGTGATTGTTTTTTTTGTATGATTTTGTATCATATTTAAGTATGATGTAATAAATATCAAAGCTTAACCACATCCAATTCAAACCAAATATTGGGAAAGTTTAAAGATACTTCAATAACATATTTTGAGTTGGAAAAACTTTCTAATTGTCTTTAGATGTCTCTTATAACATCACACAGGACTCTATATAACATAGTTAGCCGGCTGTTGTTGGTTGGGGTTTCCAAATGTCTTAACCACTAATTGCACCTAAAAGACAAAGACAAGCGTGTCATATCAAGGGTTTGTTGCCCTTTGAATGTGTGACCTCTCTTAATTATCTCACAGCAAGGTTATGAAGGACATCTGCACTGATACAATGTTAGTTTTGTAAAGCACGATGTAAAAAGGGATCCTGTTTCCACCAAGGGGCCTATCAGAAGTCCAAGGAAGTGTTGTCACTGAGGATACGGAAAATGATTGATTAATAAAAGACAACATTTTTCTCCCCCAAAAAGCGCTCCAGTTCCCTACTTAACTCTTTTTTGATAGCTCTGTTTTCCTCATTTGTCCTCTTTCCCCCTCCCTGTTATTTCAATGCAAACCTGAACTCTTTGCTGCCTCCCTCCTTCTCTTCCTTCCTTCCTTCCTTCCTCGACTGCCTTTGGCCCCATTCCCTGACCGCCACCCGAAGCCTCTGCCGCCCCTCCCCCTGACCCCCTCCACCCAGAGCAGTTTTACTTTTCCAGCTGTTGGTAATCATGCAGGTGCCTGATTGGCTGACAAGCCCAGCTGCTGGCTGATGGGAAGGCTTTTGCACGTCCAGCTGTGGGAAGGAAGATGGACTTTAATCAGAAGGAAAAGGTGACAATTGCAACCCCTCCACCCACCCGTACACTCACACACAAACACACCAAAACATTCTTAAACATAGAAGCAGCCAAGAATACATTCGGAAGGAAGGGATTAAAATGACCAACTTCCCTTCTCCCACCCTCCACTCTACCTCCCGTTAATCATCATCATCATCGTTCATCATTTTGCTAAAATTATTGCAGGAAAGGGCAGACTTGTCAAAGACAGGGGCTGGGTTGGGAACAGGGCTTAGCTCAGCTCTACAGAATAACTTTGATGACGTGCATGTCTTTGTCTTTGTGTGCATCTCTTGCACATGGGCAAACCATGTGTGCAAGATCCGAACGGAGCCAAGTGATCTTGGGCAGACCTTAAAAGGTCTGGCTGCTCTCCCACTGTCAGTCCATAGGTGGGCTCTACAATTCTTCCAACATCGCTGCTTCATATTTCTGTGCAGCCTCAGAACAAATAGTGAAGCTCGTAGGAGGACCCCCTGTGGGTTTTATTACCCAGTAAATTCCATTACAGGGAACACACATTGTTCCTTAATATGGCTTCAACAGAGTCTCGTAAAAATTGCAGATTGCATGTTGTGGACAAGAATAATATAAAGTCTGTTCACCCACCACAATGAACTATGACATGAGAATGCATTCGACTGTGTGGAAGCTCACAAATATTGCTGGTTCATTCAAAGGTTAAGGTCAAAGGTTAAGTATCATATAGATTTAGTTACCGTCACCAATCAATCGTTTTAGGCTGTACAAACAAGGATCATCAGCAGACAGTTGAAGTCAAGCTGGTCAAACATCCAGAAGTTACAAGCCAGAGCATCCTTCTATTGAGTTCTCAGTTATCAAAACATAGCTAAAAGATAGTAAATAAGTCACTCGTGAATCAAGAGGCAGAAAAAATTACAATCTCTTAGGGTGACAATATATTCAAACAACATCAACATCAACAGTATATGCGTTGCATATACATAAATGATGCAAGATTCAGAAATAGAAATGCAAAAGATGAAAGCTGCAAATCCAGATATATCAAAAGAAGTGCTCCAGGCCTGCAGGGGTGCTCAAAGTCCACCGTGATGCACAGTTTCGCTTTTTTTGACCTCATGAGGGGAACAGGAAAAAACAAGGAACACGTATCGTAGAGGATCTAAACTTGGATCTGAAAGTGATTACAGTGATTTCTGCAATGAGATATATATGAAGAATGCAAAACAAAGGACGCATATCGATTCCAAAAGTCTTTGTATTCATGCAAGTCCAACAGCACAACTTGAGCTTCAGATTCCCACAACACACTTTTGCCAAACCAAAAGCTCAAGATTTTCCTGATGTCCTGAGATTGCTCTTAAATCGTTGGATCCAACCTCCCCCCCCCCCCCAAAAAAATGCATCATCATACATCATCCTGTAGCTACTTTTGCATCGTTTTGACACGTTTATGTTTTTTTTTTACAGATAAATCACAGTGCAATCTCATTAGATTTTGTTCATTTCGCTTTAGTAAGTAAGACTGCAGAGACTGTATGACTATAAGCAGTAAAGTTGCCACTCATTCAGAGTTTGATTTACCAATGAGGGGTGAATATACACGGGATTGAGATTTCAATGCCATACTGCAGATTCTCCAACAAGATGAGGGTCATGGACCTGGTTTTTAGGTTATGTCACTGTACAGACTTGACAAGATGAATTTGGGACTTGCAAATATCATGAATGTGGAAAGTACAGAAGGAAGAAGTGATAAAAAGAAATACTCTCCGGTCCTTGTTCTCCTCACAGTGACTTTAGTTCAAGCTTTCCCTGCGTTCTTCACACACGGATGTTTCCACTGCAGTGAAAAGTAAAGGCCTTAATGTATAAACTTGAAGTGCGTAGAGGTCACACTGACAGCAGTTTCTGGTCTTGTGTTGTTCCTCTTACTCATGTCCAATTATTAGTCTCAGGGCTGTACCTTATTCTCCCCTCCATCTGTTAATACAGCTGTTTGATTTCGACAGAGAAGAACACACCCCACTCTTGTGTCCATGGAAAAGTGTGCTAATGTGAACGGTTTTTAACTCATTTGCAAAGATTTGTGATTCTTAAGCTGGAATGCTTATGGGTTAATGTAAGGACATGACAAAGGAAGCAGGATCATATGCTGGATGAATGGCATCACATTTTGCAATGCAGCTTTCTGTTCCAACCAACTAACATTTATTTTTTTCTCAAAAGTCCTTTAAATTTAACTGATTTGTACCATTTATTGCAATCTGAAAACAGTCACAGCACACTACATCCACCTCTGAGCTTCAAGAAGTGTCATATTTCTTTGCATGTTGAGCAGAAACAGAGCAACATGAACTTCCTCCTGCGTGTGATCCGTCAAACCTAAGTCAAAAAGTAACTTGTGATTTGGCTCCGATTTCAACCACAGACTCATGAGAAAAACATCTGGGTCTTCTGTCCTGTGCAATGTCCCACTTGACCAGTAGCAGCTGGTGTGTGGGTGAGTCTGGATGGACTGCAATGACTGCTATGAGTGTGCTAATCTGTTAGCATGTTAACTGCTGTCTCAACACACTTGGCTGTGCAAGCTGTTGCAAAGAAAGTTCACACACTGTGAGTTTGACAGAACGCTTTTTATCATTCTTTTGCATAAATGAAAGTGGATGAGTTTTTGTGGGTACTGATTTTTGAAAGTAGATGTATGGTGTTTAATGGTTACGGTGAATTCTCTTGTGCTCCTCTGAGTCTCACAGACAGCTAAAACTGCAGCTGGAAGTCTTCAGCTGTAAAAAAAAAAAGGACCAAAGAATGTGACGAAAGTTCAGTGATTGTAGGACATTGTTAAATTTGAAGGAATCCTTAAATGTGTTTTTTTTTTAATGTGATGACATGTTTTCTAAGAATGATTTAAAATGGATATAGTTTCAAAGTTTAGAATGAGGTAAGCCTACTTGAAGCCAGTTTTTCCAATAATTTACTATCATATATACAATGTTTCCAATGTTTGACTAACAATTTGTCACAACTGAATAGACAAGAAAAGTCTCAATTTCCACAGGATCTGTGTGCGCCGTGTTTTGTCATTGCACATTGGTGATTCTAGAGTCTGTCAAGGGCCCAAAGCAAAATTTCATTGGGGGCCCCTCCAACCAGCATTCATAACCATTATATCTGCTAGTGTCTCGGTGCTTCCTCTCTTCCTTTTTTTTGTTACGCCCAGTTGATAATTCCTCTTCATTTTCCTTCACTGACAAACTTTGGTTTTCACAGCAAAAATGCATGAGAGGCTTAGCAGGCCGTGGAGAGGGAATGCTGTCAGATGGGGCAGCCTTAGGGAGGTTTCCTACTGTCAATGCAAAATTTGCAATTTATTTTTTATGCCACTGCAGTGGTTTAACGTTTGTTAGCCCTTGGGGCCCCCTACTGACTTGGGTCCCCAAACAGCTGCCTGCCTTACCTGTTGACGAGTAGCGCCTCTGGCCCTCCGGAGCTTATCGATCACTTTCTTGTCAATGCTTGTGTTTCCACTGCACACGACGCGGTCCGTCTTCAGGAAGTGTTGGAATACACAAGTCTCTGAGCGACAGAGCCTGCAGCAAGAATGCCTCAAGCTGAACAGAGCAGATCTACCCGAACAGGAAGTCAGACAAGGGACCTCACGGAGCATCCGGACAATTTCAAAATAAAACACAATATAAAACATTATATACAGACTCCTGGTTGTATATCCCATCACTCTATCAACATTAAGTCAAAACAAGCTCCAAATAAACAGCAAATCAACCTCGGAAGGGTAAAGTAACCTTTAGTTTGCAGGTTGTTCTCTTTATTCCCACATTATCTTGTAGTTCTCCTGTGATCTTGTGAACCTGCTGCGGTTACGACCCCAGAAACGGTTCCTGTGGAGTAGGTTGCACGTCATCAGAAGGACTAAAACCACAGTAGAGAAGGAACGCTGTGCACACGGTTCCTGTGGAAACTGCCAGTAAAGCAACATGGAAGAGCTCCTGTGTGATAATCGTTTCGCTTACTATCTTAGACCATGTGTTCCTATTCCCCTTCAACCTCTGCAGTGGTAGACAATTTGGAGAAGACACAAAAAACCCGTCTGTGGAAGGCAGTCACTGAATCCTTCAGTGTGATTGTCTGTGGATTTATCCCCTAAATTGATGGATTTCAGTTAGATCGGGAGCATAACAGCCCTTTTTTGTTAAAGAAGTTCATTGATTAATTCCTAATATCGAACTAATAGCTTCTATAAATCTGCTCCCAGCCTGAAGCAAGCAAGGGATTATGCAATAATCCATTTTTATTCATTAAACACCATAACAACATAACTCAAACAAAACATCCAGTGCACAACAGCCCTGCAACCATCATTATCAAGCACATGAATCACATTACAAAATCTCAAGTGTCATTGTGCTGTCCTGAACCCACACTGTCACTGACGTTTATATATGACCATAACAAGCCAAAATCTGATTGCAAGTTGTTCTGAACTATTTCCTCCAGCCATAAATCCAGTGAGTTTGAATATGTAAACTCTCCAAGACTTCAGTCATTAACCATCAGGGGATTAGATAAGTCTGTTGGGGGAGTTTGTGTTTTGGCTACAGAGTATTTAGCTAATGTCTTTTTAACAACTTTCATTTAGCTTTTCAACCCCGGGACATCTCTTTTCTATAACTGTAGCCGTCCCATGACCTGAACGCTGTTCAGTAGTTAGGCTGCAGACTTTCAAAAAGAGGAAGCTGACAAAAATTTGACTGGAAATGAAGTTGATCCTTGAACAATGTTAGTGTGTAAAGGTAGTTGCCCTATCCTATAAGAGCCTTAGCCAAAGCTTATTTAGAGAGATTATTAACCCCTAAAATGCTTTTATATTTGAAGTGCACTGTGAGCCTCTTCAATGTTGCTTTAAGTTCCTCCTGATATTGCACGATCTAGCAGCAGCTTAGATCCCTCTGCAGGTTTTGCCATACCGTGGATATCATCTGGTCAGATAGTTCTGTGTTGAGGCTGGAAATAAATGTCAACAGGTTCGGGAAATGACTTCTCAGTAATCCTTGCCAAAGTTCAGCCAAACTGCAACACAGTTTTAGAACTTCAGGCTAATGTCAAGCCTCTGAAGGAGCTTATTAAGGAAAACTGGCTGCAAAAACTAACAGATTGACCTAAAAATTGAAGCTTTTGGGGGTCCAATTCATCCTAGTGAGGGATTAGTCCAGGGGTTCCAAACCTTTTTTTGGTTCGCTTTGATTTCACAAAACTCTAGGGACCCCAGGCATCCAAAACACATTCAGCTTATTGCTGTAATTTTTCATTTTTTTCAATCATGCAGCACTTTTTTTCTACTGAGATGCAAGTTAACATTTATCTGAGAGATCTGAGAGGAGCACAAAATGAGGATTTTATTTCTCTCAGTGCAAGATATGTACAGCCAGGTGAGAGTGTATTAACAAGGCTGGAAAGTAATCCTGGACACATGGCGCATGAGTGAGACACTGACAGAGATACTGCAAGATTGTCATGATCTACGGCTCACAGTAGCTTAATTCAGGAAGAATGCTACAATATATTTTTTATTGACCAATAATTAGAAATATCAGAGGACCCCATTTGAATTTCATGCGACCCCATATGGGGATTGGACCCCAAGGTTGGGAAAGCCCGGATTAGTCCTTTATTTGTGTACTTCTATGTGTGCTACAGCCAATATGTAAAGCTTTTTTTTTTAACAACCCTGTCAGTATTTCATCTTTTAAGGACGTTAAACTATCAGCTTGTTGAGTTTGTGTATCTGAACAAACATCTTGGCACCTTCATGAAAATGCTCCATTCCTGTTTAATTAAATCTGTCTTCATGTTCTCCTCTCCTCTGTGAGCTGGTTCAGGGAGCATTAAACATATTGTACTGTATTTATTCTGAGTGTGCCTGACCCTTCTCATTTTTATTAGACTAGAGCTTTGAGAAATGCAAGAAAAATCTCAACTCACTCCAAGACGTTCAAGTTGCTGTGGTTGGGCTGCGGATACAGTTTGCTAAAACAATGGAATTTAAAACTCCCATCTCTGCTGCCATTGGCCTTTTAAATGACTTCATGTGATTGATGTAGATTGTACTTTTTGTATGCATTTACTTTTTTTGCTTTGATGGTTTGTGGTTACTGTGGCTCAACAACAAATGTCCCTCTACAGATAGTAAAGATATCCCATGTCCTTGAGTGTCCTTGGCTCAGATACACAAACATCCAAGTCTTTAAAACCCCTGAGGTACACAATGAACCTAAAGCCAAGAAGTGATCATTGTAAACTTGTTGTAATGTTATTTGACATCTGAAATGTTTATAATAAAATATCAAATATTGTATGAGTGCACACATATCATCTCATCTCACAATGAACAAGTGAATAGGTGGAGTAAAGATGTAAAGACTGCTCACCACACCCTTGGCAGATGTTGACAGAGTATAAGGGCCGTCTACAGTATGGGTGTGCCTTTCCTATTACAGTCTATTGATCGGTCATGTTTTCCCAGACTTCATTCATAGAAAAATTGGAAGCAGCTGCACCATCTGCCTCTTCTGTTTGAAAACCTTCCGTAGGATATGTCTACAGGACTATTTTTTTGGAGTTAACACTAAAATCTTATTGGCATATTGAAGACGGAGGTTTACTTTTGTTTTTCTTAATTGTATCCAGGCCTAAAGAATAAATGAAAAAGTAATTGTAACCAGATCAGTTTATTTATCATGATCTTTTAAGTGCCTGGAGCTTGTAGCTTCACTTAACATTGAAAAGTGTGCCTTAGTTTATAAGCAACAAGTGGTGATTCTGGAGAACAAATGCTGATCTTTTCACACCAGATTTAAAAACCATTTTATCTATAAACAGATATCTGATTATGAATGCAGAATCTATAGGAAAAGGATTTTTTTTTTTATGCCATGGTTTCCATTTGAAGTCATACTGTCCAATTCTGTATCAGCAGGCTTTAGTTGTATGCAGAACCTACTATTGTGTTTAGGGCAAAAAAGGTGGAACGTTTTGGCCAAAAATCAATACTGAGTCAGCTATCGTCTGATGGTTATATAGTAAGGGTCTTACAGTCTTTGTCTTCGTCCTCTACCTTCGAGATTCTATTCATGCAGTCATACAATGTATATGCCTTAGTGGAGAAAAAAGGTTGCACACTTGGCAGTATCCACACCCCAGTGAAGGTGGCACAGTATTCTAACTGCTATCAAACACCAAACAAAGAAGAAGCAGCAAACACAACAAAACACACCAAGAAGAACAGTAACATACAAAAGCAAGAAGACAATGCAGACCTAGAAGACTAGCCTGTTTCCTTTGATCAGTTGTTTGGGGAAACGTTGGGTTCACAGTGTGATATGTCATTGGAAACACATTGAACATGCTAGTACATATTAGAAAGCACAAAAATAGAATTATGCATTAGGTACTTTTTGTTGCTTTTTCCCTGTTGAACTAAAGTCATATACCCAACCGTGACCCTAAAACAGAGGTACCAACTGAAACGTGAGCTCTGTTAACTTTTACACCCCAATTCACCAATCTTCATAAACCGATATCTGTCCATCCATCCATCCATCCAATCTTCTTAAACAGATATCAGCTTGTAAAGTAAAAGCGGATTAAAACAAGACTATAAACTACAGGACTATAAACTTAGAGCAGAACATGGAAAGGGCAGCCTTTGCCTGGATATTAATTATCCATTCATTATTGGTCCGTCCAATAACCACTTAACTGAAGCCCTGAAAACTTGGTGTCACTCACAGATGCAAAAATAGCCAATATGTTAACAAAAGATTGACAACCATCATACAAAATCCCATGCTCACCTGGTCTTTCTCTTCAAAAGTCAGTTACCAAGTCTTGCAGCTTCTGCAGGCAGTCTGCAGCCTCCTGAGCAGATCTTCCCATTGTGGCCCGCTGAAGGAGGCCCAAAACACTGGCAACAACAAGAGAGTTAAAGCCCATTGTATGCGTCATTCTTCTCAGGTTTGTCCCTTATTTTGGATGTGGAGAAGTTGGTTTCTTTTCACAGAGCCCAACAGAGATAAGTCGGTGCTTTATTGTGAGAGCTTTAAGGCCTTGGCAGTCTTCACTCGGCCATATATGGATTATTAATTCAGGCTGAAGGCCCAGGACTTCAAAGCTGCAGGAAAATTAAATATCAGGAAATGTCTCTTTTCCATCTTCAGATCTTTGTCAAAGCGTGGTGGGAGTATTGGAATATCCCAGGACTGGCAGTAAGACAATAAAGATTAATAACAGACAGGCTGAATGTTGATGCCTCCAATTTAAACAGGTTCTGGATTAATATAAATATTTTTAGAAGATTAGGTGAAGTTTTAGGGTATTAGATAATGTAATAGTAGAGCTCCTACATTAATCTTGTTTATAAGCAGCTGTAGCATGGAAATACATCTCAACAAAAGCTCATCAATCCTCAACAGCATGACACTCTTTCTGTGTCTGCTCCTCGTCATGTGTTCTAGTTTTATCGCACGTTATGATTCGTCATAGACAAAATGATCAAAGCGGATAGAACACAGATGATCAAAGCTACAAAATACCTCACTGACCACCCTGAAAAATAAATCATCTGCTTTTGATTCAAAGCACACAAAGGGAGATTATGATATTCTGCTATAGACCTTGATGGTTCAGTGCTAATATGGCTATGTATGCAACGTTTTGTGACCCATTCTGGTCGCATTTGATGTGTGATTGCATTTGTTTTCTTTTCTCTTTCAGTCCATGACTCAACTTCAAAAATATGATTTATCCTTTTTTTTTTTTGCACCACACTTTGAATAACTGAGGTTCATCAGTTAATGTGGGACTTTTTCAACTTTAGCAAGCCTCCTAATGAGAGCGGACAGGCTGTCTTCATGAGAACAGGAAAAAAAAACTGCCACAACCAGTGACTTCAACAAGCTGAAACGCAGTTACAGGGGAAAAGAACCTTAATAAAAAGTGATTCAACTGGAAGTGTTGTTTTTCCATGGTAAGCAAAGTCCATCTGTCAGGAAAATAAAATGCCATTTCATGTTGTTGGGTGGCTTCTAGAAAAACACACAAACCGCAGATTGGGGACATTGACAAAGCTACACAAAGTAAAGGACCGTACAAAGCGTTTAAGTCAAATAACTTAGGGCCTGTGTCCACCAAGGCAGTTTTTTTGCACCAATTTCAGCATTTTCATCAGGTCTTTTTGTCGCTGCACACACAGCGGTCTCAGTTGGAAACAATTCCACTTTTGTAATAGTGCCGCGCAGGTCAATGTCACTTCTCCCTCACCAACCAATCAAAATGAAGAAGGGGCGGGACTTCTGATATCAGCTTTTTCAACAACAATGGCGGAGGAGAAACTAATCTGACTTGTCTTTTTAAGGGTACAATTTCCAGTTCTAGAGCTGCTGCTAATGCCAGCACACAAAACCTTTACATCGGGTTCTTGATTCAATTAAGTATTTAAGAGACAGAGCTTACTAAAACACACCTAACGTTTGTAACTGAGGAAAGTGGAGGTTAACTTTCGTAACCTAGCAACAATAAGCGCTGGTGAGAAGTACTCTGAAAACTAGGTTGAAGGCACAGAAACCTGAAGGTGATACACAGATAAGATTCAGGATACACTTTCAGGGGTTTCAGAATTTCCTTCAGAAATGTGGAACAAATAACTGTCCTCTCCGGCAGCTGACAATTTTCTGACAATCATCAGATAGTTTAGGATTAAAGGGTTGATTTGTCTATTAATAATTCAATTAATACAACTCCTTCCACACAGTCAGTATGCAAGGAGGCACAGACTTAGGAACACTCAATTGGAGATGGGGCAATCTGTAATCGAGGTCTTCCAGCTCTCTTATCTACAAGAGTTTCTTGGCTGAGTAAAAAGCAAATCCACATTTGATTCACACCTAATACTAGGTAGTGATTGTTTGTACCATTGCGTGCTGAATGCTCTTTATTAGAGGCAGACCGAGAGCAGTAACAGATTCCAAGCTCAAATCTTGCCAAGTCAAAAGTCATAAATTACAGTTTGTGTGATGCTGAAGTGGTCCTGAGCTGATCTCCATTCCCATACACTGTGGTTTATTGCTTATCTATTCCTTGCCCGAGGCGAATGTTTTCCCAATAATATTTACATCAGTTACGCTTTGGTGTGTGGGACTTTTTCCCTTCTTCCTTGAAAACGCTGTGTTTGGGTTAGCGGTGACACGAGGGCTGAACTTTCCCAAGAGTGCAGCTTTTAACAGGGAAATGTACTGATCATTAATATGCATTTCACCTATGATGGTACCTGAAAAGACAAAATCCTGCACACTACTCTTGTAGTCACAAATTTATTAGAAAAATCACAAGTTTCGGTCCCTCTGAACTTTTGTCAAGTGTGTTGACCAATGATGGTACCACCAGTGGAGACGACATGGAAGCTGTGCCTAATAGTCATACAGACACAATTTTGATAGTATCTTTGCAATGATTAACATCACTGCTGAATGCATGTATGAAGCCTCTCTCATTGCTGTTCTGAGTTTCAGGGGAAAGTGTTTTCTGCATAGCTCATATTGTTGGAAATATAGAGTAATGTTATTGTACTGTATATCCATGGGTGTTCACCCTCATGACAGGCAAATTCAGCATTCTACTTTAAAGACCTAAGGTCCAAAAGTCAACTACATTGAGGAATTGTTTTTACAGGCCATTTTCTTTTCATCTGGGTGAAGTTTGTTTAGGCACCAGTGTCTCAATTAGGCACTATGTTTTGATAAGGTGTGGCTCCACTAATGTCCTCACTTCAACCTTATCCGCTTTCAAATGATTATATGTTTCCAGCATAGAATAAAGCGCTTGTTCGCCCACCTCCCTTCCCTAAGCTGACTATCTTGCCTTGAGGATCGTAACCTGCCTTTTGATTTTTTTTTTTCTGCGTTGTTAACGTCTTCCTTTTACGACTCCCTTGCAAAAGCAGTTGCCTCCTTACCTTCTCACACACCTTAACTGTGAAACGCTTTGATCTTGGCTTAATGACTATCCTATATTTAACTGAGAAAGAGAGTCGAAGTGAAGTGTACATGAACAAAGTCCACAAAAGAGCCCGACAGGATCAATGGAGCTGCCTGTTGGGTGGAGGTAACTTAATCTGGAGGTTCTTTTAAAAGATCGGCCAAGGCCCATATGATTGACTGTGCTCTAACCCTGGAGAGAATTTCTAGGGATTTGGCCAGTCAAAACATCTCTCTGTGATTATAGAGAGAAGGGACAGAGAGAGGGGAGAAAATGAAGGAGGATATATATTGTGCAGTATAGCATGAAGAATAGAGGGCTTACTCTGCACAGAAAGCCTCATTTCAAATCAAAAAATGATGTCATGAGAAACCATCTGATGGCACTGCTTTCTTTTCAAGCAGTATAGGATGAGACATTTTCAGCACATATCTAAATGTTCATTCATTACATTTAAAATGTTTAAATAGAGGTTATTTCTCTCTCTTGTTTCATTGGGTTATCATTTCAAATGTTGGTCAGCTGTACAACTGTAATGTCAAAAACATGCATTACTCCTGTAAACTCAGTAAACTGTTTCCATTGCTTTCAAACTTGGAAAGGCTTGTCCAGTTCGAAGCCAGACAACAAGCTTTGAAAAACGAAGCATCCATCACTTGTCTTTACAACTTTCCATGTAGCCGTGAGACAATGCTTCACACGAGACTGCATGGGCAAAGAAAACAGTGATGTTGGGATTTGTGTGGGATCGCCAAGTTTCATGTCAAATCCTTTCACGTTTCAAGCTGTAACATATTGGTTGTTGAGGCAATTAGCTCTGCCAATTGCAAAAGCTGTCCCATTAATGGAAAAAGACATTTTTCAAAACGTTAAATCAGCTTGTGATGGGAAAGCCCGCCCAGAGACAGATCCTAAACATTAGGAAGCCAAAATGCGAACGGCCAAAATGTTGTTCAGTAGAGATTTTATTTGTTTCTACAGGTGCCTGATCATTTTTCATGAAGCCTAGAACCAACCCCAAACAGCTCAGCCTTAAGTCACCTTTTCAGCTTTGAGGACATGAGGATTTGTCCCTTTCTCAACATCATCCATTATTTTGGGATCTTGCAGGAGGTACATTAATTTCACCTCTGCTGCTTCAAAGTCCCTGTTACACATTTCACAACTGAACTGTAAAGTATATCCTGAAACTGTAAAAAAAAAAAAAAAGTGATTTCAACCAAATGGCTCCATTTAGTGGAGAGGACTTTTGAATAAGAATAAAAAAAAAATGTATAAAATAAAAATCCAAAAGCCACCCAAACGTTAGTAAAGTACAATAATATACTTCTTTTTATGTTAGTTGACCTACAATAGTCTGTTTCTGGAAAGTGCAATCATTGCTTAGTGTGTAGCATTTAATCATTGATAGCATATGATGGTTGGACAAACAGTGATAGCTGTTGATAACAAATAATCATTGAATCCTTCATGTTTGCCCATAATGACCAAAAGTTATGACCAAGTAAAAATGGTGGGTTATTTTTGTATTCCAGCGAGGGATCGCAGAAGAAAGCTAGCAAACAGAAGTGAAGTATCCTGATTTATGATTTATGATGTTAATAACTCTGCCGCTGGCCTTCAGGCTATAACCTGCATATTAATCTAATGTTCTCTGACCAGCTTGATTTTTTATGACTTGGTATTCATAGGATATGTTGGATGGGATGCAAATATAAGTCCTTCCAGGGATTACCCTCCCCTGACAAAACAAACTGGAGTCCAAACACTGTGCCTTCATGTTCAGCTGTCTCTTTGTGAAATCCATGTCTACACCCCCATGTCCTAAAAGGCCTTTCCAGACACTTTATTAATGATACTATAAAAATAATAGATGGTCTCCTTATAAAAATGTCACATTCCTACTCAGTCAACCCCCGTCCTGTTAGACTTGTAATTTTAGCAGTTTATTCCCTCTGTATTTCCTGTAATCTGTGAAATCATCAGCTTTGAATAAATCACTGATGTAAGGGATGAGTAGAAGGGGCTGTCAGCAAACGTGTGAATGACTTTTAATGGTAGGTGTTGAGTTAGAATGAGTTTTTTTTTGTCTTTTTTAATAGCATGACTAAAAGCTGCTGTCATGTTTTGCAATCCCTATAACCAAGTAAAGTTAGCAGAATATTGAGAAAGAGGAACTGTGTATTATGTGTATAAAGTGATGTCATCAACATGTATTTTATCATCCTTTTTACTGTGTTACGGGAAAATTCTAACAAGGTAGTTACTGATTTTTCAAAAAACTTGAAGCATCTTAGTTCAACCTTAATGCCAGTTATTCCTGGGGCGTTGCTAAAACTTGTCATCAATAATGTTCATATAATGAGACAACCAAATGTTTCTGGCTTCTTTTTGACATCCTCGTTAACAATGCCTGTCGTCGTCTACTGTAGGATGATCAGTGCGGGAGAAAAAGATTGCTTGCAACAGTAATATCACTGCAACAAACTGAGACTCAATATGGTGCACCAATGCTTTGTTCCCTTTACCTTAGCAGAGGAGTTTTGTATGATGATCCCCTTTAAGAATTACAAATTGAACAGAGATCATCATCTGACCACAATGCAAGCCAGACAACCTCAGACATGGTTTTGCTGAGCTGATCAGTATGCACATTGAAGGTTTTGGGGGATTAGACATACACCTGAAGTTGTGAGTTGGGAGTGTCTGGAATATAGATACAACACCTTCCTCTGTTAAGTGCAGCAAAATTTAACAAGCACATAAGTATTATTTGTTTGTTAGTAAGCTTTATTCTGAAAATCTAACCAGATGTTGCTTACACAATGACACTTACATGACAGCATAATTTCAAAAGTTTTATCCAACATTGCTATTTTATTATTGCTAACATGAGTCATGAACTCTAAGAGTCAATATTTGTTGAACAGAGAGTAAGATCATCTTGTAACTCAGACTAACAATTCATTTGTAGTGATGCCTTTCAGTCCATATGCAGTGGCAGGTAGCACACAGTCTACAATGTACAAGGGTAATTAATGTCAATACTATCCCCACAGGCTGCGGTTCATTATCACTGCTGCGTGTCACGCCGTTCTTTGTTGCCTTGTCACACTCAGCAGATTGAATACAACTCATGACATTTTCCCCCACTGCATATTTCATGTAATGAGAAGGAGAGACTCTGATCTGGGTGTCGTCTGTGTAAACAAACTGTGCATGGGAGTAGCTTGTTAGCCAACTTCACTCCCCAGTGCTGCTGATGTAAGCACAGCTATTTTTCCTCATTTTCCAGGCTCCCTGCTCGCATCTGTTTAGCCTTCAATGTGACACATGACAGAAAGTCAATATTATTCATTATTCTTTATAATGAGTGTTATTCCTGCACAATGAAAAATATGCAGTGTGCATCAGCCCTGGTTCTTGCTCAGATTTTTCCTCGCCCTTCTTTCTTTTTGAAAAATAATAATTTGTGAATAAATAACCTTGACCCACAAAACCTCGCAAACGATCTTCAATAAGCTATGATTTTGGTCAAAATCCTCAAATTTTTCTACTTGGTTTGTTTGAATATATAAAAGCTTACTTTCCAAGGGTGAACCATTTATTATTCATTTCAAAAAAGAAATGTTTCTGCACACCCTTGGATGAATAGACTTAGAGATGGCCTCAAGGTCTAAGCAGGACATCTTGACAGATTCAGCCAGTCAACACATAAAATGAGGAGGCAACATCTGACTTATCACAGCCGGTGTTAAAAAAGTGCTTGGGGATTTGTACTCAGAGAGCGTTTGATATAAATGTTCCAAATTTAGGGAATGTATAGAAAAGCACAAGGTGTATGATATGCTGTATGTATGTTGAATGTGTGGGAGCACCAGACTGTATGGATTTGGAGAATTTAGGGAGTTGGTGGAGGAGCAGGAAATGTTTTGGGTGTGGGGGGAAGAGGAGTGGGGGGGGGGGGAGAGACAGAAGGAGTAGGGCATCAAGGGCAGGGAGATGTTTGGAAAAATATGGGAAATATAGGTTGTGCTGGCTGGAGACAGCAGAGCAACCTGGCCTCTTCTCTGTATGGACACACGATTTATCTTTTCAGTGTGTACGTTGATGAGCAAGTCAGTACCTTGGACACTTCAAAAATGCAGAAGAACACAGTTGAATCAAGATAATGTCATTGGGAGATATGGTCAATGTTAGGGCAACTTTGACATGATATGAGTTTTAAAAAACACTTGATTCTCGCTAAATGAATCACTGGTTAAATGCACCACCTGGCATTGATGCTATGGAACCCAATTTCAATGATAATAATCGCTGTGGCAGGTTTTATTATGCATCAAAAATGAACAAGCAAAAAAAATCAAAACCTGCAGGTTCACACATTCAGACAGATGAGTTTAAAACATACCGGTACTTATTGATGGAGTGAGCTCTCCCTCTGCTCTCTTGTTTTCAGACTGGTGGCTCAAAACCACTGAGAAGGTTTGATTCATGTATTTATGAAGATCACCTGCTGTTATGAAAGGACAAACAGGCACCAAAGTGTTAGGAGGCTGTTCATGCTGACACTGACCACACTACTTCAAACCAAAATCAAAACTGTCTCTGTGCAGTTGCAGAACTGGAAATGTATGTACCAGTGGCCTTCAATCCCCCCTTCAGAAACAATGCAGCAACTGCCCCTCTACGCTCTGTACCCATATTTTCCAATGGCTTGTGCAACATTTTTGCTATTACAAACAAAGTATTCAACTTAGTTAGCACTGAGCCCAAAGGTATATGTGCTGTAACCAATAATAAAGCAGCCGTCGATCCCCACACTGTTAACTGACTGGACCAAAGCTAACCTATGAATGAAAATGTTCATTAGTGGGGCTAATGTGCTGGGCTGCTTATTAGTTGGGTTTAGTCCCTTTTCAAGAGGTCATTGGTAGCTGTCCCACTTTTCAGTTACAGTGATAAGCTAAGCTAAGCAAATCATTTCCTGCCTACAGACCCAGAGTAATAAGTTACAGATTTGATTATGATATGATCCATCTTCACATCAGGCTCTTGGCAAGAAAGCACGTAAGCAACATTTACTAGTCCCCTAACAAAACTGTTAAAAACCACATCATCAGTGCCACAGCTTTCATAGCCCCCACTTCTGCACTTTCTTAGCAAGAACTTCTCATCTATTTTTACTGCTCTCTTTTTACTGCTTCTCTCCTGTCTCTTGTTTCATCTTCTGAAAACCCATCCTTCATCCTCCATTTGTTTTCCCTCTCAGCTCTCTCTGCCTCACTTTCTTGTTCAGTTCCAATTCATTAAACATTTTTGGCGCTGTAGGAACTTTCTTTTCCATTACTGTACCATTAATCACATCAGACGTTCTTTCTCCCCACCGGCATGTGTGGACACCAATGCCCCCTCCCCTCCCAATATAATTAGTCTTGTTTGACAGTTGTTATCTTGGAAAACGGCAGTAAAAGCAAGTGCCACACAGAAAAAGCAAATGAAAAGAGAGGAAAATTGAACGACTACCATCTGAATGCACACGCTGAGTTACAGCAGCCTGTGAGCCGTCACTGGATGGGTGCAGAATCGGTGAAAGTCTCAAGCTCTTGTAAAAACAGGGCAAAGCAGAGAGGAGGGATAAGCTCAGCAGATGGGCAGGTTTTTGCAAGACTTTGATCGGCTGCTGTACTGGACACTTAAAACAGATGAAACGCCTGAGTCATCCTGGTGTGAGGGTAGTCAATGGCGCAGGGAACACTTGCCATCTGAAGCTATTCTGTGTTTGCATGTGTATATTTGAGAGTGTTAGTGTTTGTCTGCGATTTGAAGCCAAGCGTTGTAAGACTAAAATTAAATATCAGTGAAATTTTGTGATTCTCCTGATTTTCCTGAGACCCTGCTGAGGAATAACACTTAATCCCTGGGAAGCACAACTACATATGGAGCTCCAGATGAACTTGAGTGATAATATGCAAGAAAGCTTTTCAATGGCATCAAGTCAATTACCTGACTTGACCTGAAATAAAAAAATAAAAACAACAACCACTGTGGTGCATCGAGTTCATCAAGGACTCCCGGTTATTTTCAGAAATGCTTCGACTGAGGTCTGAGCTCCATGTGGAATACTTTAGCGCTATTCAGACTGGAGGCGGACCATATGCTATGCTGTACGTCATTGTAGGCTAGCATGTCACATTTATAATGCAAAGTCTTCCTCGGGCGCACATGCAAAATGCATGGTGATAGGAACACCGAGCGAGGACTATAGGACGCATTGTGTTGTTGAGGCGCTGTTAAGGCCACCAAAGGGCAAGCATCTTTAATTGAGGGACAGTTACACAAGAATTGGCACTTCTTGGGTGTCTGACCTTTGCATAAGAGGTTGATGAGTTGCCGACTCAAATAACGATAGAGCACCAACAGACAACTGCTGGTACTGATGTCATCCATTCTCATTAACTGAGATGGCAAAGGAGCACACAAAAAAGACTGGCATGTGAAGAAGTACCGATAAAACTTCTTCAATAAAGTAAAAGTATAATAAAAAAGACTCTCAAATGTACTCACAGTGCAATTTCAAAAGTAGCTCTTTGAAGGACTTTTCCACTGGCTCTTGTGTAAAGATAACTGAATCTTTTTTCTATGTGTTAATGGCTTGATTTAGAGAAAGAGGCAGGAAATGAAGAAGGAGAAGGAGACTTTATTAATCCGCAATGGGAAATTCAATTTCAGAGACATGCAACACACACATAGACTGAATTACACACATGTGCACAAACAGTATCCTATGGACATACACTAATGGAGAGATGTCAAAGAGAGGGACTCCACATGAAAGTACGTCTGAGAGAGTTGTGAGTTTGGCACCTTGCTCGAGGGCACCTCAGCAAAGCTCAGTGAACTGGCACCTTTACAGCAAACAGCCCAATTTCCAGACTTGGTCCTCGACAGAACTGACGACCCTCCGGTTCCCAACACAAGTCCCTACAGACTGAGCCGCTGCCAACAATTTAATTGATCAATTATTGCCTCAAATCCTCTCAATTATTACTTAAAAGACAAAGCAATGTGCCTAGATATCTGTGCTTTCTTTTTTAATGTAAGGATTAGAGGTAAAAAGTAAAATAACAACTGTTAGTTCCTCTGCTTGAACTAAAGAGGTCCTTCACCTCATAAGCCTCCTTATTTATATTTAAGGGAGCTTTTATTTAATTGATATCACATATGAGGATGAAACACTTGGAAGTACAACTAGCAGCAAGCTTACTTTCAGAAAAGGTTGTTCTTGTTCCATCATCATTAATTCACAACAATGTATAGTAACAGGAGCAAACCTCAGTTGAAGGGTTGCCATATAGTTCATGAGCAGTATAGAAGGACAGACTTGTTATGTGCTGGGGTTAAAAAACCTGAGCCAGACGGGTGCGGTGTTTCCATAACACTGCCGCATTTTCACTGAGACTGAGGACAAGTGCGTAGCAGGGGCCACCCATGTTGTGCCGTGCCGAGGCTTGTGCAGTACAGTAAACATGGCAGGGGCCTTTTGGACCGTCGTCTCAGGCCCCTGGCCAAGCTGTCTGTAGCGAATGCCAACCAGAACTGACTGAAAAAGAGGCAGAGTGTCCTATAAGTTAGCCCTGCCAGTGTATTCCATGGGCTTGCCCAAGTGGATGAAATATTCACAGGACTGCCAATGGAGATGAAAGTAACTGCAGACACGTCATTAATTTGTCATGTTGTCCACAGGAAGCCTTCTTTTTATTCTAAAGCATGGGTTTGCCTTTACAGATCCCGGATTGTGATGGATTTTCCCAATAAAAATAATTACTAAGGGCAGAGCAGCTCCTAGCCCCTTGAGATTAATAATAATGATGAAATACGCTGGTGATTCTCAGTTTATACAGACCAAAGTGAATCATCCCAATCATAACCACATGATGTGTTTCTTTAGCCGAAAACAGAGCCAGGAAATGTCCCTTTAAACATGAAACAAGTGCAGTCAGGGTAGGAACTTACCTGCAGTATAACTCTGAATTAAGATGGACACGTTGATTATAAAGGCTGGAATCTGCGGGAATCTGTCTACCATTGGCCATCTTTCCTGATGTCACTACCACCCAGTCAGTGTGGGAACACACACACAAGCTTCAAACTCATGTCATTTCCTGCCTTTTGTAAACACTCCACAGAGAGCTGGATATGACACTGCACAATCGTGAACATCTGGTCACTGCTATGCAATCAGGGTGTGCATGTGGAGGAGCGGGTGAAACATGACAATGGGGCTCCCTTAAAAAAAATACACACTTTTTTATTTTGCTGCTGTATGATTCTCAGTGGGTTGTGAATGATATAACCGTGTCATGGAGGTTTGTTCCAGATCATCCTTAATCATCTTAAAGTCTAAATTAAGTGTTAAAGCCAACAGTACATGTTCAGTGTTTCTCAAATGGGACCATAGTATACCCACTGAGTACTGTGGGGAAATTATTGTAATAATGTTCACTCAAAATATTAGTCATGCATTATGTCATATTTATATGTTTAAAAATGTAACTGTTAGGGGCGCCTGGTGGCCGAGTGGTTAGTTTGTGCGCTATGGTTCTTAAAGCAGACGGCCTGGGTTTGAATCCGAACTGTGTCTACTTTCCCTCATGTCATTCCCCGCTTTCTCTCTCTCCCTGATTTTAGACTCTATCTACTGCACTAATCGAATGAAGCTCATCAAATTTTCTTAATCATGTCATCTCACAGACAGTTAAGAGTTTACCCACTACTTGAGGTAAAAATGTTATATTTTATCTGTAAAAGTTTATGCAATTTAATCATCTGCACAAGCATTCAAAAGTTAAACCTTTAATGCATTACTTCTTGGCAGGTAAACATAATAAAAACATATTTTTCCTAATAATTATCACAGGTCTTCCCAAATTTTCACTACTCGAGGTTTGTTCAATGTTCATATTCTGTCTTGGTGTAAATTGTTCTTTTTCCATTCTTGTCTTGCCATTAAATCTGAGCCCACACACTCTCGGGAAAGTGCTACATATTGGTTCATTCATAGAGGCTGAGGCCCCTGGGACAACAAGCCTTGACCCCTTTGTGCACCTCCCAAAATGCCATAGTATTTACTCTTTGTTACCAAGGGAATCCATAACTTCCCTTTTATTTTGAACAGCATTTAAGGTCATGATAATATAAAAGACAATATTTTCCTTGTCACTTTCAAGCAGCTTTTTGCTCTAAATGTTTCTTCCAGTTACCTGCAGATGAAACAGCGCCCCTCTGGAGAGTCATTTGTGGTAATGTAAGTAATTGTGTGGTGAGAGAGGGTAGTGCAGCCTTACTGAATCTGCCAGGTTTACTCAGAAGAGGTCAGCTGAAATCATCTGGTTAGCAATTAGCCGACAGGTGTGTTCACTGTCATGTCACCTCGAGTCTGTGGACAGAGAAGAGTCTGGGGGGGGGGAAGAAACAGAGACTCTGTTGTTAAACCAAACAAATTACAGTCGACTAGAGATTTGAGTTATTTAAGTTAGTAAAGGAGTTGAATGTGGTTTGAGTTGGCTGAGCTGGACGTGAAATATTTGCACTTTAAAGTCTTTCAACACTGCAAGAAGTCAAATTGGAAATGAAATGACCACTGAATATGTGCTCACCTGCCTCCATGGGGGAAAGAGAACATCCTCCATCTTCAAATATCGTGAGTCACACACGCTCTTTGTTTGTTTGTGTTTATGAATGTGGCCTGCTGGTTGTTGTAAACACTCTGCCTGCTGAGCACATGTTTACTTTCCCTGTTAACTTGTTGTTTGCATTTACAAGTGTGTTAAAGATGCAGTTTGTCATTTGCAATCACAGAAAACAGACCAAGCCTCCATAATGAATGTAACTAAAGTTATGTGCATCATGCCACTGCTTTCTGGCTGCATTGCATTGAGTTTAATGTAAACTTAGGTTGTTTGTATGGACTACTCTGGAGATTGACCTCTCTGCTTTCTTTCCATTTGTATGTCTGCTTAATATAAAAGAGCAGTGTGACACTTGCAGCAGTGTTTGCTTTTTTAAATTGTATCTTGATTAACTACAGAAGTCTGAGAGGCTGTAATGTTTGTTTTGAGGCCGCTGCCTGCATGTGAAAAACTCATAACAGCTCCCGCAGCCTTATATTGCTTTTTGACACTACTCTTTTTCCTGTCTTTTTTAATTATATATCCAAGTCATGCATACCAAACACCAGAAACAGAAAACTGATCTGTGTTTCACAGCCATCATTTTTCCTTCCACATCTCATTTCCTTACTTTTGCCTTCTTTGTGGTGTCATTTATTGGATTGAAATTCTCAGTGAGACATCCTGTGAGGCCATGGCTCATTCTGAGGGATTAAGTGTCCCCAAATGGTGACTTTCTAACACAGGGTCGTGAGCTAGAAGTTGCTGATGTGACAGTTGTATTGTGAAGTTTCCAACATCTGTAGAGGAAAGGCATTTTTTTTCTTCTTCTTCAAGCTGTTGATGATAATTTGCTTCTGAGAAAGGTTAAATTAAAACAGGGTTCATGGAAAGGATTATGTGGTTTCTTTTTGGTTAGGCTATCCAATCTAACTCATGTTTATGCAGAATGCATCAAACAAGCTTTTCTTGCTGTCCACTTAAAAAAAAAAACCCACCAAATTAAACTCTCTGACCCCCAAGCTATGTTGGTGTTTCTAATTTGTATGTCTCGATAAGGCTCAAATCTCAGGTCCATTTCCCCGGCATTACCTCCAAAAGCGTCCTGTTTTAGATCTCTTTTTGGAAATGAATGTTGAATTAATACTTAATTCATTGTAAAATAAAATATGTACTTCTCTCCATTTACATTAATGCCATAATTTCAACTGATCGACTTATTTACTTCTGTTTAAAACTGGCTCTGCCCATGACACACTAAATCAGCAATGCAATGTATGTCTGAAAAATGTTGCTTAATGTGACTTTACAAGTCTTGATTTGCTTTGATTGTGTCAGGTATCATTTTAAGTAGACTGTGCAGTAAATGACAGAGCATCTTCACTTAAAATACCTAGTATCAACAAAAACACTTTTTATCCAGTTGCTGCAGAGAGGTCAGAGTTCAGGAGCTCTGAAATGTGATTCTCACAGGAACAGTGTCCTTCAGTTACAACAGGCAATGACGTGCCTTACTTTCTTGTGTTTCTGTAATGTCCAGTTTGAAGTTTTATTACAAACAGATCGACTTCATGGTGTAAATTAATTGACTTAGTCCAACTTTTGTCTGCAGAGCTCAGGACTCAAGTGAGTGCTTGCATGAACAGCATCTAAGACAGCAGCAGCTGGACACTGTCGTTAAAAAATAGGTTCTTTATTCCAGTATACAAATGGCTAAATGAAATACAAAGAGCACCATTCATGACTCAAGAAATGATGGTGTAACACCTTCACTTCGGTTGCAGATTCAATCAGGCTTGAGTTACAGTTAGATTTTTCCATCAGATAACATGAATTCACATCATGATATATGGCTGTTGTTCTCCTCAACCGTATACATAGCTTGGCTCGGAAACCTGTGAACGTGATGCACCTGTAATAGCAGCAGCTGCATGGTTGACTTCTCATGTGTAAAGAGGTGCACATCACTCATCTACGCTGGCTGGAGCTAGAGTATATTTTTTGCAGGCTTAAAGTATTCTGTTATTTCGTATAATCTTTCATTTTAAAAGTTAAGTGACAACCTGAATCTCTGGAACAAATGTGTTTACCGTTCAGTATTTTAGAGATGTAAACGTCAAACTGCAAGGTCTAAGATAAAACATGTGCTGAATGATTTATTCCAAATTGTTCCACTGCTGGTACTTCAAACATTTAAAACCTCTAAGTAAAACATCAACCTCAGTCTGAAGCATCAGGGTGGAGCAGATTGTCTGGGTGCAAATCATGCAAGTATAGCGCTGTCAGAATGGTACAGACAGCATTCATCACATTCCTCAACAGATGCCACAGACGTAAGACCAGCACGCCTTAAGTGCAATGAAGCTGAACCTGGTGCAGCCAAACCAAGGAAAACAGAGCTGACTGGGGCACTGACAGAGAACGCTTTGAGGTGAACAACACTGTTAAATGAACAGAATTCTTACCATTTCCCTGTCTGCTGCTCGCACCACCCAAAATGTATAAACAGACCTGATGAATATCTGTGTTGATGGATGCAATAGCTTTTGGTTCAACAGCAAATTAAATTGCACAGGGCAGTATGGAATGTACTCCCATTAAAGTTTCCTATTCTGTGTCAGGTCCAGGTTGGTGTTGTAGTGGAAGAGTGTTGTTTCCAGACTGAGAGATACTTCATGTCACCTTGAAATAGCTGTTCCAAGTTTTTCTTTGATCTCACAAAATACAGCAAGTACTTGAGAATCTGTAAATATTCTTCAATAAATTATAGAGGTGTGACGATATACTTGGCTCACTAGACACGACAAAACACAATATTAGCTTCACGAGAACGAGGCGAGATTTTAACACTACTTTAAAGAAAACTTCAATGACAAAATAAATGTTTGGGGGGGGGGGGGTTTATGCCTTTATTTTAGAGACAGGACAGATTATATCAGAAATCAAGGAGAGAGAGATAAAAGGGGGAATGCCAGCTCTCAAGGATTTCAGCCTTTGTAGGGGTCTGTGGGACTTCAGCCACCTTTATGCAGATGGAGGAGCTCCACAGCTGGAACAAGCCTTTGTAGATGCAGTCGAGATGGGATTTTATGAGCCTGAGCCTGGCCTTAGAAATCTAGTAAGTTAACTTAAATGCTGAGTTGCTTTTAATCAGTTGTTCATCTCTATGGAAAAGGGTGTTTTCAAGTTTTTGAAAAAGCTGTGACTCTGTGAACTGTCAGGATTTTATTTTCTAAATAATCTAACATTGTGCTATTTTTTTAAAATCTGAGTTCCTCATCTGAACCTGGTTTGTCTGTACGGGACATTCCCAAGAATTTAAAATAGATGTTTAACTTAAAAAAGCAAGAATAGCTGCACTTTGAAAACATGGAGTGGATTTCTGCCATAATGGATGGGCATCATTCATGCGGTTTGTAAAAAGAAAACAAAAAAAAGAAAATGTTGCATGTCCAATAACGTCCAGCTGAAATATTTTTTTTTCTTAAGGAAATAAACAAGAAGTCTTCAAAAGTAACTTAAAGTGAACTTTAGCCTTTTTTCATGTTTCATTTTTGACATTTTGTCTCTCTTTTTCCTGTTTCTGTCTTACTGCTGGGGCAAAACACCAGCAGGAGAGGGATTGTGTTTGATTGTGGTGGACCAAAACCCAGACTACTGACCAGTACGTGTTTTGAATCAAGACTCAAAGGATCAGATTTAAAGTGATGGAGTGGAGAATGGAAGTAGGCAGAGCCCTGTGGGTTGGCAAAAATAAGAAGTTGTGAAAGATTGTACACAGAGGACAGCCAACTGGATGGCATTTGTGGTCAGCCAGCCATGGCCTTTATTTCCTTGGATCAGAGTTAGCCAGTTCTCTAAGTCTGTTTAGAGTATGTCTGCTAAAGCATGAACTTGGCAGGTCTTCCTTGGTATAATGATACATTTGATTTGTAATCCACCTTTCATACCAAAAATGCAGCTTTGATTCCTATATTTTAACAGGAAGACATTTCCCGTCCACAGAAAATGCACATCAGGCCAGTTTTTGTTGATCCCAAATGTGTCATTTTGAATCAATGTATACAAGATGGAATATACAAATAGCTCTTTTCTATTATTCCCTAAAGTGACATTAGGGATGAAGTACCTTACTCAGAGTTTGTAAATGTATGCAAAGATTTGTATCTCTAAATAAGAGATATATTATCTATATGCAACATATCGCCTGCCCTACAGGGGAACTTATAACATTAAGTATATTGGAATACTATATCTATTCATCTTCTCACTGATGTCACCCCCAGTGGTGGAACGGACTACCAGACTCCATTTGACCTGAAGTGTCCCTTTAAGAAAACCTAAAAAGACCCAGCTCATCAAGAACACCTACGCACTTAAAGGTATTGATGATGATTTTGCTAGATGATGACGATATGAAGGATTTGTTTTGATGATCCTAGATCTTGTGTTGTACTTACTCTCTGATTCACATCGCTTTGGATAAATGAATTGTAGAATTGAATTGAAGAATTGATTTAGCTCTTTTACGGCATTTGCTTACATTGAATTGTTGATGTGCATATATTCATGTATGTTTCATGATTTACTTTGAATTTGTTGATAGCTTCACAACAGTTCTGAAAGACTTTCCAGACTCTACATGCAACTGCTTTTCCCAGCTTGCATGGCAGTTTATGTCTTGCTTGTATATTCTAAGCATGCCGCTCATGACACCAGAGAGCCGGCCAGCTTTGCCCAGGCTTTTTGACAACACCTGGCTTGTATTAAATGGCCTATAAATAGATGCTCCTCCAAATATAAACCACCTGGACGAGGTCAAACTCCTGTCACGCATCCATTTCAGTGCTTGCTAGAAGGACAATGTGTGATGTGAAAACTGTGGTATAAAGGGCTTTGCATGTTTGACATAAGTCCTCCAGAGCTCAGCCACACTACATGACTGTTTGAGCCATGTGTTCTGTGAACAATGAACACATGCATGCAGGCCTTTTTCAGGTCTACCCCTCCACCACTCACTAATGTATGTTAAGTAAAAAAAAATAACTGCATTTACTCTGAGTGATTTTTAATCGTTTTGTAATGGTTTTACTGCTTAGTCCTGTATAACTGATGGGTTTGGGTGGCCTCACTTACACATGAAATGTCTGTGTTTGGTTTTCACTAATTGCTTTCGCATGACTTGGTCACAGGTGTCAGGCAGAGACTTTTGGTAAATGTTTGGCACGGTCGAGTAAGCAAAGTTTCAGGGCCTACCTGGAATAGTTCAGGCTTTAAATAGAGGCAGGGCGTTACCCATTTCCTCCCCCGGCTCACTTGATGCAAACACACATGAACTGATGAATTACAAGTTGACTGGAAATTATGAAGACTTGGAGCAAAAAGGAGCAATTTTGCAGTAATTGCTCCAAAAGCTCTTCTTGCGTGTTGGGAGTGCGAGTGTGGTGGGAGGTAGGTATTTATAGCATCAAACTCCTCTGTTCCAGTGGCATGGCACTCAAGCACAACATACCTTCTGTGTTGTGCTTTCCTCCTTAAGACAAGTACTTTCCTTTCTGTGTTTTGTGTGTCGGGCCGGCTGCCAAGGCTTTGGCTTCACAAAGGGTCACTGAGCAGTAGCTTTTGCTGACTCAAAAAATTGCATATCAAATCTATTGTCTAGCCTACCAGGTGGGAAGTTATTCTGTATTTTAGAGATTTGTGTAAATAGACATACAGGCACATATGTTGATTAAATCTAAAAACGTACAAATGAACACATTATAATGGCTTAATCATTAGTATTGGCTACGACCCGGTTTTTAATTTAAATGACAAATTCTTGATTTTTCTTCAATATTGTGGACACAGATGTTTACTAACCCAGAGTTAGCAAGAGGATCGCAGATGGAAGTGTTACATGGGCCTTGAAGCTAAGTGTCCCTGAATCACACCTCTTAGAGAGGCTCCATTCAGCAGCCAGGATGAAGTGTGGCTTTGCCTGGATTTACACAAAATGTCAAGCCTGCTGGTATGTGTGGCAGGTGGGCATATTTAAACCCAACACGGCAGAGGGGGCGGCTATGGCTCATGAAATGGAGCGGATCCTGTTCTAAATTTAAGACTTAAGATTCTATCCTCAATGCTGGGTCGATTGTTTTTTGGGGGGCTGTGGAGTTTAGTGACGGCAAAGTACACTTAGTTTTTCTGTGTTGTTGTGCGCATATCAATGCAGGGCCCACAAGATGACAGACTGTAAACTGTTTGTAGCAGAGTCAAAAATAACCATTCACAACAAAACTCACTGTTGTCATTGGGTAAATGATGTAATTTATTGTGTAGCGTGGCTAACCTTAGCAGGCAGGGTTGGTCATTTTCAAAAACTAGCATGATTTTGAAAGTAGCATTCCTTCAGTGCTACGTCTGCACCCAGCCCCTCCCCTCTGTGCTCCCTCAAAAGCCACCCCCCTCACTTACATGCGCAAGCGCCATTGGTCCAGAAGTGGAGCTCAGCTCATTCTTCGAGTCTGGGCTCCAGCATGCAAGGGTTAGAGAACGAGCAGGGGGACAGGGAGGCGTGATTGGTTCATCAGATTGGTACCTCGTGGCAGATATTGGTCGAAGTTTTTACAGGATTAAAGCTGCTGCAGATGACGGATTTTCTTCATTCCTTTTTCACAGCACACAAGTTATTCATTTCTGTCAGGACCTAAAGACAATTTCAACCAAAATCTTAAAAAGTGTATCTGTAGAAAATTACCAACCCTGCCTTTAACATCCACATGCATGTGTTAAAATACACAGTGTTACGGTTGATATGCCAGTTTTCCCTGACATATGCAGCCTACGTACAAATTTATCTCCATTTTATCGATTAAAATACTGCCAAACTGCACTGCTCCTATGAGATGAGTTCAGTTTACATCTGGGTAGTAGAGTGGGGAGAGCAGACCCAGCAGAGCTACAGCTGTTCTATGGCAGGAGCCCCAGCTAGTGGTAGGTGGCTGCATTGCAGCTTGAGCATTATGGCATTGTGGGTCAAAATATTCATAATTTGTTTGACTGACTTGTAATTCTGGCTTTGAGTCCTGAGGATGGACTAAACATGGACACATCCTTTCTTTAAACTGATGCATTATTCTGCCTCTAACAAAAAGTATTCCTCGTGTTGTTGTCAGCACCCGTGTCTGAGGATTATCCCATTGGTGCACCTATCATTAAGTGATTATTGTGCCTTCTCCACCTTGTGGGACCATCTTCAGGCAAAATGTGTACACTGAAAAGTTTGGGACAGCTTCAAAATTCTGTCAGACACTTCCATGAATGCATGCTCCGACAGATACCTTGTTCGTGTGCTTTATACAAGTACTTACAAGTTTTTGAGCATGTGTGTCTTCATATATTTGATTGGCTGTCACATTAGAAAAAAATGGGACATTATCCTTGTGACGGTGAGATTAGTGGGACAAATCATAAAATGACTTTTTTATGATTTAATTTTACATATTTGTATGAATGCTTACATGCACATACTTGACTTGTGATTATTGTTATTCCAATACCTTCTTCTAATGTGCAAAAGGCCAGTCTGATGTTTTCTGATTCT
The DNA here is from genome assembly GCF_963584025.1 of Labrus mixtus. Lineage (NCBI taxonomy): Eukaryota > Metazoa > Chordata > Actinopteri > Labriformes > Labridae > Labrus > Labrus mixtus. The sequence goes on from NC_083624.1 coordinate 16,151,331, forward strand.
AAAAGAGCTGAAAAAACAAACTTGTAATTGTGGTATCAAAATAACAATCTATATTTCAATGCGTTGATGGCATCAATCAGCAAAACGAATCAACATGCTAAATGAGAGATGGAAGGGATTATCATTGAGTTCAGGATTGTCAGCCTGAGGGTTTCAAAAACATCAACCAGTTCTAGGAATACATAATGAAACTCACCCCTCTTGAAACTCCACTTTCGACAGAGCCAGAAGGCAATCTTAATAGGACTTGTACTATCTCCAGCTGTTGAAATTCCACTGGTCGAATGTATCTTAATAACCTTTGCATAACATGTCTTTCATTTCTATGACTAACTTGATAATTTGAAGAGATTAAAGCAGACATTTTACTGCTTCCTCTAAATTAGACATGCTCTAAAAACACGAGGGTTTTATTCTTACTCTCAGCTATAATTGTGTGTTGACCTGTACAACTTAAAACATACATGGACTGTAATGTGGAGTCAACCTTGCTGCTTTTCTTTTTATATGGAAAATGGACTCGAGCTTACGCTTTTCTCAAAGCTGCGCCGTTCTGCAAAAAGTAATGCAGGAGCAACGGCCTGAAAGGCTATAAACCTTTACAAATCCAGCCTTCAGTTTTAAATTTTCATCATTAACTAGATGTTCCATTAGAGCCAAATAATCCAAATATGTCTTTTCCTCTCCACAACAACAAAAAAATTGGTGCTAGGTTGATTTTCTGTATACAGGTGGTCAGAAAGATGTCTGCAAAATGAGCAATAGCTGTTATTTGAACGGGCTTTGTTGATTTTCAGATGGATTCTCTCTGTTTTCTTTTCTTTTCCCAGGAACTGAAATAACCACTCTGGTCTCTTGTCAATAACCGACTGATCTTATGTTTAGTTGTTTTTCACACCTTAAACTCTCTAGCTGTGTAAAATCATTCTGATTACGTTATAAATGATGTTGACCTGACATAAAACCCTAAGAAACTAGTTTGTTGGAAATATTTTAATGTCTGGCTGACAGCTGTGCTCAAAGAAAAGCCTGAGAATCAAAGGTCTATATATTGGTGTAAAAACAAAACACATGTGAATGATTTAGGAGTGTTTAAAGCTCTGTATTGAAGAGGCAAATCTGATCTGATTGGAAAAGTCTGAGACAGGTACAGCCCTAATGTTCAGTACAGCAGGGTCATTTATGCTCAGAAGAGAACTCCAGACAAAACCCCCACAGCCTACAGACAGATCTCTCTGGGCTGGAGGAATGGAGGTACATGGAAGGAATGTTCTTTGTGCAGATTTTTCTGCCTATAGCAGAAAGGTAAAGTGGGAGAGAGGAATGAATTCTAGTGTTCGCCCATGAACCATAGTCCGTGACTTTCAATGCCTCAGTGCGATAGCGTGCACAAAGAATTTATGCATAAATGAGTTAGAGACAGGGCGGGCCGGGGAGAACATGAATAAATTGACAGACAGACAGACATATGACCTGCGAGTGGCTGTGCAGCCGTTTGTACAGCCTAGCCTTTTATTGGTTTCAGTTTAAGCCTGATCTTTGGATCTACACACTGGTCTCATTTAGCCAGACTCATGCTAGGTGTGGCACAGTGGCAGGCAAAAGGAAACCAAAACCAAATGGGCCCCGGGGTTGGCCCCTTAGCTGAAGCCGCCGTTGGTCCCTCCAGGAGCTGGCTGCTGTCTAGTGGCTACCCAGGAAGAAAGGAGTGTAAATCAGGCTACACAGGCGTGGTCCACCGCACAGTTCACCACGGCTCAGCCAGCCACATTGTAGATTGGCAGAGCGACAGTCGACAGACACGAGCCCCATATCCTAACGTGCAGTGAAGGGTTCACAGGAGGTGGGAGAGGCCAGCTGTGTGTGTTTCTGTGTCGGAGGGCATTCACTCCTAACGAAGAAAGACACCTCTGGCAAAACAGATAGGGTAAAAGGAGGACAGGGAGGGGAGGGGTAACAGCAGCTCAAGTCCTTTAATGATCCAGTACCATTGGAGATTTAGAGGTCTAAGAAAACAAGCGCCATGACCAAACTTCATGAGGCAAGCAGTGAACAAGCAGGCTGGTAGTTGGAGGAGGAGGCGACTGAGTGCCCTGCCAGCCATGAGATTTAAACCAGAGCTCTTGAGTTTGTTGACTTTCTCGTAAGAAGGCAGTGGGCATGCCAGATCCATCTAAATTCACATGGCTACTTTGCATGAGAGAAAGTGAATGCATACCTTTTTAGCATTTTATAAATGAGCCATTTGTTTAAATCCCACAGTTAGTGTGCGAGTGTGGTTATGTATGTTTTTGCTCTTGAATGTGTTAAAGATAGAATAAGTGCCTATATAATATAGACTTAAACAAATCAAGCATCATTTATGGGCCTCCATACATGTGTGGTGGTGACTGTGTCTGCAGAGACCCTGCCTGTATTTGTATGTTGTTTTTAATGGTTGACACAGGATGTTTTTTGCTGGAGAGTAGATATGTTTCCCCCAACCAATGACAGCACGCATGGTGAGTTTAGGAGTGGATACAATTCAGTGATTGGACTTGGTTCTAACTGGCAAATATGATTGACGTGTATGTAGTGGCAAAGAAGAGCATAGTGAGCCACACAGATTAAGCTCATTCCAAAAAGAGGGTGAACCTTGTGTTGGCTTTCACCGGCGGAAGGTGGAGTAGGCCTGCTTCCTGTTGGACAGGCAGGTGCCAAATACCAGTGGTTAGCTTGTGCTAGCATGTGGTAGCTTGCAGTGTAGGTACAAACAGTAAACATGCACACTACGTCCTGCGGTGAGTATGCCCTTCTGGGGGCAAGAGGAAGGGCCCCGTTTGAATGTTGTGTTTTGCAAGCTGCAACAAACAATGCTTACTGACTCCACCTTCAACATGTTTGCAAAGACAAAGAAGTAAGTGTGTTTAGAGAGTGACTAATATAGCTAAAATGACTTTGATCTCAAACCACCCAGTAAAGCTTTATAGTGTGTGAGTTGTTGCCGAAGTTTTCTGTGTCCCTGGAGCACAGCAAATTGAAGCTGCAAAATGTGTCTTTTGTCTGTCATTTGATTTATGTAGGGGACAGGAAGAGCAAACTGCTATTTTTTTAAACATCATATGTCTCATCTATATCTTTGCTTGTCATGTAAACTACCAAAAAATGCTTAGAGCTTTCTTCACTTTCAATAAAACATCCCCACATATTAATGTAGAGGACGATATAAGGATACTTATATCACACACAGTTTTGGCTGAGTCAAATGTTTTACAGCACCAGAGCCAGACTGTGGCTGCTCAAGCACAAGTCCTCCTGATACACACTACACCGGCATGACTATGGGAGTGCACCACAGATTTGCCAGTTAGTATTGCATGCACTCTGGAATTTGGTTCTTCAATTATTACATTTAGCTCAATATCCACAAAACATGAGACAATAATTCCCTTTAAAATTATGCAACACAAGAGTATTGTCTGGTCTTAACTCTTCAAAAAAAAAAACCTCTTGTGCGAGCTCAGAGAAGATAACAAGTTGCTACATGTTGACTGGAGCCCAAAATATAAACCGGCATGAGTCAGAGAGATAATAATCTGCAGTAGTGACAATAAACGTGCCACAGCACACACGAGAGATCACACATCGCCAACGAAGCATAGCTGCATTTGGACTGACAGATCTAAAAAGCAGTGTTTCACCTAGGTCTATAAGTTAGGGGTGGTGGCCTGGTCGCTCTGTCATCTCCCATGAAGACCCCTGATCTATACTGTGTAACTCATTTATTTTGGGATAAGCGACCGAAACAGTTTTCTTTAGGACAAGGTTCAGCAAATTCAGAAAAGCATGCAGAACAGTAAACATACTGCATACATAATTGATGTATAGTAAAAAAAAACACACATGAACAGAAAACATCTGTATTAAAACAAGATCATTTGCCTTTGTTGGCCACTGTAGTGTCTTACTCTGCATTAAGTTTTTTCTTCACCTCTTCCTTTTCACCAAAGGCTGACCGTACACCAAGCCGGTGAAACTTTGCCATTTGGATTAAGAAGAAGCTGCTAAGTCAGCCATAAGAGATCTGCATTTCCAGTAGACAAACCCAAACAGACAGATGCCTTTAAATGGAGGGCAGCAGTTGCACTAAAGCTGGAATGTTTACAAAAGTGTCCTTGTGACCACAAATCACTGGTGTTTATACACAGGCCACAAGCAGAGCCACACGCTGCAGCCGAGGAACATGGGAGCGCCATGAGGCTCTGATGCAGGAAGCCAAAGACAACCGGATGACATCAGTGGGGTCTACCACTAAGCACAGTGATATGGCAGGTTTAGTTTACTGAAAATTCAGAATCACTGCTTACTGGTGTGTCCTTGTGGACGGTATTGATGTCAGAGTCTCATGGTGATATGTTATTGGTTAAAGGGATACTTCACCCATTTGCATTAAGCTTTGTATCATTAGAAACCTGGTAGAATTTTTGAAGGGTCGTGCATCCCGCCATCATTTTCCCCTGAGATGGGAAATCTTAGTATTTTTAAGTCTGAAAAGGAGCTTCCGATGACGCAAAAATCATAATTTTGCGTCATCGGAAGCTGTTGCGGGTTAGCGGGGTGAAACTACATTTCTAGTTCCTCATATTTTCGACCACTGAAGCTACAGACCAATCACAGATCAGTGGGTGGGAACTCACTCCCAGAATCAAAACTTAACGTCCGCCATATTGCTTGGAAGCTATATGAACAGGCTATATGGAGAAAGCTGATAATATAAATATAGCGGCGAGATGGCTACTGCTGACAGGCTGGTCTTGTGTGTTGGCTGCTGCGGCCGCTGGCCGCCGGGGCCATCACTGACCACAGCAGCCGAGAAACAAAACCGGCCTGTCGACAGCAACCGTCTCGCGGGTATATTGCTGGCCGCCGCCGTTTGCTGCCAGCTCAGCAGCCGAGACATAAGGCCTGCCTGTTGGCGGCGGTGAGGACGAGGAGCCGGGGCCAGCTCGAGCTGGGGCGGACTGGTAGTGTCTGTGCTCTCACTGTTTGCCTATGGACACAGACATAGAGTCTGTTTTCTGATAGGAATTTCCAAGATGCCAATTCCTTCTGGAAGAAATCTCGGAATCAGTTGCGTAAACGGCCTTATGTGTTGAAGTAAATATGTCTGTAAACCTGACCTTAGTGGGAGTGGCCTGCGGTGCTGTGCATTCTGGGATTTGGTGTCTCTCAGCCACATGAAACACTTTCTGCCTTTTCCCGGCCAAGAAGGCACCAACTTCAAAATGTATTTCACATTTCTACTACATATATGACCCAATGTCAATACAGATTCATGTTTCAACGGGTGAAGTATCCCTTTAAACATTATGGTTAGGACATTTATTTTATCAAATGCTGGGTCCCCTGGAAAAAAAGGGTTAATCAATGCAATTGTAACATATTAGATGTTTTTTTCCATTAGAATCAATGAATGAATTAGAAATGTATATTCTAATGTTTGCTGTCACTGGCAGTAAGGTGTCTCTTTGATATAAAGTTGACAACCAGATCACTTCTCGTTTAAAATAAAACAACAGAAATATCCATAAGTCTTCCTCACGCTCTACTTTGGTTTCTAATGAACCTTCCAATCTCGCATGTAAAACTTGGAAAATAGTGATTCAGTGAAATATTGAAAGCATTAACATTCAAACACTGCTATGAAGCCCATGTTAGCACACAGTATATCTCAAAAATTTGACATTTTAGGAAAGTAAAAGTTATGAAAAGCTTACCAAAGATCTTTTGCTGTTTCTCAGCATTTTACACGTACCCAACAATTTAATAATCTAATCAACTTCTCATTATGAAGTGGGTCTATTTTTGGTTTCTGTGCCAAAAGGTTAACGCCTCTGTCACAGCATCGGCCAAGAACTGAATGAATTTCTCTTTTCCTGCCAAGTGCCGCCAAAGGGGGCTTAAGCAGGCCCCATTTCCATTGCCTCCCGTTAATGTTAACTTTTTGCCCCAAAGTTATTAAAACATGAGCACTGTCTGCTTTGATTTTAAGATATGGAGATTATATTATATGCTTTTTCATTGCTCTCAAAAATCTGAATTTTGAGATTATAGACGAAATATTAGACTGAGATTGAGGGTTCAGCCACAGTGCACACATGTGTAGTGCATGTTATAGTCACCCATATAGCCATTTACTTTATGTACGTTTATGTAAAAGAACAGACATTGTTTCACTGATGGTTCTTCCACATTTCATCCGTCTGAAGACATAAAAAAAAAAAGGACTTGGCCTTGTGGCTCTGGGTGAAGTGTTTACTTCTCCTATGTGTGGGAATGACAAGTTTATGGGAGATCAGTACTGACATTATTGCAGTCATTCTGACTAGCTGAGATGCTGTCTGTCTGATCTTGACCTTGAGATGGGCTCTCAGAGACCATCTCTTCCTCAAACTCAGACATGGTCTATTGGCAGGCCACAGCTTGTTAAGCTGAGCTCCTCAGATCTGCGCTGTATGACTCCTGCAGAGAAGCATCCTGTCGGGCCAACTTTCTGTCAGCAGCTTACAAGTTACGCTGCCTGTCTATGGCCTTTTCATGGCTTCACCTTAAAACCAGTTTGAGAGGAGGGAGTTTATGATACATGCCTCCCTGCTCAGGGATTCTGGGAACAATACTTCGTATGTTCCCATGTCTTTGCTTCATGAAGAAAAGTAGCCTACTTGTGTTGAAACGAGGGTGTTCTTGTCCATCCAAATGTCAGATGAAAACATCTAAAGCCACACCTGAACATTTTTGTAGACTTCAGAGAAACCTGATTACAGAAGACTCAAACTCAAGCTGCACTGTAATCCGTATTAGGAGACAGTCTAGTAGATAAGGCTTGTGTAAATACGATCTGAGTATATTTAGATAAACATGTTGAATGAAGGTACCAGCATAGAAGCCAGCTTCAGTGTTGGTGTAAGGCTAATGGAAGGCAAGCATGAAAGCCTCATACAGAGCCTTTATGGTTTAAAGACTTTGATTTGTGTCACTGACATGATTGTTCAGAGTCCCTCTGCTTTCCAAAACATGCATCACACTTGTTGAAATTAACACATGGAACTGTTTTACTTTGCTTGAAATGTAAGACACCCTCTTGCCCTTGGATATTGAAGTAAAAGTCCTGGCCTAGTTTTAAAGGCCTCATCCAAGTATCCCAACGCGGGGTGAGACTTTGTCAAAAGGAAGCAAAAGAGGCGTCAAAACAGTCCTTTTTTGATGATGTCTTTGAAACTATTTCAATCCACTTAGTTCATTGATGATGTCATTTCCAAGGTTAAGGAATGACATTGTTCAATACGCTCTGGATGTTTAGATAAGGGATGTACACAATTTGTGGACTAATCTTGTCACCCTTGTTAATTGGATCCAGAATTACTAGTCGGTTAAACTAATAATTTATTACTTTATTCATATTAAATGCTGTGTGTTAGCTGTAATTTGGCCAACCCTGTAGCGCTAGTTAATGGAGGCCCTGTCCCCCATAGTCCCGATTTAAACCAGCATCTCTTAGGAGCAGCCAGGTGAACTGAACAGGTATAAAACCATTTGACTGGAGCAATGCTGAACCACAATCGGCACTAGCATGTGGACATTAACCTGCAAGGAGGACCAAAGGCTGGTGATACCAGCACTGCTAATGTTAGCCACACTGTGCAAAGAATTTGATATCATTTACCATCAGAGCAATGCATGTTGCACATTTCAGTGGTATTTAAAATAACCATCAATTCATCACTGAGGAATGTGATGAATTGGTACATGCCACATGGTGCTACACAGTGTTTGGATGGTTTCGGAGGGATTTTTAATCTTAAAACTAGTTGACTAGTCTGACTTAAAAGTTTTATTTCACAGGATATTAGTCACTAGAATCACCCCTATACGGTCGTCTACTGAAGTGTTTCTCAACTGGTCTACCTTCATGAAAAATCACGACCCAAATCTCTGACATTTTTCAACCAATGAGATTTATTTAATGGTAAATTGTCCAGTTTGGACCTCAAGCAGTAAAAAAACTTGGGACAGAACAAAGAAACTGAACTGAACAAACTTGTTTAAAAACTGCTTCATAGACTTTTTGAAAAACATTTTTCCAGGCACATATTCGTGACCCACTGAAAACAGCCGTGACACATTTTTGGGTCCTGGCCCACCAGTTGAGAATCACAGATCTACTACATTTATTAAGAATTAAAGATGATCAAGTAAAAAAGCTTTGTGAAAGTCTTAGGTCATTGTCCTTAATGACACCAAATGATCTTGTAAGTGCGATGGTGATGGGAGGAGGTCGTTCCCCGCACAAAACAAACTCATGACGCAACGTTAAACTTATTATCTCACAAGACAATTACATCCTTCTTTGGCTTCAGTTTTGTGTAATTAAATCTTGAGAGACCTGCTGTGAAAATCTAAATACCTTTCGTCATGACATCATCGGCTTCTAATATATTTGAGTTTCCAACTGTGCAAAAGGGCAGCCATTATCAGTAATCTGGCTGTGTGGCTGGCTGAGGATGAAGAGGGTGTGTTGTTAGGGCAGTGTCCATGTTGAGCCTGCTGTGGCCAGTTTACAATAGAAGCTTCACTGTTTCCAAAGTAAAGAAATGTCAAAAGGATTTAATTTCAGAGGTGACGTCAGGTTATGTTTTCTATCATTTCCAGCGCTAGAAACAACAGATATTACTCAGATATTGAGGACTGAATGAAGAAAAACATGGAAAGGATTGTGAAGACATTTATATGGGTGTTTTATTTTTCCATTAATACTTCTAATGGAATGAAAAATGTACCCCCATTACCCATTACCCTAAAATATTTCCTCCTGTTTCCTGTCTTTTTAAATTTGTTTTGCAGAAAGTCAGAAGTCCAGATTTTTTATGATGATAAAATGTAGCTTCGGAGTAAAGTCGGTCACAGTCTAAGGAAATGAATTCTCCTTTTCGATACCTTTTTAAATGTAGATTTATTCAAAGTATTTTGATTTCAGAGCAGTCTTATATGTTTCTTTGCATGAGTTGTGTTGTTGTTTTTGAGCACTACATGACACTTGACCAAAACTCCCTTTAAACACAACTTCATGACACAAATGTAATCATGCTCATTTGTATTTCAGATCCTATCTCATGATCTCACTCATATTTCAAAGTCTTTTCTGCCTTTAATTCCTTTTTTTTCTAAGAGTAGGGGAAGTGCTGTGAATTGGTGCATTACTAATTTGAAAATGCATTTACAATTTTGTCTTATGTTTATATAACACAACTCTGAAACAGGAAAGCATCCCATGGCAACGTGAAATGTGAATATTTCAGAACGATTTCTGATAAGATGACGGATATATGGTTTATTTTTAGCTGGAAAAGAAACAGACTTCCTTGTGTTGATTGTGCACAGACTTTACACAGAAAAGAATATGAAAAGCTACTCAGAAGTCTGCTTTCTTATATCACTTTATATAATTCTCTACTCAGCTGTAATAATCTGTGTTCTGCAGACAGTTTACTGAGGGCCTCATCTACTAAGATCCCAAGGAAAGAATACTAAATTACGTGTTCGCTGCATTAAATTGCACGTTTGTTTGGTGTGAGCTTTGCAGGTGATCAACTAAGAAAAATTGGGTGAATGATAACGGGAGCAAAGATTGTAGAGCGGTAGTATTTAAATGAGATATTTGTCATTGATAGTCTGGACAGAAAGCAGACTGCAAACAAAACTCAGTCTCATGTAATTAGAAGTATTAGTGGAAGAGGCAAATCAACATGTTTTCGTGTTACTGCAAAGATATCTGAATATTACAAAAAGAAAACAAATTTTGGGAGAGGACAAGTGGGAACATCAATGGTGGTCATCAAACAAGAAGAACAACAGATGAAATTAAGGGAGGTGAAAAAATATAAAGTGAAGAACAAAAGAAAATTTGGCTTATATCCTCAACATAAAACAGGGCTTCTCTTCTCTTCTGTCCATCTGCCAATTCCAAATCACACCAAGCATTGTTTTCTGCTTTGTTCTGTTCAAAGTGGAAGAATATGCCACTACTAATTCAAATACAAAAGAAGAATGACACAGGATGTGAAAATTTACATTTCTACATAATAAAATTGCTGCAAATTATGTGCAGGAAAAAATGAAGTAATTTGTCATTGGATTTTACAAACATATATTAAATTAGGATTTATGTTGTTCTGAAAATAGTCTTTAAAGCCCATGTTTACATGTAATTTGATAAGTAAACTGATAGTAGAAGCAGCTCGCAGATAGTGTGATGCACTGGTTTACAAAGAAATGGATCCACAAACAAACCTGGCATTCTTACTCTGTAAACAAATCAGTTGCCTTCAGATATTTTCTCTTCAAGGTTTTCCACACACTCACAAAACATTATATTCTCTGCACCCGTCATCCAATTATTTTATTTTTAGCTGTGCAGCTGTTGGCCTTCATTATCCTTCGTTTGTATCTAAACGGTCCAGATGACTTCATCACAGTGAGTTCAATCTGCGAGGTCAACCCAGAGGCTGAAGCCTTGACCTGCAAACAAGTCAAAATGATTCTTTGCATGAATAATTTCTTTATACTTTTAAAGTAACTGGCTTTGGTTTTTGGTAAGGCTACAAACAATAAAGCATAGCAAATTATGTGAGAGTGTGTGAATAGGGTTGCAAAGGGGTGGAAAATTTCTGGTAAATTTCCGGAAACGTTCAATGGGAAGTTAAGCTGGGGAATTTTCCAAATCGGATACTTTCCATTGGAATTATGGGAATTTATGGAAATTAATGGGAAATAACTGGAAATTGAGGGTAATTTAATCGAACTGTATCATATCCAAGCGTAAATATTGTTTGTCATAAGCAGACATCCATGCAAAATAGTACAATTACAAAACATGACAAGGTGTGACAGTGTGATTGAACTTATACGCATGGCAGCCTGAGACATCAGTGTATGACTGTGTAAAGCGGTTCTAGTGTTCGAAAACTTCTAGCGCCCTATACACATGCAGTGTTTTCACCGTTCCTTACCTCCAAGTCAGTGATTAGATGAGCAGCATATAAGAGTGCTCTGTCTTTGCTCATAGAACTAGAGTAACAGCCCTCATTCATCCTTTCCCCTTATAGGCTTCCCATTCTTACAGTTTCTATAGGTTTAGCGAGGCAAAGCCAGGCAGTCACCCCCCGCCAAGAAACGTACACAACTTAAAGAATGTGTCCTTGTCACATAGGAGCAGACCGCCTTTACACACTTTTTCTGACAATATTCTAACATGGCCTGGTTGACCCCACATGAGAAGCTCCCAACCACATCAGCCAAAGTTGGAGGGGAGGCGGAGATGGTTGGGGACATTAGTGCCGGACACATGCCAAGATGAAAGAGCCCGTTGATGCCCTATGGTGCAAACACCAGCAACTGGAAAAAGTACTTGAGTTTTTTCATCATTGTTTCATTGACCCAGTTAGTAGATCGGAATCTCTACTTCCGAGTTTTTTTCCTCTCTCTCTCTCTCTCTCAGTTGTCCAGTTGATCTCACTTTACTATCTGAGGCTTTTTGGGCTACTTTCCAAAGACTGCTCTGCATGTCTTGCTCCTCCGAAATGCATTGTCATCTCAAAACCTCTGGCTCTGTCCAGGAGTGAATGCGTCTCAACCTCTGTAGTTCACTTTGTCTTTCCCTCTGCAAGCTCCTTTCATATGCTCAGTGGGTCCTTGGAACTCACCCAGCACAGGATGCTGAACTTCTTGTGTCCACCTTTCATGTGGTTCCAGGCAACAGGGAAAGAACAGGGGACACAAACACATGCACACTAAAGGACAGTCAGACAGATTGAGAGAGAAAAGGGAAAATGGAAAAGATACAGTACAGTGAAAACAGATCCCATGGACAGATTTCATTGTCTGTGTTCGGTGGCTTAAATTTCTGACCTCAGCAGCTGCGAACACTGCTCCTTCTTGACTGTTTGGGGGCTGCGTTGGTCACGGCTCTGACTTAAACACCGTCCTCTATGTCGTATGTTATGACCAGATGTCTAGAAAGTAGAACGTTTTTGTCTTTGCAATGTGTTCATACTGTATAGCGAAAGCCACCCGAGCTTTCTGTTTTGTTGAAAGACAAGAACCATTGAGGAATAATGTGCCAAATGAGACTCAGTAAGAAAATGTGAAAGGCATAAGTTATTGCTGGAATGAAAATAAAGAACAAGTTATTCTTCCTCCCTACACTAACATGGCTCCCTGACACAAAAACAGAATTCCCTGAATTTATCTCCATTTTGACTCCATGCTCCTCTTCAATCCCTTGTGTACTCTCTAAACCACTCAATCACAATCCCTTCCCATCGCCTTTTGCCAGTGCTTCAACTCCGTAATGACAATCCCAGATGTGGTTTAATAAATACTCTGTGGCATGATGACTGAACCCTAGTTTCACTCGGGGAAGTTCACCGGAGATCCATGTTTCAAGGAACCAACAGATGAGCCTGCTTACTCTAGACAGAAGATGTTTTTACTCCTGAAGAATAGAGCGTGCATGAGCCTGGGAGAGAACCATGCTCTCCCTGCACGCCTAAAGAGTATGGTTCGCATTAGGGACACATCATATTTCATGTCTTTTTATCAAGAAGATGGTCAGGAGCACAGGCTGCGTGGAGCTAGTGAGACCGCAAGCTAAAAATACATTCATGTGCCACGATTGAGGCTGCAGTAGTACGCCCATTGCATGCATTGAAATGATTTAGTGTGGATCAACATCAGCAGCATCAGCAGGCCTAAAAACACACTGTGTACTTACATGGTCATGTGTTATATAAGCCTGACAGGTCCCTGTCAACACTGACCTCAACTGGCAGATCTGGAAGAAGGATGCAGGGGGACTGTAGCTTGAACAATTATGACAAAGTTAAAGAGGCTGCAGAAAGACTGACATCCATGTTGTTGTGTTTCCTGTCATATCAAGTTTTGCTGACAAGGAGTCAGGCTCCTGTGGTACTTTCCAAGCATGTGGTCATCTCTCTGTTTCTTGTTGTTCAAATTATGCTGTTCACTTTTTTCTAGATATAAATAGCAGCGCCAAACCAAACTCCCATTAGTGTACGAGTATGAGTCTCATGTTTTATCTGTCACCTTAAGTGTCAGCTGTTCAGTAAAACATTTCAAGCTAACTAGCTCTGTGTTCGTGCTTCAATCAGTGTTTTGCTGTATCACTGTTGCATGTTTTGGATAGGGAGAGACCTTTGATAATCATAGTGATAATTTAGCTTCCAGCAGAAATCTCATGCACATTCAAGATTCAATTTGAGGCTCAGTAAAGCCAACAGACAGACATCCCTCTCTGTTTTCATAAAAGTTGTTGAATAAAGTTTAAATTGAATGCAGCTGACTCTTATGCTCTTTTTTTTAATTATTTTTTTTTTAAATATAATTTAAAATAAATAACAGCACTGTGCTTTCAAGTCATGCAACTGGCCTCTTTAGGAATACAAGTCCAACAAACCTAAAGCAAAAGTCATTTACAGCTTTAGGTACAAATGCAGTTTCTCAGCTGAAAATTATATATTATACTTAAATATGCAAATATTGAATTAGTGTTATTTGCAGGATGTAGGGTGTAATCAGTTTGTAGAGGGCCTTGGGTCCAGCTCTGCACCTTCTTGGCTGTGAAGTATCAGAGCACATCCATCTTTCTGTCTCCCTTCTGGCTGCCATCTCTTTAACACCTCTTTAACACCACCTGTGACTTATTTCATCCCCAGCTTTGGCACAGAATTTGAACACCACCCACTGCCTGGCCTGTTCCTGGTTGGCCTGCTTGTTTAGGTCAAATCTTCCTCTGTGTCAGTTTCATCCTGCATTAATTTGGGTGTCGGGTAACATTTTTATCCAACCAATCTTGTTGGTGATAAACCCATCCCCTGCAAACTTTAGTTGTGGTCAGATTATTTTTTATTGCAGGTGATTCATATTGTGCCCGTTTTTCATGTTGGTAATAAAAAAAAGTATACACAAATCACTGCTTTTTGCAGCTGAATCATTCTGCTGATGGCAGGCTAAAGGAAATGCTTATTCATTTTCAAATTGTGGTGAAATGGATCTTGCTTGACCCTTGACCCTTGACCTGTTCGGACCCGACCTGGCCTAAAATATATTGAAATATTTATAATTGTTCTGATTTTAAAGAGAGGTGTAATTGTCAGTGTCATTTTGGCCAAAGCTTGTTTGGGGCTAGAGGCCACACAAACTGTTCCAAAAGAGCAGTCCCTTGAATGGCCACTAGAGGCCAGCTCCAAAAATAGCCAGTTTTCGTAACCCGTATTTAAAGATACCCAGTGTTGCAGGAATCAGTATGTTCTTGTCGATCATACACTGGTCCTTCAACAGAGATGTGCGAGTCTGCTAGATTCCACAAGCTCTCAAAGCTCTTTTATTCTGGCAAACTCAAACCACAAATAGATCATCTTTCTGTGGGAAATGCGATCATTAACTTTGTGAGTAACAAGCTAATGCACATTAGCCTTTTGGATAGATTGTATTGCTTCAAGAACTTTGCACTTATGTAACCTTTTCTACTCCTGTTTCATGTTTAAATATGGTCCCCTGTGGCTCCAAAAAAACCCAGAGACATAGACAACCATAATGCCAACCATTAGGCCTCCAACAGTAGCTCAAAGAGCCATGGGTGACTCCACTGTTGCTCTAAAAGTTCTCATTTACAGTCTATTGTGTGTTCATTGATGAATGTATGATATGATATCATTTAATTTGTTGTCATGTGTGTGTCTTGTATTAGCCCACATAAGACCCTGGAGGCGACTGTGGTTCAGTTGGTAGAGTTGTTGGCTCTCTCGGCGTTCGATCCCCAGATCCTGCAGCAACATTTCCGATGTGTCCCGCTGCTTCGTCGGCGATGTATGAATGGGTTAGTTACTTCTGATGGTAATAGTGTGTGAATGGGTAGGTGTGACCTGCGGTGTGAAAGTGCTTTGAGTAGTTGGAAGACGAGAAAAGCGCTACACAAGCCCAAGTCCAAGTCCATTTACCATTTACTCTCCTCTGTTTTAGGTGTGTCTGCTAATAATAAATCAGCCAATATTTGTCCTCATACACTATAAAACAGCATGAATTAAAACCCTGGCCTGACGGCCACTCACATGGCGCACCATGTGGATGAGGACATGTTGAATTACTTAGTGCTGTGTGCACTTCACACAATTGCACAATGAGATCACAATTCACAAAGCAGGTTCAAAAGGGTGTTAAATACAATAAATCGAACCCATTCTTTGCCATCCCCTATTTACACGAGAACCAGCACTGCGGCCAGTGTCCTTATAACTGTCATTTCATGTGCGCAGTGAAATATGTCTTCATTTTCTTCTATAGGCTATGTAACCTCATAAAATGAGGATTTATTTTTTAATTTGACAATGCTGAATAGACAAAAAGGCTATGTTCAACCAGGACAATTGATTGGCTGATCTTTTTACTACTGTATCATTCCTTTAAGGGTGATTTCACCTTATCAAATCTGTCAAAGATGGCATCCATGCATGCAAGTATAACAGTTGTATTTCACAACCTAAAGAGGGCTTTGCAAGATGGGTTGTTTAGGGGAGCTCTTCAAAGCAGGGTTCACATGTAGCATGATCTCATACCCTGAACCTGTCCTCAATTTACAAACCTGGATGCAGTTATGTGTCCATCAGTGACCCTGCATGTGCATGGAGAAACGTCTGCATGCCTGCTTATAAATGTGTCATGTCCGCCTGTTTTTTCAAACACAAACTCTTGACACCTTCTTAAGGTCAGTGTTTACATGTGGGTGTATGTTTATGCACAGCAAAATGCAAGCAAAATGACTCAAGCAATGGGGGGAAATGAAAAAGAAAAGTTCCCATGGAAGTGCTGTGAGCTCTACGGTGCCCTCAATTTGTTTGGTCGCTCCTGTCAAGCTAATGAGGTGAGTGAGTGAGGGTGGCCTGGTGGAGGCAGAGGTCAGCCAAGAGCCAGCGCTGCCTGCCAGGCTGCTGTGCTGCGAGGCTGTAGCCCAGAGCCCGACTGCAACTCTGGTCACGGCACAGCCCCCCAGCGAGGCCTGGCACACAGCATGCCCATCTGCCACACATGAACACACACAGCCTGGCAAAAGCAGACGTGCACTCATGCATGTGTGGGCCACTTGTTCATGTAAAAAGTATGTATATGGGCACTTACTGTACATCTTGAAGGCTTGAAAAAATTTAACACAAACACAAATGTTCAGTGTTCAGAGAGGTTTCCTTCTATCCCCCACAAGACCGCCATGAGGGCGGACTGCCCCCACCAGCTGCCAGTAGAGCACTCAGAATGGATGCTTCAGTGCATGCATCAATATGAGCAATTCTTTTAATTATGGGTGTTGTGCAGCGGGTGACGCTGTATTTCCTGGACACGGTTCCAGTTATTGGGTCATTCTCACAGACTGAAACCAATCTGTTCACGATTTAAATTCCTTCAGAAGTGAAAATCTACGTTCTATCTTGTATGTGGTGGTGTGCAATATCTGCATGTGTGTGTAACTTTGGTTTGTTTTCCAATGTTATTTAGTGGTCGATGGGCATACTTAGTTGTACAAATTGGGCCTATCCAATATTGGAGCCACATGTTGTGTTCCAAGAGTATAAATGTCAGGTTGAACTCCACGGTGGGGATATCATGTCTTCAGTGTGTATTTATCCTTTATAGGAAACTGTTTGCTCTTTATAAAACAGTTTACAGGGTTAGACAAGTTACTTTATACTTTCTATTGAATCTATAAAAACCTGATTACTGACATATGCATTAAATAACAGTACATTTGGAAATTCAACTTACTTTGTCATGACATCCCCTGGTGTGAAAGAGCAAAAAGACCATCAAATGTACCCCCCCTCAAACCCAATGCCTATGCAGTCAGAGTTGCAGCTCTGTGCTGAAAATGAGTCCCAACACCTGCTAGATGTTGCAGCTGTGGCTGTGACACTGAGTCCACAGAAATGGAGAAAGGTCAGAGGTGGTCACCTTTAGTCCTCTCAAACTCCCCGGCAGCACCTCCCTCCTCCCTTGCTCTCAAAACCCTCGGGGTAGTGTAGCAGCACCAGTGTCGCACATGTGTATATATCAACACACTCACATACACACAGCTGAGGGTGATTTCACGCAAGGGTCAAGGTCAGGGAGCAGATGGGGCTTACTGTTGTGACCTTTGTGTGGACAACAGGAGCTTGATTAGCCCTCTGCTGGCTCCTCCTTTACTACCTTTAGCTCTTTTATAGAGATCCCACCATTACACAGTACGGATGGCCCATCACTAGGGCCCTTTTTCAAACCGGCCACTACACCCTCTCCCTACCCACTACCCCTCCGTTTGCGCGTCCTCGTGGAGGGTTCGCCATATTAAGTCCGTCCCAAACAAATTAGCGGGGAGTGGTAGTGGGTTATAAAACCCTCCACCAGCGAGTCTGCACCGATGACGACTTTCGGATCACGTGCAACGCCTACTGTGTCCGGTCGTCATGGATGAAGCAACCTGTGAGTTCAAACACTGCTCCAACTAAGATAGACATTTAATATCCTCATACAGACGTTAACAACTTCTAATGTGTACTGAGGATCAAATATATGTTTATTTATTGTAAAGTGTTTTATATTTACAGAGACTGTTGAAAAAACAAAATAATATTAAATCATGTTGCAGACAACTTTTCGCTGTTAATATTTATTTCTTATTTTTCTACTTTTGATGTCTTTGTGAAATCTCAATTCAACAACAAAAAATACACTTTTTGCTGCTCTGATGTTCAACAATATTATCCTTGTCTTTGCATTAATTTAGGACACCCTGATCTAAAGATTACAATAAATTAACTTGAATTATAAATTACAATAAACAATGTAGGCTCCATCTAATAGTTTTGTTATAAGTCTACACTAATATAACTAAAGAAGAAGAAGAAGAAGAATCTAGGCTACATAAATATTTTTACAGAATGCATTAGCTACCAAAAAAAAGCCGTTCCCGCAAGATGCCGCTGAGAAACCATGGTAACACACAGTTCCTGTTTCCACCTGAGAGAGGGAAGTTTTTCCCAAAGCCTGCCGCTGTATTTCTACCCTACACCTTGATGAAGGGGACTTCATTCAGCTGCGAGTGTGACTTCTAACGGAGTGCACTTCGTCATGGAGGGGGAGGGTGTAGGGGTTGGTTTGAAAAAGGGCCTATGCCAGTTTTTCTTTTTAACGCTGAACCAAAGTACGTTGGCGTATTGCTGCTTAAGTGTATTATTTACACAACAAACCAGCATTCATAAAGCAAGCAAGACGTAGAATGGTGTCGGCCCTGTTACATATAGGTTCATCTGTGCTTCTGCTTGGAGGTAAAGACCTCCTGTATGTCTTTGTCCCCCCATTTCATTGTTGTGCTAACTGCTGGTGTTTCCACTAACAAAGAAGTTGCGTTAATACCAAGTCTTTTGGCTCCACCATATGTACAGATGTGAATTAGACTCTGTTTTTATACCTGCATGGCCAAAAAGCTCCCCACCATCACTTTACATGTCAACAAATTGCCATATTACCACAACTTAAAGGTAACCTGTTTTTTTTTTGTATGTGTAGTCATGTTCAAGTTCAAAACATTTGTCTTTATGGCCTTTAAGAAGGACCTCAAGAGACACTTTAGTCAACTAGCCCGACCCCTTGTCTTTCTTCAATTACATGAAACATCATATTTATGAATGAGCTGAAAAGATGAGTACATTTCCATTGTGCATGTATTTTTATAAACTCCTCAAAAAAAGTTTGGAAACGTTATTTTCGGTCACTTATTTCGCCACTTTTATAATACTAATTGGTGTTGTATATCGTTGGAAAGCCTGATTAGTCACCTTTACAACGAAGTATAACTTGTAAGGATCGTGCATTCGTGGAATGAGCAACACAGCTAAACGTGTGGGTAGCGCCTTATAAAAATGTGCCAAAACCCCTTGCAATGTTCCTCTGTTGGTATTCACTCATTCAAGTGCTGCCAGGTATGTGCCAGTTACAGGTGTATGACTGGTACCTGATTGGAATCTAATTGACCGCACTTGACCAACACAACCGCGCTGGTTTACCTTCAATAACTCCTGGTTGAGGAATGGGATGCCATCCCACAGCAAAATGTGACCAGGCTGGTGACCAGCATGAGGAGGAGGTGCCAAGCTGTTGTGGCTGCGTATGGATCTTCCACACGCTACTGAGGTCCCTGACAGTGTAAAATGAATAAAGTGTAAAAATGGCCAATATGTGTTGTTTTTTCCTTATTACTGTGGGAGAGTGCAATCATCCATTCCACCAAGCAACTCAAAACAGGAGTGAATACCAACAGAAGAATATTGCAGGGGACAAGCTATATCTCATTGTAAAAGTGACTAATCAGGCTTTCCAACGATATATAACACAACACCAATTAGTATTGTTAAAGGTGCAAAATAATGGACCAAAATAACGTTTCCAAACTTTTTTTGAGGAGTTTATAAAGGCCGAAGGGCCTAATCCTTGTCCAGACATTAAATCTCATCAATGTGTCCACAGACAGCGCTCTTTGCAGTGGCAGTGCCCACAACCTCAGTTCCAGAGTGCTTCTTGTTGCTAGGTTACAAAAGTTTACTTCTGCTTCCCTCTGTAATGATATTAGGTCTGTTGTAGATAGCTCTGTGTGCTTAATATTTGCTTTTATTATATTAGGAATCACAAATTAAACATGGAAGAACTGTAAGGTTCCATGTCCTGGCATTAGAAGCCGCTCTAGACCTGGAAATTGGACCCTTGTAAGGTGATTCGGACTAAGGTTTCCTGCGCCATTATTGATGTCAAAGCTGATTTTCTAGTCTCGCCCCTTCTCTATTTTGATTGGTAGTGAGTGAGTTGGTACATTGACGAGCACAGCGCTTTCCTAAAAGGTAAACTATTTTCAACTGAGAGCGCTGTGACCGCAGCATCAATAAACAGCTGATGCCGAGGGCGTTTTAGTGCTCTGAAGATGCTGAACTACATTGGTTTTGTATTGAGCAAGGGCGCTGCCACTGCTAAAAACACAGGCCCTTATAGTATCTGTGTGGTTTCACCATCTCCTTGAGTCCTGTAAATGATTAGGATCCTTCTTTTCACATTGTTTTACTAAGTCAATGTTACTGTGCAGACACCTTGTTTTATGCTTTTTATACTAAGATGTGTTTTTCTTTGGGAGGAAGTTCTTTTTGTAAATGTATTTCCTTTTACAAAGATGGTGGCTAACTTGTAGCCACATGCTTAACTGAAAACTTGACAGGAGATATGTAACATTTAGACAATGTGGTATGTAGCTGCATATCTCCAGAACTACCTGGTTCATTCAACACTCCTTGGTAAGGTTATGATTAAGGATTATTTTTTTTTAGGGGAAAATCTCTCGTTTTAAGTGTACAGAAAGAAGTAGGCAGAAGATGGACTGAAAGGTTGTTAACTTAATGAAACACTCAGAGGATCAGTTGTTGTTTTACTGCAGTGGGAGTCATAATCCAGTCCAGCAAGTGGTTTGGGTTCACTTCAGGGTCTCCTCTTTCACAGCACAAGTGCAAACGTGACAATGACGCCAGCTTCCACTGCGAGCCGCATACTCCTTCCTCATCTTGCTTATGATAGGAATTGTTACGAGAACAGGTGTCACAAGCAGCTATTCAAAATTATTTTATAACATGCATTGAATCATTTTGTGTTATGTAACATTATTCATCTTCTGGAATGGAATGTCACAGTATACCAGTATTCATTTTTCTATGAAGCCATAACATGCTTATTTAGAGACTCCTATATCTATTATCCTCCACACTTTGAGCCCAGATGTTTGACCACATTTGTTTCACACTGCCTCTTGAGTGTCGATGTGAACTTATGAGACACAACTTGACTGAACCTAAGAAGTTATTAAACAACTTTTTATTAGTTGACTTAGGTTAAGTCTTTTCCTCTGACCTGAATCCAGATGTGCTGTGATAAAAGTGGACTGAAGTCACATCTCACGTCATACGCGCCCCTCTGCACGCAATGTAGTCAGAGGAGGGATCTGAACATTACTCACAGGCGGTGACAGACATTTACAGACAAATGCACTGGCACACAACAAATGGGGGAAGTTGACTGCGAAAGAGGGAAGAAGGAAAAACTCAATACTACTGACTGTTTACAGTTGCCACGATTGCAGCCCTCCCCTTCCAGACAAACACACACATCCCCACAGTCCCACCAGGCAAATGCATCTGCCAGCGAAGATCCGGCCTGAGCGGGAGAACACTTTCCCAGAGATATCAGTGACGTACATATGTGAGCAAAAACGCTCACAAGCACGCACAGATACACACACACACAGTCATGCACACCAGCTGATGTTGTGTCAGCCACTGTTGGTTTTCATTGTTTTCTTTTCTTGCTGGATTGCCTGTTTATTTTAGCAGCCGCTCCTCAGGGAGCCAACAGTGGTCCATTTAGCCATAGAACGCCGGAGGGCTTTCTGGGCAGCCCTTCCTCTACAGCATC
Source organism: Labrus mixtus (assembly GCF_963584025.1). Lineage (NCBI taxonomy): Eukaryota > Metazoa > Chordata > Actinopteri > Labriformes > Labridae > Labrus > Labrus mixtus. Next base: position 16,172,916 of record NC_083624.1, read on the forward strand.
CCCAACATAAATAACTACACATCACTCCGGTAATGAGAACCTTTTCCAAAATTCACATTTAGGAAACATTTTTAGAAATCTGAATTTTCTATGTGATTATCATTCACAAAAGACATTTTTATGGGGCGCTGGTTTAGCTTTGTGGTTAAAGTGTGCGCCCATAAACAGAGGCTGCAATCCTCGACACAGCCATCTTTGTTCCCTTGACCCTCTGTTGCATGTCATCCCCCACTCTCACCTTCCGATACTTCCTGCTTCTTTTCAGTTGTCCTGTGAAATACAGAAAGGAAAAAAATGGCCCCAATAATAATCAGTTGTGCTTGTTTAGAATAAACAGTGTACTAGAAACAACTACCGTGTATCTGCCAGGACCTGGTTGTCCATCAGCATCATGCAAGATGATTGCATGATTGTGTACTTATGTCCAAACCATCCTGAACACGCCCAATCTCATTCAGTCTCAGAAGCTAAGCAAAGTCGGACCTGTTAGTACATCAGATTTATGTGTATTCTCGCCTCTCTCTCAACAAATAACAACATTAAGTGGGTGTGCTCACCTGCAGCGCTTCTCTGTCTGTTTGGGGCTTTGATACAGGCGTTGTACTGGAATGGATTTGCATCAACATTACACCTGCATAAAGGTGTGTTTATACTGATGTCTCACAGTCACTTGCATTAAGTCCAAGGTGATTAAAAAAAGTAGGCTGTGACACATTCTATTCCTGTAAATCTTTCACACTAAAAGTCAATACTTTTCAAGCACTTTAGACACTTTTATCATGATAGTTATATCAGGAAATGTGTGAAAGTCTGACGCAAAATCAAGCATTTGAGGCCTCAACGATCTCAAAGAAATCCCACAAAATCCTGGAGGGACTGACCTAAGACAGCCAATCTTTTTGTCTTGAGTTAGAAAATTCTCCACGTTTGAGATTATCAAGTATCAGCACCCTGACACAGCAGGACGAGTGGCCAAGAAAACCTTTGATTTTCATTCTGGGATGTGAAGCATAGAGAGGTAGGGTTGGTATTTTTAAGACATGATGGACACACATCATTGCGAGCTAGAGACGATGCCAGGGCAGGTGAGGTTTGACAAGTTCATAATAATTCAGGTTCTGGAACAGGCGTGGATCAGAGTCTAGACGCTTTGTAGGCAAGATGAGAGCTTCAGTGTTCACTTTCCAGCTGAGAAACCAATCTGCCCATCTTGTGTTCCTTCACTTTTCCACCCTTTTTTGTATTTTCTTAAAATCAAACCCTGAACTTGATCTAGGGATTACGAACATAGCTTGCTCACCCTGACTAGTGAGGTCAGGGTATTTTGGCTTGTTTTATGAGAAATGCTCCAAATTCAAATTTGGAAGGACCTTTCTGAAAGTTCACTGTCTAAAATATATCCTGTCAAAAAGAATAAGATGTACACCATGTTCATCTTTTATTTAGCTGTCGAACATGGCCAAAATTCAGCTAGTGGCCTTTAGAAATGTCCAAAGTATTGGCAATATAGTCCCACAATTAAGTGATCACCAAGTCATTAAAATGAATCTTTAGGAGAACATAAAAGTCTGGACCAAATTCCTTGACATGCATCCAATAGTTGTTGAGACATTCAACTCAAAACCACAAATGTCAACTTCATGATGGTGGTAGCCATCAAGGGATCCCTTTTAAATACATCCCAGTTGTTAAGTTTTTTTAGTCTTGACTGGAGTCATGGACTGACCTTAAGTCAAACCTTTATTTTCTTCTTTGAGGCCATGCCATCATGAATAAATATGTAGATAACTAAAGTTCACATTTGTAAGACACATTACATTTTCTGGGAACTTTTCTTTCTTGAAACAACGATACATCTTTATTTCTGAAAAAAGAATCACCACCATTATTTGAAAAACGTTCAAAGAACATAAACTCAGCAAAGTTATTCAACAAAATCAAATAAATAAGTTTAAAAAAAAATCCAATAAACCAAAAAGGCCAAAGGTCTCAAGGGTTAATAAGCACCGAGTAATCATGGTTCCACACAGACCAGGTTCATCAGTCTTTCCTTGTGTCCCATGTTTGCTTTGGTCGCCCCCCTCCCTCCATAGCTTAACGCTGCACTTTTTCAGAGCAGGTGCGAGGGGGTGCTGAGTAAGCCAAACTCGTAGATTTTTGGGGGTCAGTCTGAGATGACCGCTGAATCCCTGCGTCCAGGCTTCTTGACCTGCAATCAAAGCCTGACTTTGGGGGAATTCAGGGATGGAGGAGGGGATTTGAGGCCACATGCTACTCATCCACCTGCACACTGACAGGCAGACAGGCCATGTCACAACAATCTCAAACACCCCTGTGCCCCGGCCTAACCTTAGCCAACCCCCTCCCTGCCCCATCTAACCCCTGCTGACCCCTGCAGCCATCTGTTACAGGGCTCTGGGATGTGTTGATTGGCCAGGGGGAGTGGGGTGAGGAGTGGGACCCGGGGAGGGGGTTGGGGCTCCTTGATTGTTGAGGGGTGACAGTGGAGCTTTGAAGGAATATGTACACAAAGCATGACAGGGTTCAAAGTGACACCTTGTTCAGATTCTGTGTATTTAAACACCTGTCTGCCTGAGTATGTTGGTATGCACAAAGGTTTGACTATTCTCTATAGGTTTCTGGCAGCACTGCACCTTGTCAGTCTGTGAAGGAGCCCAGCATTCATTCACAACAGCTAGCGCTGGCTCAGGTTACATTGTTGCATCCATCTCTGCCTGCTGTCTTTCTTCACTGGAGCCATTAGTGCTGCCGTAAAACCCATCCGGAGGAGAAGGAAGACTGCACACTCCCTACAAACAGTGTCTGAGTAGTCAAAAGCCAGAACTAAGTTTTTCTTGCACTTACCCATTGGCTTCATTTTTCAACAGCCAATGGGTACACACATCCTAAAGATGACCACATGAACTTGACTTTTGTATTGATTATATTTCTTTTGTGCATTGATTGTGATACATTCAAAATAGTGATGGATTATTGCAACCCATAAATAACCCGCTCGCTCCATTGGTCAGGCCCTGATTCAAGGAGATAATCAGGCTCCGTCTGGGATATCTGGCTTCAATAAAGGGCTCTCTAAGAGGGCACTCCAAGAAAAACTGGGCAGTCCTAGAAAAAACAGACGTAAAAACTCAAATCCAAATAATTAGCCCTGCAATGTCACTGAAAAGCCTGTACTGTTAAATACAACATCAGCTGCAACATTTCACCATTTTTTTTCCAAAATGTATTTTACTTAAAACACATGAAAGTACTCAACCAGCTGACTCTTTTCTTTTTAACATCCCAAAGTTGAACTTGGGAGAACATTATTGGAACAGGTGTGTCTACTCTATTATGCAACAGACTCTCCTAATTCTGCAGACATCAGGTGCTGTTCCTCCTCCTGCTCATTTTGTCCTCATTTGGACTGAAAGACAAGACTGCCCACCCTAAGCCAATATTGCAGTCCTTAGACTGACCTTTGCCCTGTCCCTCCTGGGCTATTTTTACTGCCACGTGCTTGACATGCACCCAGTGACCAGATAGAGGAGGGCAGTGTCAAAGGTAATGCTCTTAGATTACACTGAGTAGTCAGATAAAGTCATCAAATTTAGTGAGCATTTAACACTTTCAGATCTGCAGACCATCAGCAGATCCTTCTGATCTTCATTACTGCTCCCTTTTATCTATGTGATCATGATATCTAAGGAATGTAATTCAGCGAGCCAATCAAACGGAAAATCTGCCCGCCAATAACTCTAAAATGATCTCAAATATGGGGACCCTTTTTTGTTGACTTTCTAATGCTAGCCTATGGTTAGCCAACATTCAGGAAATACTGATAGATTATTATTATTCTTTTCTTAAAGATTTATTTTTGGGCCTTTTAATGGAGAGACAGGACAGTGGATAGAGTTGGAAATCGGGGAGAGAGTGTAGGGAATGGCAGGAAAGGAGCCACAGGTGGGATTCGAACCTGGGTCGACCCATGGAGGGCCATAACCTCCATGGTCCATACATGGGGCGCGCACTAACCACTGCGCCACCAGCGCCTCAGGAAATACTGTTTGACACGGTGTTTTCACCATGTCTAATTTTCTACACTGGTTAATATAACGAAAGCAACATGTGGGTGTGGTGACTCTGGAGTTTATAAAGGGATCCTTGAACATGGCTGACTAATTAGGGTAAAAAGGGACCGTGTAGTTTCAATGAAAAGTAAAAAGAAAGCATGTTTTTCAGGATGTCATGTGTTTTCATTTAACTTGCTGTTAGTAAAGTATAGTGAAGTGTCATCTGTGTCATCTGAATGTTAAATTCTAAGGAAACAGTTGCTAGTAACCAGAGCTAAATAAAAAGTTGTATACACTTGAGTAATATTTGTATATTTAATTGAAAGTTTAAATGCATAGATTTTAGGCAGTGCTTCATTTTTGTTGAGTTTGAAATCCTAAATACTACTAAAAAGTTTGGTGTCCTATCTACAACTAAAGGACATAATGACTCAAATGTAACTCTGATGATACTGGGACAGAAACTGAGGGAGGCGTAAGCATGTACCATTACAGCAACAGAAAGAAACTTTGTCATAAAGGATGCAATACATTGACCTGATACCGTAAATCTTGGAAAGAACACCCATCCCAATTTACAAGCCTGGTGTTGCTGTAAATTTTGACAAGTAAAGGCAGCTGCCAATTACAGCTTGAAAAAAAAAGAACAAAGTTGCAGGATGTAAAGCATAAAGACAAAACCAAAATAATCAGTCAGCTTCAAAATTGATTGTGGTTCCATGTGAGTTTCACTATTATACTAGTGCAGGTTAATAAATGTGCCTCTTAACCTCCAAAATGGCCTTAATTCTCCGGGAAGTGCGTTTAATCAGAGCCATTGCATGCCTATTAGACAGCGTGACAACATTATTACTACTGTATGATGTGTGTGTGAGCAATTTCACCTTTGTTATTTATGGAAAGGAGACAGAAACATCAAACGCCAGAAGCAGAGAAATCCAGGCCAGTCTTGAATTTGTGCATTTGCAATAACATCCTGAAGGTTGTATTTTTAGTAATAGTCTTTGAGTCAGGGACATGAGGCGGGCAGCCCAGGAGGGCTCTTACTGTCCAGATGGTGACAGCACTCTGATGGTTTTGCCTTTGAGGCGCCAAGATGGAAACATTTGGAATAGAAGTGAGTCACACGCACCGGTCACAGGATGGACAGTCACTCATGACTCCCAAAAACATACACATATAAAACGTGTGTGTGCAAATGAAAACACACTTGGTTAAGCAAGCAGAGGATGCACACTCGCGCATTTCCTTATATACACAAGTGAACTGCTATGTTTTGTAATCTCTTCTTGTAGGCTTAGTCATAATGTTCACATTGAAAGGAAGAAGTAGCCACATTGTGTATGTCATTGAAATGAGAAAATTGTTACCAGATATAGGGATGCAAAGTACTGGGTTGTTGTTTTTTTGAAAACTTTGATCTGCTTTTAGACTATTTGGCAGCATTTCTTTGTCTCTTAATATACTGTATCATGTTTGAGTAGGATTTGCTTTCTGCTTTGAAAGTTTACACTCCATCTGGCAGAGTGTAAACTAACTTCTCTGTGTATCATGTTGGCTGCAGGAGGCCTGACACTCTTTCTCGCTCCAAATGGTGACATGTTTCCATGTGTGACAAAGGGCAACCAGCTTCAGCAAGAAACTAGACCCCTGTTGCTCTGGTCCAATTACAGCGCCTTTGCCAACCAGACAAATATTATTTGTTTTCCAGATTTTCCTTAAAGTTTGAGTCAATTTTTCATGCATTGTAAGAACACCTAAAATGTATGTCAAAGCTTTTCGTTTGCTGTAATCATACCATAAAAACCCAAAATTAAAGTGTGGCAGAAATAGGCAAAATATTAGTAAATATCAAAGACAGACATATCTGTTAACACTATGTCTACGAGTGTGAGTAAAACACATCTGTCTGTATAGTGACATGCTCGTTCTCCGACTAACTGGGTAAGAAGAAAGTTGAGAAGCAAAAATTGTAGCAACAAAAAAAACTAAAGTCCAGGCCTTGAACATCATAAAATAAAGTTATTGAACAGCTGATAATAATCAATCTGAGAACCCACTGGGTTTTCCTTTTATCACTGGAGACGACAGTAACCAGCGTAGGGCCTCAAAATATTGATAACAGCTATCAAAAATCTAGACTCAGACTAGGGATGTTCCCAGTCGACTAGTTTCCTAATCTGTCTAACAGAAATTTTAATTTTATTTACCAGACATAGGCTAAAGAGGGGAAATATTCAATTCTTTTTTTCAAAATGTTCAGTGGGTTTTGTTTGCAGAGGGTGGGTTGCAGGTGATCAACGTATTTTAATATTAGTTTTTGTATTTATATCAAATGTGTTTTGCCCTCTAAATTAATTTAGTTTTTGCTACAGACAACTTTAATCTGCTCAATTTATCCACACGCGCACAGACCCAAACACATCGACTACGCCTCGCGTTTTGAAATGTTCCAGGTCGTCCTTCCCAGGTATCGTCTATGTGTGGGAAACACTGAGATGTATGCAAGAGTTAATTAATCCCCAACTGCATTATGTAGGTATGTTACTTCAAGAAATTCAATCTAGAACCATTTTAGCCGGCTGAACATGTTTCCATGCATTTTAAAAGTCCAGTTTGAATGACACAGTAAATTGACTTTTTCTATCTGCATGTAAACGTACTGATGGTTTGATATGGTGATATTCGTAATTTGGATAGCTAAGCATAAAACGATAAATCAGGGCTATTCAGCCAGGATGATTTTGTGAGTTATTGATCCGAGAAAAACATTTCTAAATAAGGTTTCTCAAGATGGCTTACAGCATATCGATCCCTGGATCCCCTACACCACGAGGTCTTCTAATCAAGATTGTCATCATACATCATTGTATGCTACTAGAAGTTTATGAAAGCTCATACATATAATAAGGTCAGGTTCTCTACCTTATTAACTTATCACGTAGATATGTGGTCCATGCACAGTTAAGGCTAGCCTTTTTCCTAAAAATCTATCAACCAAGCTAAGCAGGGAACAATAGTAACAAAAACATTTATTGAGATGATCAGAAGCACAAGTAGATGAGACATGCTCTGCAAGATCAATGTGTAGCAAATGTTCTATGAATACACCAACTTAGAGATGTCAAAACCATGGTCACAGAGTGGAGGAGAAACTAAAGGGCAACAGAAGCAAACACAGATTAAAAAAATAATCCCCCTGTCATCCACCCTCTCTGCCCACAAATTTTACTTCCCCCCCATCCTGTCATACGGACCCCCTGCATGCAGGGAGTAAATGACCATTTTCCAGTTACAACTCTATTCCATGTTGTAAAGACGATGAAAAGATTATGATCCTCCTCCTTGGAAAGCATTACGCAGATCTTCCAGTGGGGGTCGTTACATTTTCCCATCAACTAAAGCTGGTAAGTTTTTTTTATTCTTTAGGTACAAGTACACAAACTAAATGTTTAAGAAAGAGAAGTTGCACCATTGGATTATTGAATGAGGACTGTGAAAGACACATTTAAACATCATGTCTGAATGGCAGCACAAATACTTATGTGGATAATAACTTTCACACAAGTTGGTTCTTCACTTTTCACTGATACACAGTGATCACTTTACTACATAAACAGAGAGCAGAGAGAGAGATGAACCAAAGAAACACTTGTTTTGTTTTTTTATTTTACAGTAGCATCTTCATAGATTGATAGAAACAGAACGGGTTAAAAGTACATAAAGTCGGACAAAGACTGGACTGGCTCTGAGCGCTTAGTTTTTTTATGAAAAGGAAACACTGGCATCAAGTGGCTAAACATGGTATTACAGCTACTTCATACAAAAATGACTACAATGATGTACTAAACTGCTTTAAAGTAACTGTAACTCACAGGCAGTTTAAAATCACATCCACATTTAAAGTGAAGCCAAATCAATCCCTTAGGTTTTATTTAAATTAATTGTTTGTAAAAGTAAACCCTGACCAGGCAGATGAATGGAGAAATTGCTGACCAGAGTACAGACTGTGACTGGATACACAAGGGGCTCATTAGGAAGTTTCACACCAATAACAGAAACCTTACAGGTGATCATACCAACCCTTAACAGTGGACAGAAGCCCTCTGCTGCTAAGCTGCAATCTGTTACCTTTCTAGGACTCAAAAGTCTCTATAATGTAAACAGTGTTTTCCTTACATCTCTCTTCATTCTTGGGAAGATGAACACCAGGTCCATATTGCATTATGTGTATTACATTTTTAGATAAGAGTTGTATAACGAGCTGTAGTGCACCAACTATAGCACTTTCATACCCACATGTCTTTATGAGTTTACAACATTTGACTTTTGCATGACAGGGTTAATGCCTTGCCATTGTATAATGATAGAACCATGAACAATAGAACAATTTATTTATTTATTTATCAGCTTATTTTATGCAGCTCTCTTTATTTTCAATATTACCAGCTGGTGATAATAATAATAAATAAATAATAAATAATTGCGAGCCAGCTTGGAGAGTTGCGACCCCGTTGCTTTTGCCACAACATTACTACTTTGGATAGCCTAATGCGCTGATTGACTATAATTCAAACGGCTCTTTACAGTTTGAATGTGAACTTTCTCCCTCAGTTTTAAATGAATGTTCGAATAAAAAGTGGCAGCTCTACTATCTAGCTTAGTATACTTTAAGTTTATAAGAGGGTAAAGGCTAACTGTTGTACTGTACAGTGTCTGCTCATCACCTATTGGGGTCACATTCTCTGTAACTCCCTTTGTCTGGCGAGTTATTAACTTCTTTAAAACATCCCAGTTCCTAAACATTCCCATGCTCTTTTTATTTCCTTGTATTTTATGAGTTGGGAGTTCTCAAGTCTGCCTGCAGAAAGGGCAACCTCATTACATCACAGAAATACAATAAATGACTAAGTTTATAGTGTCACATTCCTGCAGCTTGTTCATTTTAAATGTCTGCATTTTTACATCATTTATTAAGATGAAAAGGGTACAGAAAATTACAGTCCATAAAATTTTATTATAACAATTTCTATTTTTTTACACACGAGTACAGTGATGTCATGAGAGAGCACTGCTAAAGATCCTGGTAGATGAAGCATCATGGCGAGACTATGTATTTCAGGATTTGTTGCTTTTTTACAGTCATTCACAAAGTATGTGTGTAACAGAGATGTGTCCTCCTGTTGCAGACAGACTTCATCGTAACTCCTTCCTCTGAGTTTATGTATCGAGTGAGTGATTACATTAGTCAAACAAAAGATTCCTGATCTACCATTCATATGGCTGAGGTTTTCATGGAGTTTATTTTGACTTCAACTGCTAGGTCATTTTCATTGAAACATAGAGACTCAAATGGTTTAGGGTGGGAAGTACTTTCTGTGACATAAGGTACACTTCTTCCAATATAGATATCCATTACAGTTTTAATCTACCCGTTGTCTTGTCAGTTCCTGTTCTATGGGGGTCAAATATACGGTGGCCGGTAGGGGTCAAACGATCAGCAACTGATGAAACGACATACATTTAGAAAAACGCGCCAAATGTATGTTGTTTCATCAGTTGCTGAGCATTTGACCCCTACCGGCCACCGTACAAATAAGTCAAAATCTTCATTGCAACTTGGCCACACATCTGTAAAACATCTTTGAGGTTCCCACTCCAAGCACGTCAGCGGAAGAAGTTCATACCAGACTTGAGAGTTAATAAGTTATTTTCATAGCATGAGGTTCAGTTCTAACATTCACTATCATCAAAGTTAGCGTAAATTATGTTAATTATACATCAAGGTTCTTAGTCCCCTCTACACCCAAGAGCTGTTATAGTTTATTTAGAAAACAGGCTATTAAAGGAAGAATGTGCAACATTTGACACAATGAGTGAAAAGCGCAAGTCCTGCTGGCTGTGTTGTTGTTGGAGCCGTGTTTATATGAACAGGACTCCTGTGGGCTCCTCCCCTTGATATAAAAGCTGTTTTAGTCCAGGGCTAGAGAAAAGAAGAACATACTCACTACTTATTTGGATGTCCAATAAGTGCATTTCAGATTACAGTTATTGGGCCTCATTCACTAATATGTGCGTAGAAATGTTTACTCATAAAATAAAATAAGTGTATACGCAAAATCACCGTCAGATTCATGACACGTGCGTACCAGCATATTTTGTTTTCACCACCTTGCATATGTTAGTGAATCAGAATCATTCTAAATCGTCAGGCGCGTGCCCACAACCTGTAATCAGCATACTACCACACCCCCATCTATCCATATAAGGACATCCGATTGGTGTATCAGGACGAGAGCGGAGAGGTGGAGAAAAGTAGAAGTTTTTAGGAGATGGCCCCAAAAGGTAAAAAAGATCGGTGTGTCTGGGGTGTATGCCGTTACAGTGAATTACATGGTGGCAGCAATTCTGTACGTGCCTCGGCAGTCGCAATCAGCTGATCGGTCATGTTCGTCACACTCTTCAAACATGTTTTGACGGTCTGATGCGCTCTCTTCTGAAGCCACCGGCTGCTATTTCTTTCAGCAAGACTTGATCTTTACACTTTCTTAGACGTAAATCATAATCATGTATGTTCCCTGCATGCTCTTACATATTCTCAGATTAATCAGATGGTTTTAGTAACAGATGCAATCTTTTGTGGCACTATTGGTGGGAGAGATCAATAATTAGATTTAAGATTTTAGATTAAAGGATGAAAAAGCATACATTTTATTATTAATTAATACTACATTTAGTAAATGCATCAGTTAATTCACGTTTATATATAAGTATATATATATATATTTATAAAGGCTATATTTATTTATTGAATGTATTTTTAATGTCATGCATTTAGGCTAGTTGAAAGATTTATGTAAACATTTTCTGAGAAAGCTGGTCAATTATTTGTGCGTACGCATGGTCTGAGGAGGTTCTATTTTTGTTTGCAGAGTAAGAACAAATTCAAGTAAGAATATATTGATGAATCCCAGATTTGTACTTCAAACGTTCGTACGCACTGTATAAGCACATATTTGTGCGTACGCACTGTTAGTGAATGAGGCCCATTGGGTGTTAATCTACATGCAACATGAAGCTAAGAGCTAACTAAAGCGTGCTAACATTAGCCTGCAAACACAACAATGCAGGACAAATGCAATTGCAGCTCAAGCCAGGGACAATATTGTCCGCTGCTTGCTTTTAATGGTTGCTTAATTATGGTGCGTTCTAATTGATAACTCCTTTGAGCCGAGAGGGTTTGAAGGTGTGTTGCTGGAGGAGAGCGGAGGCTTCAGAATAGTGGAGGTGTGGCCAAACAGCAGTTTGTGTTGGTTTAATGCTGGTTTCTCAAGGGCGACATCTACTGAAAACTCCAAAAGTCACATTCTTCCTTTAAAGTCAGCTACAATAAAAATATAAGTAAGATATAAGATAATCTGACACAAAGCTAAACATCTGAATGGAAAAATGACCCCGAGCCTCTAATAATTCCAAAATAAAACGAACCCCAAGATGCATTTTGGACAGAACATGAAAACAAAGTTGTTCTTTTTTGATTTGTACTGCTTTTTAATGTGTTTTTCATCAGAAATAGTAAAAGCCATACAATGTAGCAAACCAAAAAAAAAGACAAAGCTCTATACAGGCATAGAAGCTCATTCACTCATTCTACAGTCCGGACCAGTCTGTCCAAGTGGGCAGATGTCTCTGTGGTTTCCATCTTGGCAAACAAATGATTAACATTCAGTTTGAAGTTAATGATTTTTTTTTTTTTCATCGAGCACTAAGTAGGCAAAAATAGATTATTTTTTCTCATAGCCCAAGTCAAGACACTGATGTCATGTGAAACGAAAAACCTGACGATAACCATCAGTGGCATTGTTTTAGGAAAGGGCTGGATAGAGTATGACTGGAGGATACTACATATGTTGAGCTAACGATTTGACCGGAGCATGCAAGCTCGTTCTAATAAATATTGAATTATTCGAGTCAGAAATACAAGCTCTGTAAGTGCTGTACTTTTTATTTTTGAAGGAGTACTCTGTATAAAATGTTTGCCTCTAAACTAACCATTATTTATTCTTATTTAGTTTACAACATGCTGCCAGCTGATAAAGCATCAGGCATAAAGGAGCGAGTTTTAATACTATTACACATTCCTTGATGGGACTTAAAAATCAACTACAAAAAAAAGCAAATAAAATTAGCATATGAATCGACATTAAAGTTGTAAAGTTCCTTTCCTCTGTGATCAAATTCGTCAAACATTTACCCTTTGACTTCACAGCTAAAACACTGTATAAGAATAGAAAGTGGTTCCTTTTGTTATGCTCTTTAAACACCACAAGGGGGCAGCAGACACCGACTGATCGGACCGGTTTCTCTTTAAAGGCTCCAGATCATTTTGGGAATGAGAAGTCTGCCTCCACACAAAAACATGACATGAAATGTGTCTGTCAGCGTCCATACCTTTTTGTACAATTCAAAACACACTGATAATACTTCAATATATAAGTGCTCAACTTGGACAATGTCTTTTCTAGGCAGGTTTAAGTTACTACAACAATTATGTTGGCATCACTTTAGAAAAACTCCAATTTGGACTTTGTAACAACAATCGTTCATACAAAATATTTCTCCTCTCTTCAAAAACAAACAACCAAATAAAAAAGCTCCACAAAGAAAGTTAACAAAGAAGTAATGCTGTGAAAAAAAAAACATTCAAAAAAACAGTGATACACTTTGAAATGCACACACTTTACATCTTATATATGTCAACGCACTTGACTTTAGCCAGAATAAAAAGCAACCTTTTGTTCTGGCGTTCAGTAAATTTGATGTATACTTTATAATACATGTATACAAGATAACATAGAGCAACAAAGCAAACAAAAAATAAATATCTTAAGTCACTGTTTGGAAGTTTATATATATATCTATATATGTATATTTATATGAATAGCTTACTTTTGGGTAGGGTGTGGGTGTTAACATTTTTGGCCGGCTGACGCAAAGAGCTTCTTTCTATTGGTCGAGGAGTTGAATGCGGAAAAATGAAGAGCAGTTTAGCCAGACGGTCGTTGTTTAAATAAAGACCGTCCTCACAAAGCAACAGTAGGCCCTTCAGTAGTGAGATAATGTAAACGCAGAATAACGGAGAGTACAAAGCGAAACCTCCTCTATGCTTGTCTGAACAAAACATACGCTGTTGATGCAACGATCCAGACGCTTTCTGAAAGATGCTTTTACATTCACATGATATTATTAGACAACTTTCTCACAGAGCAATGTGTTGCAATTCGAGCCACTCTACTGCATCAAACAGGAAGGACTGTGGAATTTTTTTTGGAGAACAACCTTATTTTTTATATTTGGCTATTTTCATATTTTCATATTTAAGACAGCCTGGAAGAGTGGTGTGTTTTTTTTTTCTTCTTTTCTTAAAAAGCTCTGCGTTACAAAATAAAGTCAGGCACCAAATGTCTATCAATAACAGTCCTACTCATAAAGCGATCTAGATTATTTACAGAGACGTAACCAGCTGCAAACATTGTCTGCAGCGGTGCAGAATTGACCTACAGTATCAGTACATACAGAAAAGAGACAGTTCAGTATTTTTGATTAAGCAGCCATATTTGTTTTACAAAAAGAATACTTCTGACCCTCCGACAGTGGCACACTATCCGTGCCCTGACTACTTTTTTAAAATCTTTGGTTGACCAGTCAAAAAGCCTGATAGATTTACAATCCACCTTTACATCGCACAACTTGACTTCTTCTTTAAACAAAAAATTAAAAAATGAGACAATTGCTAAAAAAATAACATTTGCACACACTATGTCATTCCCTCTTCCTGTTCACAAATTACCCTGCCAGGGAGATCAGCTCCGCCTCCCGTCCCATTGTCACACACAGCCCTTCCCCATCCTGCACTTCCTCTGGTCCGTTCTGGAGTCCACCCAAGAAGAAAAAGCACATGCATGCAAGCCGCTCACACACTCAGACGCACACTCACTTCATCTTTTTTTTCACTTTCATTTGCTTACATACACACACAGACACAAAGACAAATGTAAAAGAGCAGGAAAAAAATAAGGTGACGCGTAGATCCGAAGGCTTAAATGTCCGAAACAGAAAGTAAGTGTCCGTGGTTAAAAGGAAAGATAATAACCAAAGGCATTTAAAAAAGCGCCAGGGGTTTGCTGACGGCTTTCATCGTTTCTGTGAGCCGATCATCTTCGTGACAAAGTTGACGATGGCGCTGGCAGGCTGGTCAGGGTCCATCTCAGCGAAGAGGTGGCTGACATTGTCGGTTGTGCTTCCCTGCTTACGTGCCACGAACCCAAACAGTCTGCAGAGACAAAGTTAGAGATTTACTTCCAGAGTAAAAACGTCCTTGTTTAAGGATTCAACTGTGAATAAACCCTGCTTTATCATCTGTTTACCTCTAAATGGAGCCTTTATAACCAATTATTATTAGGGAAATGTTCAGAGGTAATAATAAATCAGTTTAGAAGTACTTATATAAAATCTTGCTGATTTTTGTAACATGCAGTTTCTCTGATTGCCACTGGAAAGATCGTGAGTTAAAGCTACTTCTACATTAGTCACCTTACAGACCATAGGTCAACATGTTCTTCTTATGTACAGTCAATGAAAAAGTAACAGTGACTGAATCTAGTACTCAGAAAATAAAAAACTACAACAGTCATAATTACAAGCTGCTAAAATACGATTGTTTGTGTTGAATCAAACAGTCAACACCTTTGTAAGAGATTTCATGTCAGACTCCCTCCCTTGCAGCCTGCAGTAATATCCCCCACTCACTCAGATGCTTCCCCCCCTCCCCTTGAATTCCAGAGTGCCATGAACAGAGGTGTACTTACTTGGCTGAGCCTCCCTCAAGTTTGCTCCACCTGTAAAGATTTGGAGAAAATCGTAAGTTTAATAATTTCGGACACCTGAGAGGCAATCAATGCGCTCACAAGTTCAGTATTAGTCATTTAAAAAAAGAGTTCTAGAGTTACAAGTTACACTGAGAGCCCCCTCTGCTGGATCACACTGCAAACTACTTCAGACAGACTGATGGACTGTGGATAGTTTGAATCTGAACATCTCATTACAGTTTGAATGTAAACTTTCTCTCTCAGTTTTGAATTAATGTTTGAATTTCAAATAAGAAGTGACAGCCCATTCCAAGTTTCAGTGTTAATCAAACTTTAAAGAAGAAGAAATCATGACTCAAACACCGGGGTTTGTTTGTTAATTAAAAAAAAAATGTTTTTTTTGTGTGCCAATTTTCAAAAAAACTTCACATGAAGAAAAGAAGATGCAACTCAGATTTTAAAGTAATCTGTAATTTTTTGATTCAGAGTTTCCTACAACAAGCTAAGAGGTCGTTTTCACGTTTCTGTACTCACTTCCTGTCCTGAGGGTCGATGTCGCAGAACGTGACAGAGTTGGTAGGGTAGTGGCGTCTGAAGAAAAGCCTGTAAAAGTAGCAAAGAGATTACAGAGATACCGAAATAAATCAACTGAAAAAACACACAAGCAAATTGTTTAACTATACAACAACTTTAAAATGTATGTTTAATTCCACTGCAACTTACAATGTATTAATCAATTATTACAGCAATGAGCATTCATTTTACATCTATGATTTGAGCCCTGTTTTTTTACACTTCCTTTTTAGTCCATCTCATTAGATATTCATGTTGTGTTCTCAATCACTCGTTCTTTTTGAATTTCTGCAAACTTCTGAGTTAATTCAGTCTTGTGTTGACGTTTTCCAAAACAAATCTAAAAGAGGTATCCGAAACTGTCTGCAGCAAAAGAAGTAGATGGCCTGAGACTTACTTCCTCTGGTTGTCGGTCAGCGTGATGCCTTGTGATGACACCTTGAAGTGCACAATGGTGGCAGTCGATGGAGAAGTGGCAGCCAGTGTCTCAGATATGGCCTTAGAAACAGCCTGGGGGCCTGTCAGGGACTCCATCTCCACTGAGTTGATGTACAGCACATTGCATGCTGGGAAGAAAGCAGAAGTAGCGGTCAGATCTCAAGAGGACAGATGTCAGGATTGCAACAGAGGGATACATTTCCCATAGAGCAGCTCAAGCTGGAGGCATTTATCCCAAACTTAATCTTGTTAAACAAGTTATGTATGCTTCATTTGGTCCTGTTCATGCAAGAATATTAATTTCCTCTCATCAGGGGGCATGCTGTCTGGAATAAAGCTCGAGTCAAACAGTTCCAGAAACAAATCCATTTGAAATCATTCCACATAAAATATTCTGCCTGTTATGGAGACAAAGCTGGGCACGATTGTTAACAAACACAATCTAAGCAGACTCCAAGGAATTCTGTTTTTGCAGGGTAAAAAATCATTTATCTTATTAATTGATGCAAGTTTCAACATAAGCAGACGATTGACAGACATATGGGATGCACATTCCATGTGAGGGTTTCCAAGTAAAAGTGCACTGGGGTTTACCATGGGAATCAGCAGGGGCCTTCTGCACTGGGGTAACAGGGATGTCTGTTGTCAGTATGAGTGATCCATCAGAGTAGATAAAGTAGGATGAGTCAGGATACAGTGATATTGTTTATGGCCTGATATCTAAATGCTGCTCTGCTTGAATTTAAATATCAGAAACTACGATTGTTATAAGTGAGTGAGTTGATGTTTTACCTGCTCCTTGTTTCAGCCTTTCTGCCAGAGGATTTGGTGCCGCTACCTCTGGTTGTTCCTCTAAGAGATCTGCAAAAAAACAAGAGTAGGGGGAAGTTAGACATTTTGGCTTGAGTTAATCTTAATGTAGTTATACTGTATGTACAGAAACAAGTACGGCTGAATGATACTGGGAAAAAAGTGATGTAAAAAATACAGGAAGTTATCCCGACAAATCCAGTGAGAAGGCTTTAATACGGGAAATTAACAATATAATGGAATGATTTTCAACATTAAGGTAACTATATTTTATCTTAGGCCCTCTATATATGAGTAAAAACATTTGATGCTCAATTATAGAGGTGGGAAAAAATCTATTTATGTAAAATTATCTGCTGACATTTTAGATAGATTCATAACTTCCAAAAATATTTTTTTCCTGGCTAATCAGTCCCTCCCTGCTAAATGCTAAGGCTAGCTCTTTAACTCAGTAGAATGCCAAATGGAGCAGCAAGGAATTCAGCCAGTCTCACAGATGACTGGAGTAGTATGTACTCATTCATAAATAGCCTTGAATCATAAATCGTTTTGAATCAAAAATCGATTCTCAATCGAATCGTGAGACGCTCAAAGACTCCCAGCCATACTCAATACTTGTTTGTTTTTTCTTGATATTGTGAAAATTATGTGAAATGAGATAAATAAACTGATACTTAAGAATCTGTATAAAGTTTAGCTTAAGCTGAATGCAACATGCTTCTTGTGAATACAAAATAAATTAAATGTTTTTTTTACCTCTACATTTGCAACAATTACTCTGAAGCTAGCTGAGCGCTAGCGTGAGTTTCATGGGACTGCCTGAAAATGGTGTGATGGCGTGTAAAATGTACACATGCCAAGCGAAAGCATTGCTTGTTTGCATAAAATAATTTCTTAATTATTGAGATAAATTTAGACCTTTTGTGATGAGTTTATTGAGAAAGCTCTTATTGCGATAACAATAAAATTGTGATTTATTGTGCAGCCGTAGAAACAACATAGAACCACTTTAAAAAGAATAACCATGTCTGAAACACAGCTTGGCTTCACTGACCTGTAGTGGGAATGAGTAGTTTGCAGGGCAGGGCCAGTGGTGTGATGGCGTGTTGGTAGACCAATGCAGACAGACAACCTAAAGAATAAAGACAGGACAGAGTGAGAACGTGTTGATCTGGTTCTCTTCTTTTAAAGAACATTTCACATATAAAGTGATCTCCCGATGGACTCGCCTCATAGTTGTTCTTAGCACCATTTCAATAATTCACTCACACTTTTTCAGAGTTGCTTCAGATTGTTGCTAAACACTTTCCTGAGATCATTTCCTGTGAATTCAGCGGTGTGTTGTGTCAATAGCTTTTTTCCCCAGTTGGTTTGAATAAATCAATATGTCACATGATGAAGTAAAGAAGCCAATTATAACAGACTTCAAACACTGAAGTTCTTTGCATAAATTCGACATTAAATAAAGTATTTTTTCTGTCATGTAATCATCTCATTTGCAGGAACTTTAATCTTACATGACCCAGAGTTGACAGCTAGAGTACCGTTCAGTTCAGTGAAGTCCGTGGTCAGAGATTTTTTAAGACAGATTCAGGTGAGTCATGCTAGCTGTTGTTGATGTATGTACTTGGCTATTTAAGTCTGAAAAGATCACTTATTTTTCTCTTTACTCCACAACCCACATGTTTATTTAGTTTGAATGAAAGACAGTAGACTTTATAGAGGCAGACACTATGACATCACCACAGGTTGTGGACTGTTGTTTGAAAGCAATGAGTTTGGCATTGTTGTCGTCGCCATCTTGATTTCTTGGAGCCAGAAGTTATCATGATTTGACAAGAGGTTGGATTAATAGTTTAATATCATTTTTTTTAATGCATGTTTATAGAGAGCAAAGTTACTCAAGAGGACAGAAGAAGAAGAAGAACAGATTTCAGCTTGCCCAATCTTGGATTTAGCAGAGGATACACAAACACATGCGCGCTCAGAAAAACAAACGTTATACAGCCTTGTTTTGTAATTAGTCACGAGAACTGAGATTGAAGTTAGATCCCTTCAGTCAATACTATAATTACATGTTCGAAAACTTGGAGAGGGCTGCAGATCCTTCACACACACAGTCAGGCACACAGAGAGGAGCAGTCATGTTTGACTTTTTCTCTTTTGAAACTCTTCAACCCTTTTCTGTTCCACCCGTGTACATGTGAGTGTGTATTTCAGAAGGAAAGGAAACAGCAGGATCTAACTTACCAAAGTAAGGCTCATTGGGACAACCCTTCAGCTTCACTCCTTTGGGGCTGCTTTCAATCAGAAAGTGCCTCACCAGCTCGTTAGTGACATCACCTACAGCAAAACAAAGAGGGAGAGGCATGAGGGAGACATCACCTCATGTCTTTGGTATTTAGATTTAGCAAGTTAAGTTCTATCTTTACCCTGACCAAAGACTGAGATAGTGAGAAAGAAGAGTGCTGCAAGTCCAACTAAATAGTTGTTGCATTGCTAACTGCTTTGAAATAGGTAAACCACCATCATGCCCCCTACCTTTCTTGCTCTGATGCGCAGAGGGTGGGGGAGAGGCCACCTTCATCGCCAGGCCGTAAGCCCCCCTGAAGGAGTGGCTGTCCCGAATAACAAAGGCCCCAGGCTCCTTCTCTCTCAGCAAGCCAATAGCTGGAACACAGAGGACAAACAGTTATTTATTATGATCAGAATAATAATGGTAAGGTTAGTTTGGGAGGAGGGGGGGGGGCAATTTTTGGTTATTTTGACTGAGAATTAATTTCAGAATAACACTGATTTGCAGGGATGTTTGTTGCATAACTTTTCCTGATTTCCCAAATAATTTGTTGGCCTATTTGTTGAGATCTTCACAAACAGTCTGAAAAACAAGACTGGTTCATCACTTTGCTGTGTAGAGATGTTGATCATTTTTGTAGTAACTGGCCCTTCATTGGCTATTGGCTAATGCATACATCATGATTTCATTGAAAGTCTTACAAGAGGCATTACTGATTGGTCGTCTATTGCAAGCACAATTCTGACTTTTTTATATCGATTGTCATGAACTCTGTCACAGGATCAATTGTTATAACTTTTGTGTAACATTTATATCCATCACAGTCATCAAGTCAGAATTCTAATAAGTATTTATTAATATTGACTAAATTACTGAAAACACTCCTTGCCCAAACTTTACTACACTTTACGTTGAAGGCTTATAGAAAGATGTTAAGTTGTAAACATCTTAACATGCTAAGGTTAGCATTGATCACAAAGACCCTCTGTTCTACAGTAAAATCTGACCGGCAGCAGGCATCACTTCGTTAAACTAAAGTACAGGGAGGAAAGTCTCAAATCTGTGTTTGAGAAACTGCTGTCAGCCTGTGTTCCATTAAAACTACAACCTCAAACATGACACGTTGTTTAGGACACTCCATTGTTGTTCAAGAGGAAGGGCTTTAGATTGATTACTTCACCGTTTAAGTTCAATGACTCAGCCTGTCCACATGTGATAGTTTAAGGAAGGAAGATGGATGAGACGAGCAACACATGCAGATGTTCCCTAATTCTGTACACATGGAGCAGCTTTTCTTCTGGGAACACATGGCACTAAGTGTAATCTGTGTGTGTGTGTGTGTGTGTGTGTGTGATGTCACTGCAGTGAAACATGTGCTTGTATTTAACATGAGACAATTCAATATTGGTCATGAGCAAATACAGATGGGGCAACAATAGCCACTGACCTCACAACCAAACGCACGTGTTCAGAGATGTGTCTATACCGGTAAATGCATCTTTGAGTGCTCTTGTATCCATGAATATAAATCATCCGATTTGTTTAAATGCATTTATCAACAGTGTTTAGTATTTCAAACCACAGCATACAAGTTTTAGAGGAATATTCCAATTAAAAACAAAATTATAGACCCATAATGGCGGGTAATGTTTGACAAATTGGAGTACAATTATGTCAAACAGAAATGCAATTGAACAAATTTCATACAGGAGCTAAAAATGGTAGGCTATAAACCTTAAAAATGTGACTCAGAATTACCAAAAAACACAAAAGAAACCACAACAGAAGTAGAAAAAGTTGATAGAGAAAGTTTATATCCTTTTGGACGTGTGTGTTTGATCAACACAAGGTGGAAGTGGCCAGAAAATAAACACAGTTTTTTTTAATGGTCATGTAAGGAAAGTCTTTAAGCTTCTAACCTTGCTCCCTGGAGATGTCTGGCTTGTACCAGAACTTGGACGTGTCTTGGACAAACTTGACATTGAGCCTGCTCTCTGGACTGCCATCTGAAAAAACAACAAGAACAAGGCCACAGAATATCACAGCAATGCTTAACGACACTATGTTTTGATTCCAAAAACTATGAAGGGCTAATCCAACCTAGTACAATGTGACTGCTGACAATCTACAACAATGAAGTTACACCCCTAAGATTTAAAATGCACTCATCATAGTCTGCTGATGAGGCAACGCTGTGTTACTATACATTGAGTTTTATACCTGGAAAGTATGCCTAACATGCTAAATTCTAGCTAGCTCTTAACTTAGGTTGAACTAACAGCACAACACATGTGGTCGCTAATACTCTTGTTAGACACTATGGATTTAGTCAGCTCTTGTTGGGCATATGAATGATTATTGCAAACAGAAAATATAGTTTTCATGATGATAAAAAAAAGGCCCTTACCTGGCATATTGAACCTCGAGAAGTCAGAGAGGGTGTGGAAGTAGCCAGGAGTGCCTCCCCCACTCATTGGGGACATGATCTTCCCATTCATTGTGCCATAGGACACTGCTCCATTTGGTCTATCGCCACTCGACATCCGTCGCTTCTCTGGAAGCTGGGGCTGGAAACTTGGTGCTGGACTCCCCTGCCTGAAGCCTGCACCCATGCCCATCATTCCTCCATCCTGGTAGCCTGCAGGCGAGATAGGGAAGGAAGGAGTTGGCGGTCCCTGGTAGCCTGAAGAGCTGCTCTGTCTGGACAGGTTCCCATGTCTCTCATCTGGGGTGGTGTAACCACTGTGCATGGGGTGACGGTCCAAACTGGGGCTTCTCTGGGACACCTGGGACACAGATGGATGACGTCCCAAAACCGGACTTCCATGTTGGTGTGTGATAGATGGCTGTCGGCTGAGCACAGGACTACTCTGCATAGGATGGCCCAAGGACGGCTGTCTGCTGAGAACTGGGCTCCGCTGAGACCCCTGTCCCAAAGAGGCCTGTCTGCTGTGGACTGGGCTGCTCTGTGCACCCTGAGATGGACGACGACCAAGGCTGGGACTGCCAGCGAGCCCTACTATACCCACATCAAAGCCATTGGCAGGTGTTGCTTGCTGACCAAAAATGGAATCAATCTGATTAGAGCTGGGGTGCTGCTGTTGAACAGTGTTGTAGATATTTGTTCTGTGCTGTGCGAGGGGACTTCCATGGCTGAATGTTGTCTGAGAGGGTTCTGAGTTGGGCATACTGGGATCCGAGGGCCCATAGCTCCCTAGTAGGGTGCTGGGGCCAAGGTAGGACAGCATAGGGGTAGTAGTGCCAAAGTAGGAAGAGGTTGGAGAGCTTGAATCCAGGTAGGAAGGAGTCGGGGTATTCAGGACTTGATATGAAGGGGTGGGAGTGGGGTAGGCACTCTCTGTAGCCTGGGAGCGGAAGCCTGAATCAGTGGTTGGTTGGGACGGAGTGCTAACATTGCTCTCTGCTGAGGGCTGCTCACTGGAAGAGAATAAGAAAAATGTCATTAGTTCAGAGCATTTCTTTTCAGTATTCATTAAAAACATGAGCCTTAATTAATTTATTCAACTCTATATAACTAGAAAATCAGGATGATTTTTCACGAGACTCACCCCTGTGAGCTCTGGATGGGGCTGCTGCTGGACAGAGGAGGGTTCAGTGTGTGGGATGGCGGACTCGGACTTCTCTGCCGGCCTGTAGTCTCTCCCGGTGGGCTAACGCTCTGTGGAGGCGCTGGCTGCTCTCCTCCTGCCACTGCAGACCTTGCCACAGACTCTACATAGCTTCTTGGTGCTAAATGGTGGAGAGAAGAAATGTCACTGTGAGCCACATATTTACTTTACTCAATGTTTCCTCTGTAAGGTTGAAAAAAGCCAAAGTTTATAACAAATACATTTTTTTTGTGACAACAGAAGGGTGGTCTGTTATGAAATAATTCAGTTAGTAACACCAATCAATATGATCAAAGATAATGTATACAGCATGTTAAAGAACAAAACATGTTAACTAAATAAAAGTGAATGCAAAAGTGGGAATAAGCCGACCTGTGTTCTAAGTAAGCGGAGTGGACCTGCTTAAGAAATTAATTATTTTATTGATTTTAAAATGATTTGTTTCTTCTGCTAAACATGTAGTCCGTTGGAATCAACTATTAAAGATGCTTCCATAGCAACAGTTAACTGTGTAGCCTTCATAAAATGAGCTAAGCTAGCTGTTATTACTCACATTAAATCGAACATTTCCACTGATGGTGAAGTGAGACACCATGAGTAAGTCGAGGTGAACAGATCCTCATGAATCAGAGCAGACCCTGAGCCTCGTCACTGTCGCAGTCTGCTGACATTTACTTTTCCATTGACCATCTTTAAAATGCTTTCCTATCTCGTACCATGTAATGTTCTCTGTTTACTTTAAGTGCCATCTTTAGTTTTGAAGATTCCTCTGTCATAGCCTGCAGTTTCTGTTTTGTTTAACCTCTTTCCTCCGTTACTATCCTTTCCTTTCTCTTTTCTCCCACAGTAAACAGAACAAAATCAAATTAACGGGACTTCTTTCCACGGATTAATTTGACTAAAACTAGTCCTTCTGTGATGAAAGCGGCTTTGCTAGCACTCATCTGCATTTCATAGTAACGGTTAATTATACTTATTATACAGCCGTAATCTGTCGAGGAATATCAGACCGTTGCCATGCAAAATTGGCAAATCAGAATCAAGTATTGAACAAAGCCGTGTAATGAGTATAATTAATGTAAAATAAAAGGCTAAGCCACAATGAGGGTGATAAAGTGCAGACAATAGAACAAGAAAATGAAATATTGTGTCTGCTAAAAGAGTTGAACAGGATAAATAAAATGCCAGTCATCGTGTTTTCAGCAGTGGGAGTGATGGTGATTTTTCCAGACAGGAAATGAAATGGTTGTGCCCTATGTTATACGTTGGTGGACTACAACTGACGAGAATGTGATGCTGGAGATTTAGACATGAATTGTCAATGATGATCTGTTGCATTATAGCAGCAGTCTTACCTTCATCATCTTCACTGCTCTCATCATCTGTGGCGCATCAGTAAGATAGTCCAGAAAAACAGAATAATGTAAAGGAACTGAGGGATGGAATTTTTCTTCTATACTTGTTTCATTATGTTTTAGAGGGACCGCGTGTGTGTGGCTGCCATGTATAAAGTCTTAGGGTTTAGTAAGACCATATCAGTGTTATCACTTTTTTTTGCCTCCCATCTAATCACAGCAGTAGAAACAAAAACAATGCAGTGAGCAGAGTGGTCAGTAAAAGATCTAATTATGATGAAGTGAGTGTTATATCCAACCTGAGCCTGTTTGATTGAGATGGATTTCTGCTGGGTTGTGGGGCTTCAAACCCAGAGCTGACAGTGGAGTCTTAGCCAGACCAGGAGGGGACCGACCTGAAAAGAGAGGGACAGGTTTCACCACACAGCTTCAAACACGGCTGACATCTTGACAGCTGCTACCTGATAATAGTCTTACATTTATGTATTGTTTTTAGAAGATCACAAAATAATTCCAGGGCATAAAAATGCTAAATATAGAATCAAAATGTCCATTTCATTTCCAAATGGTTTGCTTTTGTCTTTACATCTAAAAGCTGGAGTTCTTGATTATAATATCTTAAACTGGTAAACAGCTGTCAAGACAAAAGATAGAGACGTCAACACGGGTTCACAAACAAGAGCAACATGTTCAGAGGGGTGTGCTCATGCTCTGAGGAGGGGGCAACACATGCATGTGACAGAGGGACAACACCTCACTCTACCATCAGTAAAACAAGGTGTCTGTCAAACACAACATCAAAGCAGAGCTGGGTCAAACTGCACACAGACTTTGGCTCCATCACAAACCCTCATCCTTCAGGAAAGACATGTTTCTTTTCCTCAATATTTCTGACTTTTACCTACAAATCATTTTAGTTTTAAATATGTGATCTTCTCTGAAATGCTTAAAACGTTTTGTACCTTTAAATCAGACAATGCCAAAATGTATTACTGTTCTTAAAATGACAGGACCCGTGACACAATGTCTGCTACATTAAAACTGGAGGGAAAGATGAGGAGTACAGCTGTCACAGGTCAGATTACTGACACATTAAGTACTATAATCATTCCAACTATGAACGTGTCTTATAAAAGGTGACACATTTTGTGTCGTTGTTTCTTGTCATACATTGCAGTGCCAACTACTCCTTTATTCCCCTCCAGTATGAAGTCAAAAAACAAACATATTGCTTGCAAAATAATCAAAGGGCAAGACACAAATTGCTGGGTAAGAAGACTTCTGCAGAGGGCAGGCAGGGTGCTGGCTGTGGTTGCAGCAACAAGGAGTCCAAACAGCAACACAGAGAGCAGCAGCTGCTGAGTGTCCAACAATGAATGTATGTTCTTGTACTGTTTCTAGTCAAGCCAGTACCTCTTTGGTCCAGACATAAATATTTTCCACTATTGTTGGAGAAATGACCATGCAATTAGCTATTCATGGTCCACAGAGGATCCCTCTATTGATCCATGTTCTGTATCTCTGTATAGTGTGTAATCAAACTTGGCCATTTGTGTTGGCTGCAGAATGAACCATTAGTGGCATTTCCTGGACAACATTTAAATGTGTCCCATACTATTTCTGTAGTATCACTATACGCCTCAGTGGTAGTTTTTGTTTTATTTTACCATGCTAACACATAATGATTGTTGATATGTCTGCTAAATATCAGCAGTATTGTTTTAGTAATAGCATGCTAACTTTAGCACTCAGCTAATAGAAGTATTGTGCCTAACTACAGACAGCTGTCTGTATGGTTGTGACTTCCTCTTGCACAAATTCTACTTCTTTATCAGTAAAATACTTTTATGTTTTATGGTAACTCTCTAAAAATGAACTGTCTGGTTTCTCTGTACTGTGAGTGTTACTCTTCATCATGTCTGATTGTTGCCAGTGCTGCTCTCGTGTGGCTATCATGCCAAAGCAGTGCAGGATTGTGCTAAGTGCTGGACAAAGGGTCACTCGGGCAGAGGGGAGGGACAGGGATTGGGAAATGGGGAGTTTGTTTGGCTGACATTGTGGGACAGTGGAACTCCGGTAGAGACGCGTGCATCCTCCACTTACCAAAGAATCCAAATCAATTCTTTGTCCTTAAGCAACCTAAATGACCCATATTGAATCACGTGTGGTGTGTTGGGCAGGCTAAGTGAGCACTTGGGAATGTGATTTAAGGACACATTACTCAAGATGACCATGTAATGGGGAGTAAATCTGTTGTCACGTGCAAAAACCTAACCATGCACCTCTCACAAGTTTTGCAAATTCCTGCAAAACTAATTTTAGTTAACTGGTGACAGTTAACTCCATTTTGTGCTCAGCTGTGAAAACAGTGATCTAGTTACAAGGTGAAAAAACAAACAAGGAGGTCACTTGAATATTTTTCTCTCAAAAGTATTTTCTAATGCAAAAACTTGGTCGTAATAAGTCGCTATCACTGTGTACACCATGTTCCTATTTTGAAGGCAAGGCGGGATGTTACACAACAGAGTGGGTGTTACAAAATATGGTGTGTGTTTTTATGACTGACTTTTATAGGTGTGCCCTGGGGGAGATAGGCGATAGAACCAAATGAGGTAGAGTTGGCAAACAATGTGTTACCTAATGCATGACTCTTGTTTTAGCGTGGGGCGTGTCTGTATTCTGCAGAATTTTTGAGAGGCAAATGAGAAAAATAGTGATCCATGTCCAAGTCTGATCTCAAGTCTTTTCTCCAGTGTTAACGACTCGGGAACAAAGAGGGTTTTCTGGCTTGCATTATCTATTAAGTTCGTTGATTTCTTTTTTTTTTCGAAATGTGAAAGCTGTTCAAAAATAGTTTTTGGGAGAAAGAAACTAAAGAAAAGAGGTTTGATATATAAAGTGGTGTTAAAGTGCAGGGCTGATCCAGCTTCTAAATATAGACTGCAAATAATAATAGACGAAGCCTGAGTGATGTCACCCATTGGTAACTGACAGGGGACGTCTGGGGCAACTTGCTTTCATCGCAACCCGGCCCCGGATAAGCGGAAGATGATGGATGGATGGACAATCTTTATAAAATCAAACTGGATGAGTTATCTAAAAAAATCCCCCGTGTCATATAAAGCCCAGGGTGTGCCGTAGAAACATGTGCTAATCAGATAGTAAACATGTTTATTTCTGCTGTCAAAACAGGGATTTTGAATGGGTGTGTAGGTGACTTCAGGGGATTCTGCAGCCAACCTCTAGTGGACACTAGAGGAACTGCAGATTTTTGCACTTATGCACTGGCTTTTTCATTTTTCAACACTCTAAATCAGCTCTAAATTACTTTGAAAACATTTTTGCTTTTTTTTTTTTTACTTAAAGAAATAATACACATTCACAATGTAAAGACAGAGAACATCACTTAGATCAGACTTAGAACATTTCCCAAGAGGATCATTTTTTACTCTCTTGCCTCTCAGTGCTTCTGAAGTTTTCGTAACTAAGTCAACGCAATAAAATAGTTTTCTCATGTGGTTAACTTATTTCTTCTTTGTGGGACAGTTACACAGAATATGGACAGTCTGTATAGAGAAGAGAGATTAAATGTCACATGATTAAGTATAAGGCCACACTTCAATTGTTGTAAATCAGAATAAAGTGTCCTCATGCTCTGCCATGAAAAATTTACACTTTAAGACTTTTTCATAAAGTCATTTCAGTATAAGAAGTTCATTAAAGCTTTATAAACTCATTACTTAAATTACTTCAATGACTTTTAACACCAGAGACATTTTGATGGTATCTCAAGATTAAAAAGAGAAATTGTTTTAATATCTTTTCAATCTTGAATATTTGCTTTAATCGTTTGTCCTATCTACATATGTCTGAGCTCCACAGTGCCCTCTGTCAGCCGGAGGGGGAACTTACACAGGTTGAAGTAAGGGGTTTGCGGCGAGATGGGGAAGGCAGGGGTTTGGGGAAACACCTCACCACCAACTGTGGGTGTAGGACTGATGGGGCCACCCTCAAAGTCTTCGAAGGCCTCCCGGTAGCTGTGCATGTGTCTCTGAGGAGTGGAGAAACAACGTCAAATACAATAAGACATGTCTGCATGAGCAAATAAGGGGTTTGTTTATTTGAATGTTTATTAAATGTTTGCTTCTTACCTCCTTAGGTCGTCCGCCAGGATTCATCGCGATGGCATTGACAAACTCTGGAGAAACACAGCGGACGGGGGAGCGAATCGGGACGTCAGGGGAGTCACACTCATCGGAACCGTTCTGGTGCTGTCCGTCACTGGTGATGCGTCGGCGGGGCAAAGTGGCAGGCTCATCCAAGGACACTGTGCGGGCCTGGACACCTTAATTGACCCACAGTAAGAGTTAATATACAGCTTCTTTCTGCTGCTCAGTTTCACCTCTCTCTCCTCCACCACTGTCATCAGAGGTTAATGGTTGTCAGCCATTGTGAATATTCTCAGAACAGGCCGAGTATATGCAGGAGGCTGTGGCTCTTATGACTTTGAAAATACAACATGCACACTCAAAAGGTTAATGGATGATTAGCTGCTGATCAAACATAAACCTGTTAAATCACAGAATTACTGTAAACAACAAATTCCTTAATTCTTTATAATCCCATTCCATGAATTCAATCTGCAACAATACACACACACAAACAATTGTTAGTAAGGGGAAAGTAAAACTCAACCTCGTAAACGTGTTACATTTAGTGATGTTCACCTCTCTTAACTCCAGCTTTAATAAATAACTCCTGTTTATATTTTCAGCTGATGCGTCTATCAGGCCAGTTCTGGCTGAACCTCAAAGCAGTCAGTAAGCTCATTTCAGTTAATCTGGTTTACACTGCCAGAGAAAAAGGGAGAAAACTAACGGCATAAAACAAACAGGATTTGAGTTAAGAGCTTTAAACTAATATGTGATGCCACCACTGAGTGGCGGGTCAGGGCAGCAGAGCATGATATGCTGACCGAAGCAGCAATGACTGACTTTACTCTTTGGGCCAAGATTAGTGCACATTGGAGAGAGAAGGAAAGTGCAGTAAATTCAACAATGAAGAGAGAAAATACAAAAACTCTGTGCTGAAACAAAATGTTCCTTTTTTTTTTAAATATTTCTAATTCTTTTACTGGAAATATGTTGGCTCGACCTTGAGCTATCTGCTCGTTTCTTTCTTGGAGCTCCTCTTCTGTATCTACGTACAACAATGTTTCAGTGAGGGTTGAATGACCTCATGAAGGAAACTGAAAAAAAGTACACAAGCTGATGGTGATTTTTTACATGTGAATGAAGGTTTGTTGAGGTTAATACAGACAGACCTCTTCACAAATGAAAAACAAAAGGGACACACCCGGACTGTTATGGAAACGGTGAAAATATTACTATCGCCCTCACTCAGCTGCACAGTGAAGAGAGGGAGTGAAATCCTGGCACATACAGTAGTTTGGGGGAAAGTGAGTTAAATAATCAGGTATGAAGTTTTGCCAAAATAGTATAAAAATCTGAGTTGCCATAAAGGATTTGGTGTGTTTTGTGTTAGAATTATCAGATTGTGCTTCATAAATCCATGTACTCAATGTATTATTTCCTGTAATCAAAATAAATCAATGATAAACATTGTGATATCTGTTAGATTGATCTCCAGCTTTAAAAGACTCGGTGTTGGCAGGTTGTTCGTTAAAGAATCTTAGAAGTGACAGCTCTGAGAAGCTTGTAGTCAACACCCCCAAACAGAAACACACCCACCAATGCACCGAGCCCGGAATCTGGGAACCAGATGTACCACCGATGCACTGCTCTACAATAGAGGACTGTCAAACACTGTGCTGTTGCCTGAGCGACGGCTAATGGTTTCCAGCTGGGCAGCTGGAGATTCCCAAGGACTGACTTTTTTTGTATTTTCTCCCCTCCCATTTCTCAGCTATTTAAAATCCAGCTATCACGTGGATACACATGGGGTATATTTCAAAAACATAACCTTGATGGTGATCCTTTTTTTCTCTTTAAGGAAGGGAAACTACTGTTTCCATATGTGCACATCTGCATCAGAGGGAGGTTGTCTAAGGTGAGGGGAATGCATTCCTTGAAAGGTCAGTTCCAATCAATAAGATGTTTAAAAAATATGTAAATTAATAATCAAACACTGAATTTTTGGTAAATACTACTAGTTTAGTAAAAAAAAACCTCATGATAACTACAGAAAGGAACTTCTCCAACGCGTTCACACTCCACTTTTATCTTGTGTTGCCTCTCTAACAATGATAATGCCCTAGTGCCCTAAACAGATCAATCTTGTCTGTATTGGTGTCTTCTGTCTTGCAGTAGACACATTAAGCTTTAGTAGTGCTTCCAACTAGGACTGCAGTCTCTCTCCTAGATTTGGTGTCCCTTGTCCTGGCTTTGTAAATCTTCAAAATAGTGCACAAGAAAAAAAGCGGCCTTGAATGAGGCCAGTGTATCCTGGCCTCGGTATTGTTCCCTGAGTTTGGCGAAATGGATCTTGTGACATGCTCTCTCCTGGCAAGAAACAGAGCCTCCTTTGTGCTTTCACTGTCTCGTTCTTGTGAAACTTTAACATTATCCAACGGGGTATTCTTTTTCCAGCCACACAGTTGAGGTAATTCTCAACTTTGAGGTACAGAACTCCGACTCAGAACAAACACGAATTAAGAAAGGATGTATGCAGACAGGAATCAGTGGTTAGTTTGATGTTGATGATGATGCTCTGCAAACCAAATGATGACAGAGAAGAATATGTTATGAATAAAAAGGAGGAAGCGAAATAAAAAGACAAAATGAGCAGCTGTAGACAGGGCGGTTAATCATGAACAGGAAATGAGAACTCATTAAATGCAAACCAAAGCCCACCACACACAGAGGCAGAACAGATACAGACTTGAAGTAGGTTTGGGAAAACACTTTGAAAAAAAAAAAGGATTTCTCCTTTTTTTTTTTCAAGTGTCTTCTCAGACAGGATGGGAGAACCAACCCGAGAGGGAGTGAGAACGGCGATGCTCAAACTGAGAAGAGGTCATAATTGGGATGACTTTTTGGACACGAGCCGAGAATTCTGGGTAAAAAGATGGATGATGAAAGAGAAAAGAGTGATGAAACAAGAATTTAAAGGAACAAAAAAGAAAATGAAGTGGAAACAAAGTTTGTACATCAGTCTATACATGCATTTGTGAAAGCTCCCTAGAGACCCACATCAGAGAAATATAGTAAAGATAGTTTTTCCCCACTGCTTCTGAAAACGGCTCAATGACGGAGGATTTAAAAATTCTTCTCTACATTTAAATGCCAGTAAAAAGTTATAAATTCATGTGTTATTGATTTATGATGTCTGTTATCAGAGTAACTCAGCTGTCACTCTATCACTTTTTGTGTTCATTTTGTTCAGTTTCTTGCTAATCTGCTGGACGTCTAACGTGCTTATCGAGGGACTGTTAACCTGTTGGACTGGAGCAAATGCTTCCTGTGTTGCCTGAGTACTTGAACTGATGAGGTGACATTCATGAAACAGGATATGGACAGTTGTGTTTTACAAGAGGGATTCTTGTTTACTGAAGGGCTAATATCAAAATACAGATCAGCACTTGCTGCTACAAAAACAGGTAACCCACAACTGTGACAATAAATGATACATATGCTAAATGGTGAAAACACTGCCAGATAAAACACTGCTACAACTCTTTAAGAAAGGCAAGCCTAGAGAAGGATTGTGTGCTGGATTAATCCTTCTGACCACGCTGTGTATAACAAAATAGGGAAGTTTCCTCTTTTTGCAAGAAAAGATAAAGACAACAGCTAGACAATTCTGTGACCTAAACAGTCTTTAACATTACACAAGTATTGATAACATTAATCTTGTATGAATTTAATTTTTAAAAAAAATCTTAGTTTAAGGTGCTGAAGACACACATTAATCTAAGAATCAAAATGAAATAACTGAACCTTTAAAGAATTATTCTTACCAGCAACTCTTTGGGCCACCAGACCCTCAACATTGAAGACCTCATCAGCGTCACTTTCTCTTGTCTGTGGTGTTGCTGTAGCAGCAGCCGGGCTTCTCAGGGGCTCAGAGCCCTCTGAAGACTGGGGCAATGCGCTTGGAGGGTAGGTATTGATGGGCTTGAGCTGGATGTGACCAGTTACTGTGGGTGGTGTTTGCGATGAAGGGCAGGATCCAGCCATTTCAGATGTGTATCTTAAAGATCCCTGAAGAGGTGTAGGCTCTGGGGTACTGGGCTTTCCAGGTGACATTTGACCTTGTAAAGAGTTGCCTGCAAGTGTGGCCATAGGGCCAGAATAGTGTGTATGGACTGATGCATCTGGAGTGTAGGAGGGCCTGGTTTGGTTCTGGGAGAAGGACGGCTGAGTAGTCACTACAACACTGTTTTCCCGTAGTGGAGCACTTTGGGATTTTGGCACAAGTGAACGGCCTGGTTCCAGATCCAACATGAGGAGATTAAGGGTTTCAATAGATTGCTCAATTTCTTGCTGGGAGGCACTGTGGCGATGGGGAAACTGTGGGAGGCTGTGGTGGCTGGGCATCACGGCTACAGAGGGAGGTGGACTAAATGTGAGGCCTTCAGTTACTGGCTCCTCGGGTACCCCAAACTGCTGCCAAACATTGAGACCACGTTGAACGGCATCCCTGCTACTGGTGGTGCGGGTGGGAGCTGGAGGCATAGACTTTGGCTCTGCACCAAATGACTGAGAGCGGTACAAATTGCCATTCTGGTTAGCAATGTAATTATCCGTGGATGGACTTGAATCACTTTGGGTCAAAGTGACATGTTTGTCGGACGTGCCAGTCTGTTTCTGGACGGTTTCCAGAGGCTTCTCTGGGACGCTGCGCTCTAGATATGGCACATGGTCCTGGCCATTGATAAGTGACTCAGACTGGTAATAAAGATCAGCTGGAGTAGCCCGTCCATCCGTGGAAGAGAACGTCCCTAGACTGTCCACACTGTTGCCCTCTTGACTGGTTGGCAGCTCATCATCTAAAATGTCTGTCTCACGCTCAATGCTACTGTGCCCATTCACATGGACCTGTGCAGGCACAAGGTGAAGCATTCCCCCAACAGCAGAGGTTGGGGTGGACAGGTAGCCCTGCCGATGCATGGGCCCCTCCAATCCACTCAGCAGCTGCTCCAGCTCCTGTTTCTCTTGGGGACTGATTGGTTGTTGAGCTGGCGGGGTGTGAGGACGGACTGAGTGAAGCTCCTCACCTACGGAAACATGTGCCTGGCTCACTGTGGACGTCTGAGGTGCTGCTGTCGCTTCATCAGTTCGGTCAGTTTTGATGGAGGCAGTAGAGTTTCCTGAGTCGCTGCTCACTGACAGGGCATGATCAACTGCAGGTAGGGCATGTTCAGCAGCAGTGGGTGGGAGGCCGTTTGCTGTGACTGCTCCTTCAATAGACTCCTTTTTGCGAACTTTGGCATAGAGGCTGCCATCCAGTGGTCCTTCGGTGTGTATAACTTCTGAAACAAAGAAGTACAACAGAGTATATGAGATGAGATGCTGATCCAAAACAACTCAGCTTTCTGCAGTCACTCTAGTATTTTCCGAGCCATGGAGTTTCCCCTAGTTATAAACACAGGATTCATTAAGACATTAAAAAGCAAAGAGAAAGGAACTAGTATAGAGAGTATATATAGAGAGAGGGTATCATGAAATTGTGTGGACATGAACAAAAAACAGCAGTTAAATGAAATACTGGCTCATGTCCACCTATTCTGCCAGCCTCAGGAAATGAGCAGAGTTTGTGGCTTGCACTGTGGAAAAAACGATGAAATCACAGGAGCCTGCCTTGCACTTTCAAGAGTCGATTGGATTAATCTCTGCCACCTGATAAATATTAGCATAATAGAAGATGAATCAGTTGTTGATTTGATTTGCTAATGATCCTCACAAAAGTAAACAAGTTATGCTCCCTCAAAAAATACATGACATGGCCAAATTTGTATCCACTCATTTACTCATGATGCTAAACTAACACACATTCTGTACTTGCATGCCCATGCACACTGACATAAAATCTAATCTATCTATCACAACACTCCAATAAAGAGGAAATAGGGTGACCCATTCGGAAGAATTTAGTCCTCACTGGAAAACTGGCCTCACTGAGAAAGGAAGGCCCAGAGGCTTTTCCTGGCTTTCTTCACCCAAAGCAAAACAAAAGCTCTGCTGACTCATCCCAATTACGTCACATAACAAAACATTACGTTAAAAATCTACATTACCTCGTTGGATAATTCCTTTTATACTTCCTGTTTCAGTTCTTAAGAAACCATATTACCCACGATGAGGCATGTCCTCATGCATAATCAGATTCTTTAGCTGGTAAAGAAGCTGCACAAAGGAGCTGTCTGTCCCTATAAGTTATAGATATCGCTATCTTAGTTTTAGTGAATACTGGGCTCTGTAGTGGAACTTGGTGGGCGTACACAGGCTGGGTACTGCAAGGTCTCTTTGGCGGACCAGTGGCAACATGCCAAGGGAATGGCGCACTGAAGGAACTTAACTGTCAGGCTGCTGGTTGAAACAAATCTTGTTGCTGCAAGTTGTAAAAACTCACAGCTTATGCTTTTTTTTTTTTTTTTACTACTAAGCTGTTTGTGAGTGGTTGCTTATTGTCCGGTCTGATGATGGTCTTTCCGTCAGCATCAAAAGCTGGTCGTGCAGCGTATCTCTGTGATAGTACCTGTGCTCTAATCTTTAGTATATCGATAACAAATGTAGTTTTCATAACAGTAGCAATACAGACCATAAGCCAAAAGATGTCCAAATTGAATGCAAACGTTCAAATTTTTGTTACCTGTTTACGTAAATACTCCACTATGTCAGTGTTGTCCCCACTGAAAATAAGCTAAGACTGGAGTCTCCAAATTAAGTCATCATTACATTTTTATTTAGCACATGAAACTGCTAAAGTATCAAGTTAGGGCCTGTGCATGCATTCCCATCCACATGAGCGCACACACACACATATACACTTTTAAAGCATCAGTTGATAAACATAGACAAGTCGTGAAAGCAGAGCTCCCCAACCTTTCTCCGTTTCATTACTTCAAAATCACCTGCTATGTGGCCAAATATAAATCACAAAATAAGAATGATCAGTCCCAAATCTCAGCTGATTTCCCATCCTCAATGCCTAATCCAAAACAAATGAGCAAATCACCTTAAACTAGTGAAAGCTCTGTCAAAACAAATAGCTCCTCCACAGGAGGAGGTTTCCCTACCTGTGTTAGCAGTGGACGACAGTACAGTCCCAATCAAAGCCCTTCAGAAAAGCCCTCTGGATGGAACATTAGGAATAACAGCAAGAGTTGGGAGAGTCTGCTTTGGTTTGTGTTCCTTCTCCTCCCTCTCCTGAATAACTGTCCAGGCAGAGCGGGACAGAAACTGCTGTTGCTCGCTGTTCAGTGGCTCACACTATTCTGAAGGCTGTCCCTGCTGTGTATGCATATGTGGGAGGTCTATCACAACACCCTGTTTGATGGTATAACTGGGCGGAGGGGTATAAGAGGCTCTTGCAATGCAGGATTTCATAGAATGACATCAGTCCCTTTAGGTTAGCTTCTCTGGAGCACTTATTTCCTTGGGATATAGGTTGTTACCAGCCCCCACTGCACAAATAAAAGGTTTGATGCTTTACAAAAACACACTTCACAAATTGTGGCATCTCCAACATTTGTTCCATGCAGACATACACAGTTGCCACTCCTTAGCTTTAGCCCACTGGTGTTGAAAACACTCGTAATGGAAAGAGCTGCTTGGTCCAGCAACAGTCATTTAACAAGCTCTCCTCTTTAAGCTAGGAAGCAAGGCAAAAACTCCACCCTGCTGCAGGCAGATGGAGAAAACAGAAAAGCTTAGCAAGTCAAAAATAGACCAATACATTGAGTGGCTGCTGATATGATGTGAGAATAAGAAATGTTCTTTATCTTATAGGTAAATGCACAAGATTAGATAACATATGACTGAGTCAGATGTAGATGATTTGCAATAGTTGTTTAAATCGAACAGTTTGACAATGGAAAATAACGCATTACACAAAACAAAAAACCTCCATCACAGTTTAGGAGCTCTTCAGTATGAGGTCAGTAAACATTATAATGTAATCACTATACTATTGCAAACCAGAACATTTGAAAACAGCCCCATTTAACATTCACATTCCCCTGCACCAACTTTTTCCTTTTTCATCCTCATTTAAATCATGTTAAACCATAAATACATGATAATGGGCTGGGCTGTGATACCGTTTCCCCTCATTTCACTCTCAGGTTGTTAACCAACTCTCTTCTTGTCTCTCCTCTCTTCTCCCCCCCCTTTTTTTTCTTTACCCCCACATCCTTCGCCTCTCACTTTATTCTTACACTGATGATGATGGCAATGACTGGAATGAGGCTTGCTGGGCTGGTTTAGTCACCCCCTTAACATGCTCATGGCTTCAGGTTTGAGATGATGTGACTGACGAGCGATCCACAGAATCTCCATTTGTACAACAGGAAATCCAATCCGTCACTTAACACTGGTGAGACTTGTTATAGCAAGCAGACTATTTATGTTGAGACTGCTTCTGTATTGAGTGTTATGTCTGCTGCTGTTTTTATTTGGTTGAAATGAATATACGTAATCCTCCACAAATAACCTTTGACTGTGCCCCTCACTGTGTCTGTGTGCGTGATGGTGTGTTTTTAAATACTCTCCAGGAGGTAGATACTTGCTCTGTGATCCCAAGCACATTAGTCAGAACTGAATGTCTCTGATACTGAACCCACAGGCCTTACAAATTATACACCAGCAGGGGAGCGGGGTCCATCCCTGACCTGTCTGGAATGACTCATTAGTTGTGTCACTACATCCTCTTTATTAAGTTTAACATCAGACATTTAGTTAACATCATGATAAAATGATGCAGCAGGATGCAGTTTGCGAACGTGTTTGACACTGGTGTAAAATATTTAGAGATGTTCAACTCCTCTGATGAAAACGTTTCTCTACAAATAGAAAGGGTTGTGGTTGGAAGGTGCTGCCAGATATTTTGAGGTTCTGCAGACCAGATGGTGCAACCGCATGACCTCTTGATCTTCACAATC
Source organism: Labrus mixtus (assembly GCF_963584025.1). Lineage (NCBI taxonomy): Eukaryota > Metazoa > Chordata > Actinopteri > Labriformes > Labridae > Labrus > Labrus mixtus. The sequence continues at coordinate 16,210,081 of NC_083624.1, forward strand.
TGAGCTCTGACCTCTGTGGCAATAGATCCCCCTTTGCAGCGGAAATAGCATGTTCTTCCTCAAGCTTACATGGACAAACACCATGTGCAACTCTGCCGGTGAATGTATGGATTCGTGTGTGTGTGAGCGGGCATTCCTTAACAGCTGGTCCGTGTCTCCTGGCTAATAGGGCAACATTGAAAAAGGCGAAGATGAAACAGAAGATGAATGAGGAAGTCCCCTCCAGACTTGACCCCTAAAACCACTAACAGCCCAACAAGACAAGAGCTCAGAGTGTTTTGCATTCAATAAAGAGAATACAGGTCTGCAGTAGCTGTAGAATATAGTCTAACAGTTTGTAAGTATAGCCTGATGCCATATTTGGTCAAAGTTAATGGCTAAACTATTGATTTGGCAACAAAGGATTGCCTTACTGTATGTGAGGGCTCAAGGACGGGCTATTAAAGTAGCACTGTGGCCTTGTAAATGATCTACACAAGAGGCTGTTACATCTTCCAAACGGGATTAATTAGACTTGTGAACAATAGAGAAGACTAATGAAATAAAAGTCAACATTGAGATCATGGAGCATACCCCAAACACTAAGCAACACAGCTTCACAGCCATCGCTGTGCAAGTAACTCATTGCCTATGTTTGAATGGTTCTTCTTTTATGATTATAAATGGTTTTAATGGCCAAACCTAATAAAAATTATCCATATGACACACTGAATCAGCCCTAAAATGCATTTATTTGCAGATGGGTAGTTAAAACCTTTTAAATTACCAATCAAAATAAATAGAAGACCATAGAAATCCTTCAACGGATAAGTCTCTGGTTCTTTCACTAACTGCCTTTCTTCTTGACTTGATATTTGTGCTAACATCGTTAACGACTTGATTCAATCCTTTATGTGTAGGTGATGAAAGGTTCTCTTGTTCAGATTAAATGCATCATTGCACCACCAGATGCTTTTAGATCATACCCAATGTTAACAGTACATCTGCAGACTTCAAACTGAATACTTCAAATAAGTATGAAACAAACGATGCATGTGAATGCAGCTATTGATTGTGAGAAAATCGGGTGCCTGAAACACAAACATGATACCTTCCACAATATGTTTCATTTAATACAACACTATTTTTTTATAATAACTGAAGACATTGCAAAAGGCTAATGATGTCAATGTAAGATATTGAATTTTGGTAGAACTTCTTCATACACTAAAGGAGAGCCACCCCGGGATTTATAGTCCTCTATATCACAGTTTAGCTCTTGCCAACATTCAAAGTCCCAAAACACTTAGTGAAATGTAAGTACTGGATCTCGTTGCACTGGACCTCATTAAATATACATCAAAGATTAGTGAGAATCAATGTGTGAAAGTGCAAACTTGCTAGGACTGGGGAAACAAAGAAAAGGGTAATGGAGGGTGGTGTGGAACAGCCAGGAGAAGATTGATTACTATATATGACTTAATTACTCGCTGAAACTTAAATCTTAATTGTTTTAATTGTTTGAACCGAACAAAAAATATGTTTCTGAGATTTAAATCAAAACAATATCTCACATGTCTCAAATGCATCAAGGTCTTTGTATTAAAGTCTTCCCCATTAACTGTATCCTGTTGCCAGTATTAGTCTGTTGATTTTGTCCACACTGTACTAAATTAAATGCAGTCATTGACATAACCAACATTAATAGCATGTGTTTTGTTCTTTTCTGACAGTTTGCCCATGCAGAACATTATTTTTCCTTTCAAATGAGTTTGCATCTCAGGAAAAGTCATCAGTGGGTCCTGACAGTAGGGTTGCCTAGCGATAATTTCTTGGGCCAAATGAGGAGAGCTGGATCTATCTCATTCTAAAGGTAGGAGAAGCTTTGATGGGCTAATCCATGCTAGCTATGGTCTGAAGAAACTACAAAAACAGAACCACTACATTTTTGCCTAAAGCCTTGATAGCTTATGCAGATTCTCCTCAAAGCAACTCTTGTCATATCTTGCTCTTATCATCATCCTGGTAAATGCTTGAGACACAAACTGGTCTTGTTCCCAACCAGATACTTCCAGGTATTAGTTGAAACACTGAGAAGAATCGTTGGAACAGCTCTGTCAAGAATCCTTTCAGTATTTTCAGAAGACAAAAAGTGACAGACCAAAGAAAGAGAGAGAAAAGGCAGAGCTAAGAGGTATTCTCTGGACTAGATTAGGTGGTGATTTTGTATGCTTTACGTTACAAGAATAAGATTTTTACAGTAATAATAATTCTTCACAGCCTTAATCAATATTTCCAGATTTTTCTTCCACTTCATCCAATAGTTGCAGACTGTTCTTCACCCAAATTTCTCAAACTGATTAATGCTCAGCAACACACTGTGCCACTGGTCTCTTCTTTGCATCTGCCCATAAGGTATACAAGGACGATCAGGACTGTGTTAAACTTGAAGAGTTTATTGCTACCTATTTCCACCCCATCCATGCGGTTGCCATGAACAACCAGTTGGATTCCACTCAAAAGCTCGATCCCTCACCAACTCTGCCCTCCCCTGTCTCTGTGTTGTAGTAGCACATGAATAAGCCTTAAGTACGTCCATAACAGGCTGAATTTGGGTGCAGACTTGACCCTGTGACACCCTCTGCAATTCCAAAGCAAATGATTAAGATGCACAATAGAGAAAAAAAGACTTGGCCCTGTTTTTGTCCCTTGATGTTACTGGCTGCCTTTCCAAGCATTGCTTCTCATGAAGTGAAGAACACTCTCTTATGACATCAAAACAGAAAACCGGTGCAGGAATAGATCTCTCTTTTAAAGCAAAGAAAATAACGAAGGAGGAGAGGCAAGTGTTCCCTACAGAGCCTAAATGAAAGCCTTTCAGTTGATCCTGAAAACATGTTCCTTGTTTCCTTGTATTGTACATGTGTCCATCCAACCCTTGGCTCAGGACAATAACAACATCAGACAATCACACTTAGATAATGCGGATGGAGTTTGATTAACTCTTGATTGTATACACCACTATTGGACCCAAACTGGACCCAGGCTAGTTTTGACCCAGAAATCATACTGCATAAGTACATAGCATAGCAGAAGTTGCGTTGTCATTTGCTTTCGGGTTTTCACCATAAGCTAGAGGGATAGCGTGCATCACATTTGGTAAAGTAAGTAAGTAAAGCATAGAAAATGTATGAAATGCACAGAGCTATGAACTTGTCCATGTTTTACTGTTGGACATTAATCCACCACTTTGCCGTTTACTAACTTATCAAGGTTATCAAGGTCAAACAGAAGGTCCAATTGTAGCTAGCTGAAAGGGGGTATATCACCACCTACTGTAGTGGAATCAGACATTTTCCTGTCAATCAATCGATTCTCCATCAGTGCATGTTTACTGGGACAAGGACAGTATTCCAATTAAATCACAGACGTAACTGCATTTAAACATATTGCATGTGAAAGGTAGCCAAGTTAAGCCTAGATACTGGGAAATTTTGATTAGGGTCCTCCTACTACATGGCAATGGCATTAATACTGGATTAAAGATAGATTAAGTGCAGATCATGTGAGAAGCAACTTGTGGCATTATTAATAATGTCCTGGCTTTTCTGTGGCATTTATATCCAGATCAGCTGTGTAGAGATGACTGGAGAAAAAGAAAGAGGGACACAGAATGTCTGGAAAACAGCTGGACTAAAGCTGCATGCAAGAGGAGCTAACAGAAGTCTCATTCATTCCCACACATTATAGACAGCAGATAATTAGCACTCTTTCCCCAAGGATTAGCCATGGATTGCAAAGATCTCTACTATACCTAAGCCATAGCAGTGCACAATTACATGTACACCACATATTTTCCTGGATGCAGCTTTAAGGACTGAATGTGATGGGAGTGCAAACAACCTTAAAAAATCCTGTGTCTGAAAAGCTCTATTTTTGGTGTAGCACACAAACACGTCATGGTCAGTAGCTGTAGCCTGGCAAAAACCCCTACCCCTGTGCCCCCACAGCCAGGGTGCAAACAGGGCCACAACACAAGGCACTTGTTCTCTCTTTGTGACCTATACAGTCTTTCCAGAAGGCCTTGAGTTAACTGTCTTGGCTGTTATGCAATCAGAGCTGTTCAAAGTTTAGAGTCAAAGCAGACTAATCCTCCCAAAAGCCTAAGACCAGACTGAGGGACTGATAGCATGGAAGTCTGTTGACAACACAAAGGACCAGACATTTCACCTCTGCATCTTTTTGGAGCAATGCCATAGATTGATAGGTCCACTTTTCAATTAGAAAATGTTATTTAATAAGTTGGCTTTAGCATCAGGAAGGTTGTCAGAGTAAGACGAAATCAATCACAATATTCAGGCCAGTAGGCATCAAGAGGTGGACAACTGCATTCCAAGGTCTTATGTCTACAGTCATTTTTAATTTACACAGACATTTAGAAGTTCATCTCATTTATTCATGACAAATACTTAACTAGAACAACACGGCTCCAATGAAAACATCTGCAGAGTAGCTCAACAGTGAAACCTACCATCAACTGTGGGATGGATCCATGAGCAACCAGTTGAATCTAGATCAAGTAATCACCTCACTACATCACTCCCACTGATGTTGAGGTAGGAGGCAATGCAAAAGAGTTTCCCTACACAATCGTTCTAGGTATCTGATTGCTATACAGATTTGACAACAACACAGATTTCTGTTTGAGAGCTTGTGCTTGGAAATGTCAGCCTATTCACTAACAGTTTTAAAAAGAAACTTGTTTGCTCCAGTAAATATCTTCAAGACAGGCTTTATCGGCTGCAAGTTAAAAAGGGCAAATATGCCCAATCAAAGTAGGCCACTAAACAGTAAATGCTTCAATAGCAATCTTAGCATATCAGTGGATAAGTGATATAAGTAAGTGTGTGACAACATCACAGAAATAGTCCCTTCAGAGATAGGCTATTTGATAGTTAGAGCTGTTAACATTGCCAAGAGACTTGATTAGAAGAGCAGAGTTGTTCCTGGTTAACCACTGCTTTGGACTGGTTTGTTTGTTTGTGTGTAATGATGTGGGACTTTGGTGTTTCTTGGATCCTGCACAACACAAATAACACAAACAAACTCCCTGGTTGAGCCAGTGTTAGAACAGCAACACATTCACACTGCTCCATTAGATGTAGGCTTTTGTCATGGTAGTCAACTAGCCTTGTCTACAAAACTTCCTGGTTTAAAAAACAGTTTCAAAGAGAGGACCTCTCTTTCACCATAGAGGTCCTCTATGGTATGGATTATTTCTGTTATGTTGTCAGACAGTTTTATAGCAATCTGAGCGTGTCTTTTTAGAGGATGTATCCTGATTAGCGGCCTTTGCCCCCACGAGGTTTCTAATCTGCTGCTGTCTGGTCAATTAATCTACAACGGTCATTCCTAAACTTCTACTTCCTCTTGGTCACTTTGACACCAAAATATATAAAATGGGGTCCTGGTTTAAAAATGCACAAATACCCTGTTAACTTTAATAATTATACATCTGAATTGCCTTTACAGCGTTATTAATTTATTTAAGCATAGGGTACCTGAAGAAACATGTCATCTTAATGAGTCAACTTTAGAAATATCTATAAAAGCTGTTCCTTCAGTACAAGTATTTCTGATATTTCACTGTTGACAGTTGTAATTCTATTCTAAACTATTCTAAGGCCAAAGGGAGATTTCAGTCTCGGTCATCCACTGAGACACAACAGTCTCATCAGTGATGTCATTTTGTTGCAACAACCTCTATCTCCATAAAGATTACGTAACCTCCCCTGACCCCACCCCTGTCTGTAACTCAGCAGGCAACACAAACACAGACTCAAATTTGACTTGACTCATTTGATCCCTGTTCTCTGATTCAAGAATGCAGCAAACAAACAATCTGTTCCCAACAGGGCAGACGCGGTCAGTTCATCCCGTCTGTTGAATTAAGGCTGGGGACATCGCCGTCTCACTCTGACTAATGTGTCAGGGATTAAAGAGGAAGCACAAACCTCCTGGTGAGAGGAGGCAAAACAATGCTAAGACAGAGACACACACACACACACCTGGGCTCCCCCTTCTTCACACAGGGAAATGCTTATTGGACTTTGGATACACATGTACTTAATGTCATCAGAAAATAAGCTTACAAAGAAAAAAACAAGGAGACCACTTAGGTTATACCTGTAATGAGTTAAAATAGAGAATCGTTATGCATACTTCAATAAAATAGTGTTTCATCATAATTTTTTTGTAAATATAAATTCTGAACAGAGTTAAACCATGAAGTGACTTTGGAAAATCTTAAATGCTACACTGTTTGCATTATTTTTACTTCCAAATGTAGTGTCTTGCACATTTGTGTTTCTTGTCATCCCTGTCCCAGATCCCAGCAGTTAACCAAGTGAGTACAATACTGTTATTCCCAACAGGATTAATGGCCAAAATGACAACAAAAGAGCCAAGCCTGATGAATCTGAACTGAGTAACTTTAAACAGACTAAGTGCCTGCATCGTGCCTCAATGTTTCATGATTACTGGATTAAAGCATTTGTAAAAGATTAAACTTACAGGAAAAAGTTCCACAACAGAGTAGTTGAAACTGTAAAAAAAAGATTAGATAATGGTAAACCTGATGTCAATAATTAAGTCAGTACATTCACAGATCAAGTGGAAATACAGTTTCTGGTTTTCCGTGAATCTACAGTCCTGAGTGTGTTACTCACATGTTGTTAAAGACATCAGCTGCTCAATCTGTGACAACTTTTCTCTCCAACGATTAAAAGACCAGCGGAGGGCAGACTGGATACAGGTTCTTCAACAGCTATCAACACTTCAGAAAGCAGGATATCACAAACCCTCTAAACATTGACCCACCATGTAACTCTCACAGACAGTCTGTCTGCGCAGAACAGCAGCATGCACAAACCCACACTGACATTCTCTGTCACTCCTCCTCCTGTGAGTCTGGGCACAAAAGAGCTTCACAGTCCAGCGGAAGAGTCTGACTTTAACTCCTCAGACTCCTCGGAGGAGAGGAAGAGGAATCTCTCAGAACTTGAAGTGGGGGTTTAATTAGTGTTTAATGCCAATTTAATAATGATTGCTTTTTACCGGGGCCAAAGTTTAGAACTAGAAAAATGAGGTTTAAAGTGCTGTCATACAAAAACAAAGTGTCATCGAAATGAACAGAGTACACAAACAGGCCCAGTTCTAGTAGCCTACAAAACCACTTAGATTAAAGGTGGTGCAGCAGCTACGGCGACCGGCAACAGCACTGAACAATAGCGAAGGTCCCTCATGTGGTCCTTGGTGAACAGAAAGGTCACGTGCACCTGTCATGATCATCACAGCATGGATGTAGTAACCACGATCCGAGTCACTGTTGTCATTTCAAAAGCCTTGATTACATATGGTAAAAAAAAAAAAGACCTATTCTTGTTTTTTTTGCGTCCATTGAAATGAGGGTGCAGAAATTTAAAATGGGGGCGCAATGCATGCTTTTGCACCCTCGTAGATCAGAGACTGTACACAAGTACAGCCAAGTGTATTTGCTGAGTTCATCACTGGTACTGAACGTAAACACAAACACCAGGGTCTTTCAGTCTACAAATCACCGTCAACATGAGCTGACAAAATGAACGGACAGAACAGAACTAGAGCTTCCCTTCCCCCTCCGTTTCACACAGTTTTCCTGACGTTTGTTTTCAGGTGTTAAGTCTCAACATCGAAGCTCGGGCGTGTCGCAGGGTTACATAAAAAAACTTTCAATATAGTAAGAGACACTTGATGTATAAAAGTTCATCTTCGATAGAAAATGGTCATGTACTGAGTAATGACCATAAATCCAAAAAGGCATCCGACCAAGCCTGCTGCATTTTGTAAGGCTATTTGTAGTCATTTCATGGATTCCAGAGACTTAGATAGAAGATCTGGATTACTCATTAAAAATAAGTTTGAATTAGTTAACTTTTAAGGTTTTGCTCACTTTGCAGCAACAGGTCATAAGGGACAAGATCATCCTTGTTTATGACTTATTTTGATTTGCTCATGAGATGATACACTTTCTAAATCCATGTACGCCTCATTCATTGTGTTCATGGTTTATTGTGCAAGTGTGAAGTTTAGGATCTTTTCTTGCTGTGTTTATGCAAGGTGCAGGCACGACAAGAATCCCTGAGCTGAAACTCCCCCACAGCAACTGTAGCTGTTTTCTGCGGAATAAACACAATGAACATCAACATCAATCTTTGGAAACCAACGACCACATAGACAGGACTTACTCAATGTTGATCCCAACAAAACATTGGCCGTATAATTTAAGCTTCATGCAATGCCTCGATAAGAAGAGAGGGCAGAAAAGTTGTTGTAAGTTGAGCTCTTTCCTAAGAAAAGCAGTCGCGATGCTGACAACCCAACCACAACCATGGCTTTTGTTTTCTAACACTTGTGAAGATATACATCCTCTCGGCTCTAAAAGCCACTCTGTGAGAGGACCTAATCGCCCTTTCAGCACTAACAAGTGTGAAGCCAAATGATAGATGGACTCCAGTTTCCTGGAAACCCCTTTCTCTCTCGTTTCTGTGAGAGAGAAGCATGTTTGACTGTTGTTTTAAGTGCTATCTCCAAGCTACGCCCGTTTACACTGTGTATCACTCTGGGTGTACTGGAGAATGAAGACATGTCACAAAAAGATATTTATGGGTATCCTCTAAGTCTCAAGATTTCAGAGTAGCAATTAAGAGCTTGGGATTGTTTTTGAGTGCATCTCTGCGTATGCTCACTTTTCATGCGTTTCTGCTCCTGTCCAAAGGTGAAGTGTGTTCATTTATGTGAGACAAATGAAGCCTCGACCACAGTATCACCATCATATGACTGAACATAGCAGACAGCTTGGACTGGGCTGGACTTCAGATAAACACACACACACAGACAAACCACCTCGACTGACATAGAATGAGAGGAGACTTACACCTGTTCTATTTTAGAAAAGCCTATTTCAAGCTGAGTGTGGGGGTGTACACTTTATGGGCAGTGATAAAAGGTAGCCAAGTAACCTCTGACCTTTTGGCTGTCTGGGAGACCAATGAACACCCTAAGGGAGACGTAGGGACATTAAATATCCAGCAAGAAAGTGTCTGCAACGAGCCACTTTGTAATTTTACAAACTGTCATTTAACTTGCACTCAATGCTCGCTTGTTGCCATCACTAAAGAATCCAGTACATTTCAACATCACCACTTCACTTTTAAAAAAAATACATTATTTTGAAGTTCCTGGAGAGAGTGTAGTCTGTACTTAGGACAAAGTTAAGTTATTGTACCACAATGATATTCATTGTTTCGTATTTGCCAGCATCTTGTTTTTTGGTAGAAAGACATCCACTATACTTCTCTTCTACATACTGTACTTCAGTACAACTTTGAGGCATTTTTACTGAAGTATTTCTCGTGTCTGCTCTTTCAAAGTTTCTGCTCTCAAGGGAAAATGTGAACATTGGGCTTGGAAACAATTTAAAAAATATATACAGTATATATGCACTGAGCAAATAAAAACTTAACGTGTGAATATAAAATCAAATATGATTCACTATTATCACTATAATAACCATGCGCAATAAATAAATACATTTGCTCTTTGAACAGCCACAACCTTTAAATACTTATGTCAATCAGTGCTGTGTAATTATTTTTACATTAGAAGAGGCCATTCAACTTAATGAAGCTTGAACAAGTACATTTATTTGAATTCTACTTAAATTATGTCATGAATGCAGAACCTAACATGTGGCTCTGTTTTCTACAATGTGATGTGGCGATTTTACCAGAATAAACATCTGAATACATCCCAATACACTCACAGATGTGTATGTTGCATCCCTCACAAGAGGTGGTAAAGAAGGTAAAACCACCACTGACTAAATCGTCAAATGGACTGCACTTACTTTCACCTTTCTCGTGGTCTGACCACTCGGAGTACTTCAATTGAATTTCATTCAACCCGTTCACTCACATTTCTTAATTGACACAGAGGTCTACATGCAACGTTCTAACTATCAGAATATATTACAATGCTCACACAAATATATTAGCAAGCAGCTGATCTTAGCATTAATGGACATCCCACTGAGCATCCTGAGCTACAGACCCCCCCCCAATACTAGTCACATCCTCCACAGGTGCTTTACAAAACCTAAACCACTCGATGTACTGGACAGCAAAAATCAATGTGAGACGTTGCAGGATGAAATCTACTAATGTCTACGTATGCACAGTAACAGAACATCATGATTCAAAGTTGAACAGGGCAAATCTATAATCATTCACCAGACTATATTACTCTCTCTTTAACAAAGATATTTGTAAAACATAACATGACAAGCACTGTTAGAAATCAATATCAGAGTATCTAGGACACGCGTACAGTTATTCCAGCTCACATAAAAACAAAACAGACCATTCTGACACTTTCTGTACTTTGAAGACATAACAACCCAGCCCGTCTGCTACCACGGAGGGCGTAGTATAGCTTCCTTTTTTTGGGTGGCAGAGAAAGCAGCACTTTGGTCACAGAGTGACCACCGCTCCCTCCACAGGAAGGCTCTGTCCATGCCTGTGGCTCGACCCAGGAATGTCTCGCACTGCACTCGGGTCCCACAGGGCCTCTGGCTTCTCAGCGGCCATAATCCCACCACAATTGAAGTCTCTCCTTCTTTTCAAAATATGATTTACCACCACCATCCAGGACAGCGGGAAACCTCGTAATGCTGATTTGGGTGATTTTAGATATTTGCATGGGGCGAAACAACACTTTAAGCCACAATGTGATCCAAACAATACAGAAAGAAACAAAAAGGCTCAAGCATACATATAACTATATACACAACTGCTACCCTGTGTCTTTACCCATGACACATTCGATACGTGTTTAACTCGTATGTGACTTCAGTTTGACCCTGTCGTGTGGGAGCTTTAAAGAGAAGAAACTGTGAAAAGAGTCTTTAAACTCCATTAGGAGGCAGGATGGATCTTTGCTCCGTGTCATGCAGAAACACAACAACAGCTTTGTTACCGAGGTCAGAGTGGTTACATGATGTTCATGTGTGTGCGCTTGAGGGAGAAACTAAAATAGGATCACAACTTCTGTCGAGCACACCACGATGCATTTCCACAGACACATGTACTGTTTACAAAACATTCATCTAAAGTGCTCTTTCACCTACAAGTTCACACAGAGGGAGCCTCTTCAAATACATTTCAGACGCATAATCTACTCACTGACAGCTGATGACGAGCACTAATGAAGCTGTTTGGACCAAACTGATCCAGAGCTAATGGGTCACATGCAGAAACATTCATTCAATTTGTGGTTCATTTTTTTTTATCATGTGCTTCCTCAGATGAAGTTAGAAACACAAGTTCTCAAGACATTATTGCACATAAGTGGTTATATGGAGCATGGCTGTAAAGAGCTGGTGTAATTAACACCTTGTTAACTCTACAACAAACAAGAGGGGGGGCAGTAGGAGGTCTACTTCTGTGTGTAAGTATATGTGTCTGACGGGATATGTATATTTATGATGAATCGCAGTGAGTGTGCAACAAGGTCAAAAACTCATCTCTGAGTAAGTCTCCTTCATCTATCAGAATCTGAAAGCTGATCACTAAGATGACACTTCAGGATCTGCATCTCAAACTGCTTCAAGAGGTCACATGTTATAATGTTTGGACTCTACTCCTGCAGTCTGTGTGCTGTACTCATTGTACACAAGATGGAACCTGCACAGTTCGTTGCAAAATCTGTAATCCAGCTGCACTTACCGTCTGTGTTGTCCTCACAACTCTGATTAAAGTTTTCATACGAGTCCCAGCGGATCAGGGAGTCCTGCGTGTTGTAGTCAACCGAGACGCTTGGCCCGTTTTCCAGGTGGTCCACACCTTGACCAGAAGTACGAAAAGATGGAGCAGACGACGTGAATGTCATGAGATCACGAGGAAGAAACTCACAAATCACACTCACAGAGTTACAATAGAAGAATCGACTTTTAATTCACTTTAAAATGACTCATTTAAGTTGATTTCTTTTCCTCCCCTTTATGACAAAATTACATTTATGACTGATTGGCTTAATTCAATAAACAATAACCAACTGGTCTGGCTAAGACCTGTACCACCGGCAATGCTCCTGGTTAAAATCCAGTCACAGTAATTTTGTAAGTCATTACCCTCCCTCCTTCATGATTCTTGTTTGTACTTGTCAATATTTTGTTGTTAAAAGCTTAAATATGTTTCAAATCAGGATGAACATTAAAATACAACTGGTAAGAAAAGTCCCCGTGCACCAAGAACATCAGACACATTGATTCTCACCATGAATTTTCTCTGGTCCAAAGGAGAAAATAAACTCCACTTTTCCATACTCTGGAAATCTGTCATCTGCACACAGGAAATAGTCAACAAAAAGAGGCATTATTAACTGCACATCATCGATAACTGCTTCATCATTTCAGCAGACAACATAAAAAGGGAATGCCACCTTTAAGTCATATTTGACTGTTTGCACACAGATCATAATTTCTTACCTTTGAATGTCTCATCGAGTTCGTTCTTCCCAAACACTATCCCCAGGTCATGAACAGCACAGGTGTGAAACTGCACCCTGAATATCACATCTCTGCACGGGCTGCGGTAACGCTTGTGGTAGCACTTTAGCTGGAGGGAGAAGAGACACAAAATGTTAAACAGAGACATGAACTTTAGATTTTGATCTATAACGAGTTCCTTTTTTTAAACCTTAAGACTTCATTTTGTAACCTTCGATCTACCAAAAGGTCCTTACTTAATTTCAAAATAAAAGCACGGTTTATATTAAACAGCATGTAAAGTAATCTAATTTTAAGACAGTACAAAAACTCAAAATAAAAGCCTAACAATTTTTATTTTTAAATGCGAAATAATGGAATTTCAAACATGCGATTAAATGTGATAAATCACAATTAATGACTGAAATGTAGCAAATAATCGCAATAAAAAAATATATAGTTTGACATTCTATGACAGTCTATGTCTTTCATGCCGATGCACTCTAAGTATGAAGTAAACGTAATATGAACCAATGTTTGTGAAACTGAGCCAGAGACATGCCAGCTTGATTCAGTGCTCCCTCTTTCTAACTCAGAGCAACAAAAAACATTTAAGAGCTTTTTTATATATATATACAGTATATCTCTCTCCCTGCTAATGTAAAGCCTCTCCACATGCATTATTCTCCAAACTGTTTCTCCCAACACAAACAGCTTTAAGAGCAACACTTAAACTCCACACAGGAAAACCTCCTCCTGCCCTCCTGCTGTGTCCCCGCTGGGCAGCCAGGACCTGTTAGTGTTTTACAAGGACCTCACATTTACAGGTACTGGAGGAATATTCACCCCAGCTCAGCCTGAAGCTCCCAAACGGATGCTGGAAAGAATAAAAACTAAGGAACTGAAAAGCATCCTATACTTGTAAAGTCAAAGCGAGCATTTTTAAGGCCACAGAAACATTTCTTTTGACATATTTCTGGAGA